>NW_022111320.1:31360574-31383229 GCF_000313985.2 Echinops telfairi
CAATGAATATACAAATATGCTTTACACAATTGATGTATGTATGGATTGTGATAAGAGTTGTATGAGCCCCCAATAAAATGATTAAAAATAAATAAATAAATAAAATGTAAAAAAATATATGCTTGTTGGGTATCTGCTAGGAAATACGAAACTTAAGAGGTCACTAGTACTTAAATATATATATATATATATATATATATATATGTAGATGTGTGTGTGTTGCCACAAGAGGAGCCCTGCTGGCATAGTAGGTTATATGTTGTGCTACTAATTGAAAAATCAGCCATTTGAGACCACTCCCAGAGAGAAAGACCAGCTTTCCACTTTCATAAAGATTTACAGCCTTAGAGACCCACAAGTGATGTTCTATCCCGTCCTTTAAGGTCGCTATGAGTTGGAATTGACTGGTTGGCAGTGAGGATGTTTTTCTTCTTCGTTGTTGCCTCAAAGCAAATGAATTTAAATACAAAATGGTTCACTCATTAAATAGTCTCTGAGTGACATGAATGGTTAAGCACTGAATTGCTAGCCAGAAAGGTTGAAGGCTCAACCCCACCCAAAGGCACCTTGGAAGACACACCTGCTGATCTGCTCCCCAAAGGTCACAGTCTTCAAAACGCTCACCACGTGGGGCCACCAGGAGTTGTACAGACTCTACAGCAACTACCAACAATGGCCATTTCAGGCGTTAGTCTGGGAGCAGCTGCAGATGTGAAAATGAGGCCCTTCCACAAAGCACAGTCTTATTTAGGGACATGACATAATTTGGTGTGATAAAAAGTAATTGGTGCTACCCAGAAGGTACAGAAACAGTTTGGTGAGAGTTCAAATGGATGAGCTCCTTTCCAAATTGGAAAGCAGGTTAGACTGTGGAGAAGGGGGTACTGGTCCTGTGCCTGTGAGGCTCCCCACAATGTCAAACTGGATCGAATGCCCTGCCAAGAAGAAGGATCCCTGTGAGCAATTCAAATGCAAACTCAATGCCATTAAGTTGATTACTGCTCACAGCCATGCTTCAGGAGGGAGTGGAACTGGCCCTGGGGTTTCCAGGAGGACATCTCTCTTTATAGGAGCAAAAAGCAATCGGTGGTTTTGAAGTGATCCCAAGATTAGCAGTCCAGTGTGAGCAAAATCCCCATTTACCTTTTATGGTAGCAACATTCAGTTGCTTAAAAATAAGATATATCCTCTAAAGCAGTGGTTCTCAGCCTTCCTAATGCCATGACCCTTTAATACAGTTCCTCATGTTGTGGTGACCCCAACCATTAAATTATTTTTTTTACATAAAATTATTTTAATTGCTACTTCATAACTGTAATTTTGCTACTGCTCTGAATCGGGCAACCCATGTAAAAGGGTGATTCAACCCCCAAAGGGGTCGCGACCCACAGTTAAGAACCACTGCTCTAAAGATTACTTTGGACAGTGTTTATTCAATGGCCTCACACCTGAGCATTTGCAAGACGGTTGCCCAAAATGTTAGTAAATATTGTAGTGCAAACGGTTCACATGGGAATGGAACGTTACAGGTTCAAATACACTTAGAGGCACCTGGGGGGGGGGTGTGAATTCTGGTGATCTACTTGTGAAGAATCCATCGAAAACCCTAGGTACACAGTTCTCCCTCCACACATATCACGTTGACTCAACAGCAAGTGTTCTTAGGTACCTTTGAAGACACCAAGTGAATTGACACTCTGTAGAGAGATGCTGAGACACATGCGGTGGTGGGATGACCTGCGGAGTAAGAGGCACAGGTAGCTAGGCTGAGCGTACCCACGTGTGTATTTGAAGAGAAAGCTTCAAAGCAAACTCATCGCTGTCTCGTGGACAGGGACTCCCAGCAATCCCCCGTGTTCCAGAGTACCAGTGGAGGTCATCTTTGTGGAAGCAGGTTTGCAGACCTTTTTCTTCCATACACTAATGGGTGGCTTTCGCCTGCCCACAAGACTTTCCCCGTGCGGCTGAGTGTTGTAGACAGTGTGTTGAGGCCCTCTGACTAGTGCCGGTACAGCTAAGACCCACAAACTCCTCACAGAGCTTTGCCCAGGGCAGTCGCAGCAACCACCAGAATGACTGAGCACATGGGTGTGCTACAGTGCGTGAAGGAACACTCCTGGGAGAGGTTTCTGGGGATTTTTCTTTCCTGTACCTTGGGTCTGATTCATTTTCTAGAGTCATGTAACTCAGTTATCTGGGCCAAAGGGTGTGGAGAGAAGCTGCAAGGCTAAATCCCTGAGCCTTCCTCTCGGCCTTTCCAGTCCTCCCACAGAACGCTCTCCTGGAACACCGTGCTCCCTCATTCACTTCTCCTGAGTTCATTGCACGTGAGACATGCACCTGGATGGCAGGGGCGGCCCTCCACTGGAGCCAAGAGCTACAAGTCCACTCATCTTTATCTTCATTCCCCAAATCCAGAAAGCTCCACAAACTGGGGGTGGTGGTGGGGGGGGTTTTCCCCCCCTTAAATCTTAACATAACTCATTTGGCAGCAAAAGTCTGACCTCACGTGAACTCGTTTTAAAACAAAATCTTGGCTCTACTGACATGTGATTATGGATAGTCATTACCCAAATAGCACAGCCACATTTCACTTCAGGAGAATGCATGTATTTCGTTGTTGAGTGTTGCCCAGACACCGCTGGGACCGTCCGTCGAACACAGCGCATACCCTGTGTTACCTTCCTAAAACCCCAGGTGATTCTGGGTCCTGGCCAAGCGTACCACTGATAATCTCACTGCTGCCACAGCCATGCTGCCTCACAGTGCCCTCGTAGATGGTTTCCACGGCTGTCCTTTTGACCTGGCTGTGCCACCAGGACTCACTTAGCTAACTGTACAAAGGAAGAGTCTTTGTTCAGGATTATTTCTGAATCTGAAATCTTTTTCTTTTTTCCAAAAATACTTTTCATTGTGAATTCGATGGGGGCTTACATATCAGATCATCATTTGTGCATTCTGCAATGTTACCAACTAGCAACCCTGCGGTAGCTTGTTCTGGCCACACCTCCCCCCGCCCCTCCTCCCGTCCTCCCCCCCCCCTCCCCTGTCCATCTCTTTTTTGTCAAATAGTAACTTCCCCTTCACCAAGCTAAGGAGGCCTGGTGGCATGGTGTTGTGGTTACCCATTAGGTTGCTAACTACCAGGTCAGCAGTCCGAAACCATCAACCTTCCTCGTAAGAAAGATGGGACTTTCTATTCCCGTAAAGAGTTATTGTCCTGTGAAGCCATGGGTAGTTCTACTGTGTTCCACCGGGTCACTAGAAGTTGGCATTGACCCCACGGCAGTGACTTTGGGTTTTTTGGTCACCAACTTAACACCTGTCTACTCTCCACCCTATTACTTCCTCCATCTGTCCCTTCTCCTCACATCTGTGGTGACCATCAAAGTATATTTTTTCTGGTATGATAACTTTTATCTTAATTTTTGTATGTAACAGTGGTCTCATACAATATTTGACCTTCGGTGTTGGACTAACTTCACTCGGCACAGTGGCCTTCACATCCACCCATGTCATGATGTGTTCCATAGCTTCTTCATTATTCTTTAGTGATGGGTAATATTCCATTGTGTGTATGGACCAATGCTTATTTATCCATTCTTCTACTGATAGGCAGTCCGGTTCCATTTTCCTGCTATTGTCCTGTGTCTGCTTACACTCTGTCCCTTAGGATGGCTATGTGATGTCCCTTATGTGATGGCTATGAGTGTGCATACGTCTGCTCACACTCTGTCCCTTATGAGTTCAGGGTCTATATTGAGTAGAGGGAGGGCTGGGTCACACGGTATGTCTATCCCCAGTTGTTTGCGGAAGTGCCATATTGCTTTCCACGGTTTGACAGTGTCTCCCGTCATGTACGGGGGCTCCGATCCGTTCACACTCTCTCCAGAATGTGTTCTTTTCTGTTGGTTGGTTTTTTAGACTTTGGTATCAATGCCAGTGTGAGGTAATATCTCATCACGGTTCTGATTTGCATCTCTTGACTGGCTACTGATCAAGAGCACTGATTCATGCTATTGGCCACCTGGACGTCTTCTTTGGTGAACTCCCTGTTCCTGTCTTCTCTCTGTTTTGCAACTGGATCACTGTCATTTCCATTTTGAAATGTTGCAGTTAAAATTGATCCTTGTTTTTAGAAAAAGCAAAACAAAACAGTTTTATTGGCATTTCATCCACATGGAAGAGGGGCTCTGGTGGAACAGTGGTTACACATTAGGCTGCTAACCACAAGGTCCCCAGTTCGAAACCACCAGCTCCTCTGCAGGAGAAAGACACACTTTCTCTTCCTGTAAGGAGTTACAGTTGTGAAAACCCACAGTCTATAGGGTCACTGTGATTCAGCATGGACTTCATGGCAGTAAAGTTAGTTTTGGTAAGGGGCCATGCCTGGCAAGGGGGTAAATGGGATCTGACAACAATGAATATGAAGAAAATGTTCTGAAATTGATTGTGGTGATGATTGCACAACTGTTCTTTATATGATTGAACTATTACATTTTCTGATATATGATGTATACGCCAATAAAACAATTTGTTTTAAGTCCAAGTGTTTTTGCCTGCTACTCAGAATCTTCCATGAGGCAACTGTATCCGCTTTCTGGCCTTTAACTGTTGTTAGGTGTCATTGAGTGGGCAACAGTCCTGACTTTATGTTCAACAGAACGAAGCACTGCCCAGCCTTGCACCATCCTCACAATCGTTTCTACATTTAAGCCCATTGTTGTCGCCTCTCTGTCAATCCACCTCATCAAGGGTCTTCATTTTTGCTAACCTCCTATTTCACCAAGTGTGGTAGTTACATAATCTGTTGTCAATTTGAGACTTACGAGTGAAGGGGTGGAGTTTGGCTTGTCAATCAGGTCACAGCTTGATGACCCCATTTGGAGGCACTAAGGAGATAAATAGCTCGCTGGAGGCGGGACGCATGCTCAGTACCTGCCAAACATTCTTGTTGACAAGCCACATGGAGACAGGCTGATGTCAGTCAGAGCCTGAGAGCTGGAGAAGACACGTGGAGACCCCTGACAGCGCTGAGATGCTTACACTGCCACTGGATCCACAAGACTTTCCACCCACTGGCCTGTGATCATCCTGCATTCGACATCATTGCATGTGTTTCGTGAGTCTGAAGAGGAATTTATAGATTGGTATCGGACATATGGGCTAATACCTGACTTATGGACTCGATCAGGACAGGGCTGGGATGTTTTCTCAATATTCAATTTCTTTTTTTTTTTTTTAACATTTTATTAGAGGCTCATACAACTGTTATCCCAATCCATACACACATCGTTTCTCAAAACATTTTCTCTCCATTTAAACCCCCGACATTAGGTCCTCAATTTCTCAATATACATCTGTATATAAAGCTCTTTCTTATACACATATGAGTATCTATGAATTTGTTTCTCTGGTCTACCCAAACTAACACACCAAGCATGATGTTTTTCTCCAGGGACTGATCCCTCCTAATAACACGTCTTAAGTAAGTGAGATGACGTCTCACCAGCCTCACTTCAAAGGATCATTCTGGCAATACTTCCTGCAAGATAAATCTGCTCATTCTCCTGGCAGTCCATGTTGTATATTTAATATTCCTTGCCAGAACCATAAATCAAATAAAGCTAATCTTGTTCAATCTTCCTTATTCACTGTCCAGCGTCTGCACGCATCTAAGGCAATAGGAAATACCATGGCTTGGGTCAGGCATTACCTTCATCTTTAAAGGGACAGCTTTGCTTTTTAACACTTGCAAGAAGTCTTGTGCAGCAGAGCTGCACAGTGCTCCGAGTCAAACAGTATTCTGAAGGGTTTCACAGCCCACTCTTTTCAGAAGTAGATCTCAGGTCCTTCTTCCTGCTCTTCGTCTGGAAGCTCAGCTGAAATCTGTCCACCATGGATGGCCCTGCTGGCATGTGTCATTCTGGTGGTCTCACTCCCAACATGACGTTAGCAGGAAACAACCACAGGATACAAACAGACAGGTGTTCCCAGGTGAGTCAGAGCTCTTTCCGTTGTCAGCTGCAAACCGAATATAACTTAAACACAAAGGAACGGACTAAGTTGATTCCTGTAACGAGTCGGGTGAGTTTGTTTCAGGCACACTTGACGTCAACAATTTCAAACATCGACTTCAGGACCCTTTAGGATCTCGGGGCTCTTCATTCTTCTGAGTTCATTTGATTCTTGGGTGGGCATCTTTCTAAGAATAAAGATGCCTGTGGCAGAGTTAAAATTTACACTGTCTTCATAGGTAGCCGTTGATCATTTCTTATCCCCTACAACAACCCAAAAGCAAACCTATTGTGATTGAATTGAGTTAAACTGATCCAGAGGATTTCCAAGACTGAAACTTCACAGGGGGAGACAGCCTCATCTTTCTAGTGAGGTGGTACAGCTGTTGGGTGTGGGCCCTTTTGTGAAGCCATCTGCACTGCCCCCCAGGACAATCTTGCTTTTTCACCACCTGGACTTTATTTACTAGGAGGGGACTCCTCCCTAATGCACCACAGATCTGGGCAGAAATCAACCAAAAGGTTAGTTAACTATGTCGACCTCATTCTCCAGTGAAGGTTTGCATTAAATTCTATAGCTAATACAGCCTTGTGGTACCAAAAACAAGGGTGCCTGGTACCAAGAATCCGAGAACCGGTGCTCTGTTTTTGGCCACCCCACCACCCTCTGCACCCGTTGCTGTGGAGTTGATTTCTACTCTCGGCCTGATCCAGCTCCCTCCTCTTTCCTTCCAGCAAGAATTTCCTATATAGCTAGAGAAGGGATCAGCCTCTGCCTCCCGGGAACCCCCATAATGTGCTCTCCTCCATCACCCATCTCGCATTTAGCATGCACTGTTTGTTTTGTTGAATATCTTTGCACATTAACATTGCCCGGTGCTTGCCATGGGGTATCCCACCAAATTGAGAATCAGTGATTTGTGGCAGTAGGTGGATTCCAGATAGACTGTGCAGATAATAATGTAGAGGTTGAGACCATTTACGAAGCACTTAGTAATTGCTCCACCTGGTGCTGAGTGCTGCCTGGGTGGGGCCAGAGAGTGTAGAGGACAGTGCCTTGTTCCTCAAGGCAAGTGTCATCTTGCCATCGAGCCCAAACTCGGGCAAATAATTAGGGAGCAAATATATGCTGTGCTGCAGGCTATTCTCTCTGTGAATGACGGAGGAGCAACACAATGTAGGATTTGCAGGGCTCAAGTAATCAGCTCTGATCACTCCAATTTCCTTGGGAAGCCTCATGATACTCAGGAATCCCCAACAGGAACGAGGACAAAGAATTCCTTATAACAATATAAATTGCACATATGTAAGGAACAGCAATAGAACATATAAAATAACCTCACCCAAAGCCTAAAGGACATAAACTTGATGGGAGCCAATTGAATATAGGAAATATTCTGGGCCAAGTTATTTAGTATTCATAATATTGTTAATATGCACGTCCAGCATTAATAGCAAAGACCAAAGCATTTCAGTGTCTTAAACCAATAAAACTTTATTTTTTCTTCATATTAACTGCTCATTTGTGAACTTTCCAGTGGTAGTAAGGCAACTGCATGGTCTAAACCTGAGCTCTTTCTGACTTTGTGTCCTGCAGCTTCCATTTTACAGTCTGAGACAGCTCTGTTGTTTTTTCCAATAAAAGGTGCCTGAGAATAAGCAGAATCAAAGCAGAGTGATTCTGAAAAAACTCCCAGAGTCACACGCACTCAGTACCTTCACTTTTTTAAAAAGTGTGGTCAGTACATAGGTAGCATAACCGTTTCCATTGCAACAATCTTTCCATGCACATTCCAAATGACTTTAAATATATTCACGATGCTGTCTTCAAATAATAGGTTAAATGAACTTTAAGTCACAATCAAGTGGGGAGTGTGAGTTCATTGTTTGGCTTTGTTTTGGACTAGGCCTGGTAGCATCTTGCACATGTGTGTGCCTAACAAGCACACAGGTAGTTCAGGAAGTTTTTGTAACATCCACTGATAGTTATCTTTCCAAACAAGAAACGGAGACATTAATATAAAAAGCATTCTGCAAACAATGGAACTTTCTGTTTTGAAATGCCAAGGTCCCAGGAAAACAGCCCCAACCAAGTGGACAATCTTTGTTTTCCACTTGGTGGTGGTAGGCATTATCATTTTTCCTACTGGAAAAGAGAATATTTTGAATCAAGTAATACATCCTCCTCCCTTTGACACCAGGCCCAGAGTGGCATTGGTGATGGTTTTCATAATCTTCACATGTTTTTGCCAAGTATTAGCGGAGGTTGAATAACATTTGGAATGCTAGGGCCAGGGCTTTGTTTTTGCTGAGCTTTGTAAAGCACCTAATGTCGGGACGCTGTGTGGGCACACAGATAAGCTCTAATAATGAATACAATGAATGACATATGGTACCCAGCCTCCTCCAACGGAGTGCGAAAGGCCAACCGTTGAATTCCACACACAAAGCATGTGAAAAATGGGAGCGCACTTTATTTGGAATCTCTCTGCTTTCGAACCGGAAGCTGAAATGCCTGTGGTCGAAGGCTGTCCCTGGGTCAAATGCCAGATGAGCCCTTGGGGAGCTCAGAAAACCCCCTGTTTGTGTGTGTGCATGCGTGTGCATGTGTGTTGTCACCTTCAGTGATGATGGCTTTCGTTACTGACCAAGACCACTGCAATATAAACTAGCTGTTGGGATAGTGCAGACTGTCAGAGCCCTGTTTTTAAAGCTGAGAATGTCTTTCCCCTGGACAGAGTCCCTGAGTGGTACAGTTCAGGACACAATGACTAGCCAAAAGGTTGGTGGTTTGAATCCACCCAGAGGCATCTTATGGAGCCCTAGTGACGTAGTGGTTACCTGTTGGGCTGCTAATGGCAAGGTCAGCAGTTTGAAACCACCAGCCAGCTTTGTGGGAGAAAGACGGGCCTTTCTACTTCTGTCAACAGGTACCGTCTCCGAAACTCACCGGGGCAGTTCTACTTCGTCCTACAAGGTCCATATGAGTCAGCATCGACATGACGGCAGTGAGTGTGTGTTGACTCACATTGTAGGACAGGACAGGAAGATGCTGTGTCTCCAAACGGTCATCGCCATGAAAGCCTGGTAGTGCCCAGGTCAACTTTGTTGGACCTGAGTTGGCAACTAAGAACGGCAACAGCATGACACTGCAGTCAGGATCAAAGGGCAAAGAGGCCAGGCCTAGCCCCAAAGGGGAGTGGGGGGATATCCAGAACACATCCATTCAAAGTCAAGATCTTCTTTCATATTTCAAATTTGCCAATGAGATTGGCAGCCACAACTCCTCGCTCCAAACACCCACCCTCACTTCCAGGCGAAGGAGGGAGAGTAGCCATCGGTGGCCTCCCAAGAAGGCTCCTACATAGTGTTGGCTCAACCTTTCCCGCCCCATCCCTGCCCCAGCAGACAAACAGGCAATTTTCTATTTTTACTTTGACTAAACTCTGCTTCCGTTTCCCTCAATCACATCCTTTATAGATTTATTCCTTTGCCTCCCCACCCCTAGCCATCCTTCCCTTTCCCCACGATGCTATTTATAAACGCTATCTACTTGTTTATGGAGAAAAGAACACCTTTTCTTTTTTTTTTGGTTTATTTAAATCATTTTATTGGGTCTCGTTCAGTTCTTTTTTTTTTTTTTTTTTTCTTTTTTAACATTTTATTAGGGGCTCATACAACTGTTATCCCAATCCATACACACATCAATTGTGTAAAGCGCATTTGTACATCGTTTCTCAAAACATTTTCTCTCCATTTAAACCCCCGACATTAGGTCCTCATTTTTCCCCTCCCTCCCCGCTCCCCCCTCCCGCATGAGCCCTTGATAGTTTATAAATGGGTATTTTGTCATATCTTGCCCTGTCCGACGTCTCCCTTCATCCACTTTTTGGTTGTCTGTCCCCCAGGGAGGAGGTCACACACAGTTCCATGTAATCGGTTCCCTCTTTCCTACCCATTCTCCCTTTACCCTCCCTGTTTTGCCACTCACACCACTGGTCCTATAGGGCTCATCCGTCCTGGATTCCCTGTATTTTCAGTTCCTATCTGTACCAGTGTACCTCCTCTGGTCTAGCCAGTCTTGCAAGATAGAATTCGAGTCATGGTAGTGGGAGCGGGGAGGAAACCCTTAGGAACTAGAGGAAGGTTGTATTTCTCATCATTATTACATCGCACCCTGACTGGCTCATCTCCTCCCCGAGACCCCTCTGCAAGGGGATCTCCAGTGGCCTACTAATGTGCTTTGGATCTCCACTCTGCACTCCCCCCATCATTCACTATGGTAAGATTTTTTCTGTTCTGATGATGCCTTACACCTGATCCCTTCGACACCTCATGGTTGCATAGGCTGGTGTGCTTCTTCCATGTGGGCTTTGTTGCTTCTGAGCTAGATGGCCGCTAAGAACACCTTTTCAAAGTAATTCTTGAAACAATCTCTGAGTGAACGATGTCCAGTTGCCTACTCTCAAGCACCCCACAGACATTTCTATCCACTTCTTTTCGGCCAGCTCAGCGGCAGGAAGAGGGGTGACTCAAACCCAGGACCCAGCAAACAGACACCCACTCATGATTCACACGTTGGACCCGGGAGCTTCCGAGATGTTCCTTCGGTGAAAAACCAGAAGCAAACTAACATCCCCCCTCGCTGGAGGCCAAGCAACCTCTCGTGCGTGTGGCTCTGCTGAGATGGCTTCGAGGAAGGGGTGGGTCACCAACCCAAGGCGGGAGTTTAGTGGGTCAGTCGAGGGAGGATCCAGCAGAACTCAGATTTCTTCTTTTCTTTTTCCAAATGCCTGCTGGAGAGAGTCTCACACATCCTGTCTGAGTCAGCCGAGACTGTCTCTGCTTCTGTCAATAAGGACAGTTTAGTCACCAGCCTGCATCCTCCCCACTTGTCTTAATTGTGATGCTAATTAGCCACTGTCTTCAGGGTGGAGGTTTGGCCTGCCCACAGAACCAGGGGTTTTCTGGCTGTGTGGTTCCTGGGCGGCCTCTTAGCTCTTATAATATAAAATCTGTGGTCTTAATTTTTTTTAAAGCATTTTTCTCTGTATCAAGTTTAAAAGGCTTTGCGGAAGTTTAACCCTTTGGTTTGCGTTTAGTTTTTTGTTTTTGTTTTTAATGAGGGATAAAGGTGGGGATCTTGTGTGGCACAGGCTTTGAAATGCTGAGAGGAAAGGGAAGCGGTGAAGAGAAATTGACCTCATTTATTTTGTAAGCAGCATTGTGCACAAATGTAACTGAAGCAGCTTGAATTGAGTCTCTTCTTCATTCAATGGTCATGTGACCCCCCTCCCTGCCTCCAGAAGCATCTAAGGCCCAGTCTTTTTTTAAAAATCATTTTATTGGGGCTCATACAACTCTTATCATAATCCATACATATATCCATTGTGTCAACCACATTTGTACATCTGTTGCCATCATCATTCTCAAAACATTTGCTTTATACTTGAGCCCTCGGTATCAGCTCCTCATTTTTTCCTCCCTCCCTTCTCCCCGCTCCCTCATGAACCCTTGATACTTTATAAATTATTATTATTTTGTCATGTCTTATACTGTCCGACGTCTCCCTTCACCCACTTTTCTGTTGTCCATCCCCCAGGGAGGAGGTTATATGTAGATCCTTGTAATTGGTTTCCCACTTTCTACCCCCGCTCCCTCCACCCTCCCGGGATGGCCACTCTCACCACTGGTCCTGAAGGGATCACCTGTCTTGGATTCCCTGTGTTTCTAGTTCCTATCTGTACCAGTGTACATCCTCTGGTCTAGCCAGATGTGTAAGGTAGAATTGGGATCATGATAATGGGTGGGGAGGAAGCATTTAGGAACTAGAGGAAAGTTGTATGTTTCATCACTGCTACACTGTACCCTGACTGGCTGGTCTCCTCCCTGGACCCTTCTGTAAGGGGATGTCCAATTGCTTACAGATGGGTTTTGGGTCCCCAATCTGCACTCCCCCTTACTCACAATGATTTGATTGTTTTTGTTCTTTGATTCCTGATGCCTGATCCCTTGGACACCTCGTGACCACACAGGCTGGTGTGCTTCTTCCATGTGGGCAGAGAACTGGTCGCAGAGGATTGAGAGGTCCCCCTTCCCTCTCTTTCATTCGCTTGGCAGCTCCGGCCTGAGGAGAGTGCACACAAGGTCAGGAGCAGATAGGAAACCAAATGCTCGTACATTCGGGAAGGGCTCGCCAACGGCTCCACAGCCTCTGAAAAACCACCCCTGAGACCAAACTGTTGCTCCTCACCCTTTGCTGGATTCTGACTTAGAGACCCTTGTCTTGGATGCAGAGAGGCTGAAAGAGACAGGGCCAGATGTGGGCCCGAGCAGCACTGTGTCCCACAGGGCGATGGGTCAGAAGTGGGTCAGCAGGCCTATCTTCTGGAATGTGTCTGGACAGACACAAAGCACCGACCTTTCGTGAGCAGTGAGTTCACCCTTCTTACCACCCAAGTCCTCTCCTCCCAAACCCAACCAAATCCATTTCTCTGCATTACTCTGATCCCTAGAGACGCTATACAACAGCCCCCATGAACATCGAAAACCTCGCCTTTCTTGCTCAGAGCAGTCAGTGGGTTCAAACTGCTGGCCTTCCAGTTAGCAGTCCAGCCCTTAACCCAGTCGCCAGCACGTCCTCATCCTCTCGTTGAAGCCCTCAAATACAGGTGATAAGAAACCACGTATCTGAGGGCAGGAACAAAGAGCTGCTGGAGTTTCCTCATCTTTTTTCCCTTGAATCTGTGCATTTCAAAAGCCAGTGGAATAGAGAGAGGACGCTGGGAAGGAAGAGCAGCTTCCAGCTCACAAAGCAGAGCTGAAAAAAAAATTTGTTTAATTAACCATGGTATAGCCTGAGTTCCTTGGTGGCAGAAACGGTTAAGTGCTGAGCTACTAAATGAAGTTAGCTGTTCAAACTCACACAGAGGTACCACGGAGGAAAGGCCTGGTAATCTGCTTCTTAGAGGTCCCGGCCATGAAAACCCCATGGAGCCCAGTTCTGTGAGACACGCATGGTTACCATGGGTCAGAATCAGCTTGCTGGCAACTTGAAGAAAATAAAGTGGTCCTGACCCCACTCCCCTGCTTCCCTCACCCCATGTTGCCAGAAGTTGACCTTTCTTTTGTGGCATCATGGGTGGTGGACCAGGGATGATGGGAGCTTCTGCTATTTACAATTCAATATAGATGATATTTCAATATTTCAGCCCTTGGCTTTGCTATTCCAGCTAAATATTAGTCCTGGCCTGAAGCACTTACGAGCATTTTTTTACCTATGCATTAATGGATGCAGGAGTGTAATGAGAATTCTCAAGGTGTATGGAAGCAAAGCCAAATACAGGCCTCTTACCTCACCACCCCTCACTTTCTTCTTTCTATGCTGAACTCAGGGTTCCCCTACAGAGAGGACAGAACTTACCTGGGGATACCCAGCCAAAGGAAGGGCCCCATACCTGGGACCAGGGCTCAGGGGTCACAAGCCTGAATTTGCCTTCCCTGCCCATAGACTTTGGCTTGGGAAGCAGAGCCATGCAAAAGATAAAGGGCTTGATCAAGGGTAATGCAACTGAGAGGAATCCCTGAAACCCCAAAGAAAGCTGAGCATGATAGTGGGACAGGAGAAAAATAAAAGGAAATAGAAGAAAGAACTAGGAGGCAAAGGGAATTTATAGAGATCTAAATAAAGGCATATACATATGTAAATATATTTAAGAGCATGGGGAAATACACCTATATGCATATATTTATAGGTTTAGTATTAAGGTAGCAGACAGACATTGGGCTTCCACTCAAGTACTCCTTCAATGCAAGAATACTTTTTTCTCTTAAACTGGAATTCTGTCATGCTCACCTTCCCAATACAATCACTGAAGACAAATTGGTGCATAAGCAAAAGTGGTGAATAAAGCTGGTGGTACCCGGTTATCAAAAGATATAGCATCCAGGGTCTTAAAGGCTTGAAGGTAAACAAGTGGCTAACTAGCTCAGAAGCAACAAAGCCCACATGGGAGAACCATACCAGCCTGTGTGATCATGAGGTGTCGAAGAGATCAGGCATCAGGAATCAAAGAACAAAAAAATTAAGAGTGAGAGTGAGGGGGAGTGCAGATTGGGGACCCAAAACCCATCTGTAGGCAACTGGACATCCCCTTACAGAAGGGTCTCAGGGAGGAGACCAGCCAGTCAGGGTACAGTATAACAATGATGAAACATACAACTTTCCTCTAGTTCCTAAATGCTTCCTCCCCACCCATTATGATCCCAATTCTACCTTACACATCTGGCTAGACCAGAGGATGTACACTGGTACAGATAGGAACTGGAAACACAGGGAATCCAGAACAGGTGATCCCTTCAGGACCAGTGGTGAGAGTGGCCATCCCGGGAGGATGGAGGGAGAGTGGGCTGAAAAGGGGAAACCGATTACAAGGATCTACATATAACCTCCTCCCTGGGGGATGGACAACAGAAAAGTGGTTGAAGGGAGACGTCGGACAGTATAAGATATGACAAAATAATAATAATTTATAAAGTATCAAGGGTTCATGAGGGAGGGGGAAGAAGGGAGGGGGGAGAAGGAAGGGAGGGAAAAATGAGAAGCTGATACCAAGGGCTCAAGTAGAAAGCAAATATTTGAAAATTATGATGGCAACAGATGTACAAATGTGGTTGACACAATGGATGGATGTACTGATTATGATAAGAGTTGTATGAGCCCCCAATAAAATGATTTTTTTTAAAAGAGCCTTCGATACTGCTGACGTCAGGGAGGGGGGGTCACACAGCATTGGGGAGGTTGAGAACCACCGCTCTAGAACAACTTGAATGTGTGTTACTTCTTGATTTTGTCCATAGAAATTCCTCTCAGTGGGTTTAAGGTCTGGCTTTTTTCTGGGCTTGACACTTGAGATTTGGTCCCATTATGAATTGCTCCCAAAGTAACAGGCTGCTCTTGAATATCATTTTCAACCAGAGAGAAAGAAATTCTGTCATGCTTCATATCATAAGCCTTGTTGCCAAAAAGTTTCCAAAATGATAGTAATTGCATATTTGTGATTTATTTATTGGAGAGTGTGGGGCTCCCAGGAGAGTGATGGACTGGTTCAGAGAGGCTGCTCCCAGCCTTATTTGCTTATTTGAAATTACCAGGTTACTTAAATTTTACCGGATTCTGTCCAATCCTATCTACATAGTTGATATTACTATGTGATCAATTAAAAGAGAAATGATATATTCTCATGTGTAATACATAGTCTGAATCATTCAGTCCCTGATTCTGTTCTAGATTCTGAGTATAGAAAGATTAATATAGACTGGATTGGACTAAGTTGATAGTGTTAAAAAATTTAAAATAACATTAAAAATAGCATCATTCATATACATTCTGTGTCTGTGTGGTGTGTGTGTGTGTGTGTGTGTGTGTGTGTGTGTGTACTTACACCCACATATGTATTTCTTCTGAATTATACAAAAAACTATGGGCACTGGTCTATTTGGTTCAATATTGAGTACAAAATCCTCCCTCTGGTCACAAAATGAATGGCCCACATGTCAGTGATCAGGACAGTTAACAAACAATTTTCAAAGTCTTTGATCTGAAACATTTTCATGAGTCGGCACAGGGCTTCTGAATGCATCATGCAATTGGACGGAAGCCTGGAAATTCACCCTGGTGTGTTTAAACAAACTGTAGCCTATGAATACCATATTTCATTTTATTTGAACATTCCTTTAAAGAAAAAGGGACCCAAAATCCATCTTTTCTCTTTTTCACATCATTGAAGTAGTTGGAGTATTAATCCCAAAAGTATTTTCAAAAACTTTACTTACTTTTATCCTTATGCAAGGCTGGAAAGTAATATATCAAGAAGATAAATGCTGGATCTGCAACACAGATTAAATTCTTAAGAAGTATTAGCTTTAAAAATCCCCCTTCTCTCTTATTACACACCACACACAGACACAGAATGTATATGAATGATGCTATTTTAATGCTATTTTTAATTTTTAACACTATCAACTTAGTCCAATCCAGTCTATATTAATCTTTCTATACTCAGAATCTAGAACAGAATCAGGGACTGAATGATTCAGACTATGTATTACACATGAGAATATATCATTTCTCTTTTAATTGATCACATAGTAATATCAACTATGTAGATAGGAGTGAACAGAATCCAGTAAAATCCAAGTAACCTGGTAATTTCAAATTTTTAGAATTGACTATAATTACCCATTTATCAAACATTTGAAAATCTCCTAGATGTCTTCAACTCTATTGTAGACCCAGGGAAGGTAAAGGTGAGAATTGCAGTTTATCTCCCTCCCAGTGTAAGAGACAGAGCAATAAACATATAGATAAATTAAGGGTCATAAGATGCATGATCTTTTTGAGCAACATGCTCACTTACTGCCATCAAGTTGACCCTGACTCTAAGAAATGCTATAGGACCCAATGGATGCGCACCTCTGGGATTCTGAGGCCATAACTCTACGGAAGGAGAAAGCCCCATCTTTCTCCGAGAATCCGATGGGTTCAAACTGCTGAACTTGAGGATAGCAGCACTCCACCACCAGATGCTAGGGGAGCAAAAAGATAAGCTTCTACCTTGATCTCAGGGAGGCTACAGAGAACACTTTGGTTTACCCTTGTTAGTAAATAGAAGTGATCTTGTTTGCAAAGGGTGACACACTCCCAGACAAAATGCTAGGATGTCAACAGGAATTGACTGGATAGGCAGACTACAAATCAATTGAATTTTACATATAAGTTAGGGCTTTGTGTCTATAGAGTAATCCGCAGAGAATCAGCTTAGACTCCTGTCTTTCTTGCCGATGCCATATCCAAGCAATAAAAGATACTGGTAAAACTATAGACTTTGTTCAACACACTTGCCACCAGCATCTCGTGCCTGGACTGCTGCATAATATTTTAATAGATTTTTATTGTTTTTCTCTATTTCTGTAACAAATTGCCACAAATTTAGTTATTTGAAAACGTAATTATTATCTCACAGTTTTCCTGGGTCAGGCGTCCAGACATGACTTAGGTGGATCCTCCACTCAGAATCCCATAGTACTAATTAAGATCTCAGGGTATTATATTATTGACCCAATGCATTTCTTTCTTTCTGGTTGTAGAGCTAAGGGCTTGATTTTTCTCTGATTTTCAGCTTTGGTCATAGAAGTCTCCTCTAGTTTCCTGATAAAAGGTCATCTCCATAGGTAGTTCATATCATGACTGTTTGCATTCTCAAGGCCAGAAGATAATCTCTAACATTCCAGTCTGTTAAGGTGAAGTCCAGCAGCTTATTGTCCTGGGGAGGCTCATGTATTGCTATGATGTGGGAAGCTATACCACTGGTATTAAAATAACAGCAGGGTTAGCCATGAAGGACAGACTTCAGCAAAGCTTGCAGACCAAGACAAAGGAGTAAGGAGGATCTGGCTCTCTCTTTCCGTGGCCTTGTCCTTGAGCTTCCCCTTCATTTCGTCTACAGATGCAATTCATATGATTCCCGTAAATTCTATCTAATGAGGTCCACATGTCGAGTTGGAGCGTAGATTGTGGGGAAAAGGTATTTTCAACTAATAAAGCAGTGATCTTGCCAAAGCTCCAGTATTGTGTCTATCACCAAGGCTGTATTTTCCAACTATGCATCCTTGTTTCCAATTTTGGCGTTTCAATCACCAGTAATCCTTAATGCATCTTGGTTACATGTTTGATCAGTTTCAGACTATAGAAGTTGATAAAAATCTTCTACTTATTTATCTTTGGCTTTAAAGGTGGGCGAGGAAATTTGAACGAGAGTCGTATGAACAGGTCATCCTTGTAGGTAGATGGATGCAACCGGTCTGAGTGTTTTGCATTATTCTTAAGTTTTCACTGAGCAGTTTTTGGGAAGGAGACCATGAGGCCCTTCTCATTAGGCTGCCTTGTCTAAAAGCTCCACTGAATCCTGTCCACCATGGGTGACGGAGATGTAGTCAGTTAACATGGTCCTGCTGGCTATAGTCCCTTCTGTGATGTGTGATAACTTCTCACCTCCAGGTCTGTGGCTATAAATCCATTTTGGAGGGGGTTCTCTGCTGTCCTGATGGACAGGATGAAGGTGGAATTACTCTCCACCTTAGTAGAGGGTGTGAACCTAGTCACTACCCTTTGTTTCCTTGAGGACATGGTCTGCTAAGGGATAAAAACCACACCTCCATCAATGGCTTTGATGCTTAGGGCAAAGACTTTGCCCTGTGCATCAAAGCCATCTCAGAAACACAGAGGGGTCTCCTAGCAACATAGGAGGAAGAGCCACCAGTGGGGTACCTTTAAGATCTGGTGTCAAGTGGTGGAGTCAGTGGGCCAGAGCCCATGGAACAGAGAGAAGGAGCCGGGCGCAAACCAGAAGCAAAGACCAGGAGACCCTGAGGCCCAAAAGCTGAGACTGTGAGACTGTGAGACAGAGCAATGGGCGGCCATCCCGGCCTAGTCAGAGACCGAGGGACCATGTGGCTGAGAGACTGAGCACTAGAAAGAGATTCGGCTGCTGGTTGAGGAGAGGTGTTGCTGTGGACCAATGACTGTATCCTTACCAATCCTGACTTGTGGTCTCCTTTTAACTTCCCTAATAAACCCCCCATACGTGTCCGTTTTGTCTGTGAGTTCGATGTGACCATGGCAAAGAACTCTCTAGCATCGAAGTAGAGTGCTGGGGAGGAATGGTTAGTGTCAGAATAGGTAAAGAAGGATGGAGCGTGGAGGCACATGTGATCTCTGTCTCATGACAATGGGAAAGTCAGAGGAGGTCAGATCTGGCCCTCCAGGCCATGCTCTACCCTGAGTTTACTGGTATTTGAATGCTTCCATCATCGCGTGTAGCATCCCAGCTGCACACAAGCCACCACAGTGCAACAGATTAACAGACAAATGATGAGAAAGATGTTTGCCTGTGTGTTACCGACTATGCAATGGCAACATTACGCAGGATAGAAATTGAGCAATTAATGGTAATCATATGAGGCCTGTACATGGATCAAGAGGTGGTGGTCCTAACAGAACAGGAGAATAACCCAGGGCTTAGAATTAGGGTTGTGTGCTTTCCCCATACTTATTCAGTCTGTATGCTGAGCAAATAATGCAGGAAACCAGACTATCTGAAGAAGAATGCAGCATCAAGATTGGGAGAAAACTCACCAACAACCTGCAGCATCAAGATGGCACCACCTTGCTTGCTGGAAGTGAAGACTCGAGGCACTTACTACTGAAGATCAAAGACTGGCTTTCAGCATGTACCACACTTCAAGAAGTAACCAAACATCCTCACGACTAGATCAATGATAAACGGAGAAAAGACTATGCGCAGATCTATAATCAAAGTCCTTTGGAAGCCACAGTCAAGAAATCAAATGATAGATTGCATTGGGCAAATCTGCAGAAGTTCTCTTTAAAGTTTTAAAAAGCAAAATATTACGTTGAAGATAAGGTGTGCCTAACAGAAGCCATGGTATTATTTCATATGTGCGCAGGAGCTGGACAATGAAGGAAGAATACCAAAGAAGAATTGACGTGTCTGAACTATGCTGTTGGCAAAGAAGATTGACTATTACATGGACTTCCAGAAGAAGGAACAAAATGGATCTTGCAAATGTACAGCGAGGATGCTCCTAAGAAGCAAGGATGCAGGATTTCATCTCACATACTTCTTAGATCGCATGAGGGACCAGTTCCTGGAGAAGGACACCAGGCGTCGCCGAGTGCAAGGTTAGGAAAAAGAGGCTCGCCCTCGGTGAGATGGAGTGACAACGGTGGCTGCAACAGTCAGCTCAAACATAGGGGAGATTGTGAGGACTGGGCAATATTGTGTTCTGTTGTACTTAGTGTTGCTAGGATTCAGAATCAACGAGTAGGCATCTAAGACCAGCAAGGTGAAGTCTTATATAATGTAATGTAATGTAATCATGAGAGTGACATTCCATCATCTTTGCGATGTTCTGCTTGTCAGAAACAAGTCACCGTTCCTGCCTGCAGGCAGAGAGAACCTTCTACAAGGATGTGACTCACTGGGGGTCAACTTCAGGTGTGTCTACCGCATCGGTCTGCCAGCTCCACTCAGGTTCTCCTACAGTTTATTCTCTGTGCGGTAGCAGGAGCGAGCTTTACAATGTAAAACTAACCAGATCATCCCATTTGCTCTAATGACTTCAAATAAAATCTAAAAGGCTTATCCAGCCCTGTACAGCTGCTGACTGGATACCTCTCTTGCTTCATGCTTGCCAGTCTGATGCTTACTTACTCTTCCTGATCCCACAGGAATCCTTGCCCCTGCATTTGCCTTCATCTCCACCTCACACACTCTACCCTAGTCGATCTCTCGGGCATGTATACCTGTCCTTCAATTAGGTGTCTGCTCAAATGGCACTTTTCCAAAGAGTGTTTCTCAGGCCACCTCGCACTACCAATCTAACTGCTTCCTCTAGCTTGTATTCTTCTTGCCTTCCTCGCTCTCTCTCTGTTTTCATCTACTTGTTCATTTCTTCATTGGGCCATCTCGCTAGACTTAGTTCTGGTGTTTCTTGCCAGAGATCTTTTAAAGAATTCAAAGTCTTCAAGGGAAGGAGTTTGTCTCCTTCACAGTTGTCTCGTGTCTAGAGCAGTGTCTGGCATATATTAGGAACTAAATATTTTGTGTGGAAATGAGTAATGAGAGACAAAACTTTAAAAATATTTTATTGATGATGATATGTTGCTGAGATTTTTTAGGTGTTTTTCTCAATTAAGTAGTGATTATTTTGGCATGTAGAAATTATGATACTATTATTAATATTATATGAAAGTAAAATTTTGCAAAGATAATTCAAAAACAGTTGCAACAGTACATTGACCGGAAACTGCCAGAAATCCAAACCGGATTCAGAGATTCAGATAAGGATGTGGCATGAGGGATATCATTGCTGATGTCCAATTGATCTTGGTTAAAGACAGAGACTAACAGAAAGGTACTTACTTGTGTTTTATTGTCTATGCAAATGCCTTATGTCCAAGGCAGTGGTTCTTAACCTTCGTAATGCCGTGATCCTTTACCTCAGTTCCTCATGGTGTGGTGACCCTCGACCATAAAATTGTTTTCGTTACTACTTCATAACTGTAATTTTGTTACTGTTACGAATCATCATGTAAATATCTGATATGCAGGATGTAGTTTCATTGATACAAAATGATGTCATCATGCCAGGTACTTGTATGTGGGCATATCTGCATGTGGAAAGACCCGCCTGGAGATGGATAGAGAAGTGGTGTCTCGGTTTCTAAAACCATCGGAAATATGTGTTTTCTGATGGTCTTAGGCGACCCCCGTGAAAGGGTCGTTTGACCCCTAGAGGGGTCGCGGCCCACAGGTTGAGAACCACTGCTCTAGGTGCGAAGGCATTCAACTGTGTGGATCATAACACTGCGAAGAAAGGGAATTCCAGAACATTTCATTGTGCCTATGTGGAATGTGTACACCGTCCAAGATGCAATCATTTTGAACAGAACAAACTGATAGAGCATGGCTTAAGATCAGGAAAGTTATGTGCCAGGATTCATCTGTCACCATACTTATTCAGTCTGCCTGCAGAGAAAATAACCCAAGAAACCGGACTATATGAAGAAGAACGTACTATCAGGATGGAGGAAGTGTCATAACAACCTATAATACACAGATGACACAACCCCGCTTGCTGAAATCAAAGAGGACTTAAAGCACTTAATGATGACGATAAAACAGTAGAGCCTTCTGTATGGATTACACCTCAATGTAAAGAAAGCAAAAATCCTCACAACTGGACACATCATGAAAAACAGAGAAAAAAATTCAAGTTGTCAAGGGTTCAGTTTTACTTGGATCCACCATCAACACTCATGGAAGCAGCCGTCAACAAAGCACGTGACATGTTGCCTTCAGCACATGTGCCCGAAACTCTTTCATGTGTGAAAGAGCAATATTGTCACTTTGAGGATTAAGGTCTGCCTGACCGCTGCTATTTCAAATCACCTCATAAACATGGGAAAGCTCAGGAATGAATAATGAAGAATGGTGCCTTAGAATTATAGTATTAGTCAAGAATATTGGCAGCACGGTGAATTACCAGAAGAACAATCAAATCCACCCCAGACGAAGTACAGCCAGGATGCTCCTTAGAAACTAGGCTGGTGAGACTTCATCTCATGTAGCTTGGATACTTGATGCCCTGGTAGCATAGTGGATCTCAAGTTGGGCTGCTAACAGCAAGGTTGGTAGCTTGAACCCATCAGCCACTCTGAGTGCAACAAAATGAGGCTTTTTACTCCCATAAAGATTTAGAGCCTCGGGAATCCAAAGGGGTGGTTCTACACTGGCCTCCAGAGTCACTACAAGTCAGAATAGATTGGAAGGCACAGAGTTTGGTTTAGGGTTTTTGTAGAGAGAACAGCCACTGAAAGGGGTATAGGGAGGGCGGGAGGGATGGAGTGGAGGCCCAATGCCCATCTGTAGACAATTGGACATCCCTTCACAGAGGGGTCACAGGGAAGAGATGAGCCAGTCAGGGTGCAGTATAGCACTGATGAAACACAACTTTCCTCTAGCTCTTTGGTGCTTCCTTCACCCCACTGTCATG
>NW_022111320.1:31383779-31385343 GCF_000313985.2 Echinops telfairi
AATCTGTGAATCTGCAGAGTTGATTAGGTCTTGGGACTATGTGGATGCTGTGGATGCTGAAGGTTCCCTCATTTAAGATGCTGATCTTTGTTTTGCTTTGCCATACATATGTAAAGTGTAATAAAAGGGTCTCTACAGGGAAAAAAAAAAAAAAAAAGGTGATCATGCTTGATAAAGTAAAGAGTCACAAAAAAAAAAGTGGAAGACCTTGAGAAATGGATCGACACAGTGTTGCCAAACGGGTTCAACCGTAAGAACCCTTGTGAAGCTGGTCCAGGGCCCAGCAGTGTTGCAGTCCGTTACCCATGCGGTCGCTACGAAACAGACCTGACTCGATAGCACCAAACAACAATGCATCCTGAGGCAGATCTTTCTGCAAGATTCCTCATGATTTTGTTTTATTAGAAGAGTGAGGAACAGCACGACTCAAAAGGGTTTTAAAGTCACTTCAGCGACCTTAGGATAGTTGCTATGCCTTTGTTGTCACGTAATCAAAATTAGCATCACTAGTAGTGGAAACCCTGGTATCTATGGATTTAAGTATTTGGTTGCTAATTGCAAGATTGCTCCTTCAATCCCATCACCCTTTTCTCAAGAGGAAGATGAGTCTATTGCTCCCATAAATATGGTCTCAGAGACTCTATGTAGTGTTGCTATAACTCAGAATGCACTTGGTGAAAGTAAGTCTGATTCTTGGGAATAGGGGGGAAATCTGGCATTTGGGGTCCACTACGATGCCATATGACGTATGTAGCATTACCAATGAAGTATTTTTACCAAATATGTGTAACATAAATCATGTTAAGCCCAACTTCAACTTTACAAAAAATACAGAAGGTACAGAAACAAATTCCTGAAATCAGAAGAAACTAATCTGATAAATCCAATTTATAGATAATTTTTAAGACAACTGGCTGTGACTATATTAATGACCAGTGTTCAAAAGGTAAAAGTTATTAACAACGACAACAAAAAAAGGAGTGTTCTGGGTTAAGAGACTGAAAAGACATAGCTAGCAAATGTAATGCAATAAGTGGATCTAAATTAAATGCAGGGCATTAGCTTGCAGCAATATATATACTTTTAAATATATATATAATTTTAGAGCATTTCAGATATTTTGAATATAAGATAAAATTTGGATATTAGATGATATTTGAACTTCATTGTCATTTATTTTCCAAATCAAACTCACTGCCATCTATTCAATGCTAAACTGTAGGACAGAGTAGAACTGCCCATATGAGTTTCAGAGACTATAACTATAATTGGGAGTACAAAGCCCCTAGTTTTTCTCTCGTGGAGTGGCTGGTGGTTTCGAACTGCCAACCTTGGGATTTTCAACCAAATGCATAACCACTATGCAACCAAGGCTCTTTGTTATTTATGGACCAGGGTGCAGCTGCCTTAGCCAGTTCCCTTCTTCAGCTGGCAAGGCTCACTTCCTGCAAGACATCCCCAAGGAGAAGCCGCATGGACCTACCCCTGGGTGTTGGAGCAGCCATCTGGAGACCCCTGCCAGAGCTGAGATGCTTTCACGTTCACTGATTTGGCTTTCCTCCTG
>NW_022111320.1:31387997-31420961 GCF_000313985.2 Echinops telfairi
TCACTACGAGGACTATGATATGCCTGCCCCAAGCCGTGGTATTTTCAATAGCTTCTTATGCAAGTGAAAATTGACATTGAATAAGGACGACCAAAGAAGAATTGGTGCGTTCCCGTTATGGTGCTGGTGAGGAATATTGAAAGTCCCATTCACGGACAAAAATAAACAGATGTGTCTTGGAAGAAGGACAATCAGTATGCTCCTTCGAGATACGAATGGTGAAACTTCATCTCATATACTTTGGACACATCGGAAGAGACCAACGCTTGGAGAAGGACACCATGCTTGGTAAAGTGGAGGAGCAGTGACAAAGAGGAAGGCCTTTGACAAGATGGACTGACACACTGGCTGCAGGGATCTGCTCCAGCAGAAGGACAATTGTGAGGATGGCACAGGACTGGCCAATATTTCATTCTATTGTATATAGGGTCGTTGTGAGTAGGGACCGACTTAATGGCACCTGAGAGCAACAATAAATATACCAACTCCCCTATGTACTTGCAAAATTTCATAATAAAACCGTTTCTTACATGCACTGGTTAATATGAAAGACTTCAATATATATAAAGACTTACCATGTTCATGGATCAGAAAAATCCACATTATTACGATGGCAATACTTCCCAAAGTGACCTATAAATTAACACAATCACTATCAAATTCACAGCTGGCTTCTTTGCATAAATTGACACATTGATTCATACTTTATATGAAAATGAAAAAGGGAGCCAGACTAGCCTAAAATTTTTGAAAAAGAACAAAATTGGAGGAGTTGGAAGTCTTCATTTTAAAACTTAATACAAAGCTACAGTAACCAAGACAGTCTGGTTCAAACAAAATAATAGACATACAAGTCAGTGGAACAAAATTCACAGTCCAGGGACAAAAGCATCCTCACATTTAAGGTCAATTTTTGGCAAAGGGGCAAGACAATTCAGTGGGAGGAAGAATCGTATATTTTCAACAAACACTGGGACACCTAGATTTCCACATGCGACAGAATGGGACTCGAGCCCCTGCCTCAGGCCTCATGCAAAAGTTAAAAGTGGATCAGAGCTCAAGGTAAGAGAGAAATCTTAGAGGATACTTTTGGAGAAAATGTAAGTGCAAATCGTAATGATTTGGGTTTAGGCAATCTTTTCTTCAGTATGACATCTAAAAGCCAAGCCACCAAAACCAAAGGGAAATTGGGTTTCATGAAAGTTAAAAACTTTTCTGCTTCGAATGACACCTTTAACACAGTGAAAAGACACCACACAGAATGGGAGAAAACATTTGAAAATCACATATCTGATTGGGTGTAAACCTCAAACCAGACTCATTGCCACCGAATGGATTCCATGTCTGCTTATTATTGAATTGGAAGAATACATATTAGGGATATATGTGGGCTGATATACACAGATTTCCCTAATATATATACACACTTACCATTCAATAATAAAGGGACAAAAATCTTAGATTGTACAAAGAATTTGAATAGACATTTCTCTGAGGAAGAGATTCAGATGGCCGAAAAGTCCATGAAAAGATACTCAACAGCATTGTTATTAACTCAACTCACAACCACCGGCCCGATGCTGACTTATAGTGACTCTGAGATTTCCTAGACTATAACTGTTTACGGGACTAGAAAGCCCAGTCTTTCTCCCGAGGCGCTGCTGGTGGTTTTGAACTGCCGACCATGTAAATCACAGGCCAGCGTGCAACCACTACACCACCATCCATTATGGCTCCATCTGTTAGTTACTAGGGAGTTACAAATAAATACCACATGATACCACTTGATGGCTTTCTTTCTTTTTGTTTTAAATGGAAAATGAAAGTATTGGTAAGGTTGTGGAGACTTTAGAACCCTCATAGATGATTCATGGGGATGTAAAGTGATGCAGCTTCTCTGGAAAGAGAATGTTGCAGTTCCCCCAAAAGGTAGGAGGCTAGGCCAGGGAAGGGGCAAAGGGAATGAGGAGTTACTTCGCATGGTTCTGGGATTTCTTTGGTGGGTGATGAAACTGGTCTTGAATTAGATGGTGATGAAGCTGTTTTGTGAATTTACCCCAAAGACTTGAACTTTATACTTTTTATCAGGATGGATTTTCTCATGAATATTCTTTGTCAAGTCAAAACACAAAGAAAGAAAGAAACTTAGATAGAAGTGAGTGAAGAAGTGAACAATTCCATTCTGACTGGCGAGACAAGGTTCTTCCTAGAGGATACAGTTGTTGTTAGACGGCATGGATTCTGTGTCAGCCCATAGCGACCTGATGCACAACAGAACGAAACACTGCCTGACCCTGCACCGTCCTCACCATTGTTCCAATGCTCGAGCCCATTGTTGCAGCCACCGGGCCAACCCATCTATGTGAAGGCCTTCCATGTAACCACGTATGGTGTCTTTGTCCAGGGACTGGTCTCTCCTGACAACATGCCCAAGGCTGCAGAAAGGGTAGAAAACCTCCGACCACAGCTAAACCTACCTCGGACTTGATCTCATTCAACCTCAGTGTGGCTCTGATCATACTAACTACAATGCTGCAGCAAGCTTTCCCCTACTCTCTTCCCTAGTTGGTGGATTCTGCCCTCTCTCTGTCCCTTTCTCGATTCTATGGGGATCAAGTATATGAATCAAACATTCTACTACTCTTTCTCTTCTTCCAGTTTTTCCTTATCAGTCTTTCCCCTGAGTTTCATTTTGTCGCCTCTCCTCTTTGTCATTCATGCTGTCCTTTTGCTTCCTGAGTCTACTCACTGCTCAGTCTTGATTCCCTACCGGTCCTTCTCCACTTTCTATCTGCTTCACTCTCTCTTCATGAGCCACAATAGAGTGTACCTGAAAGTCTTTGGGGAAGAATTGTGTGTTTTTGTCTTCTCTTTGTTTAAAAAGAAAGGGGGAAGTGATTGTGAGATTGGTGCTTCTTTTTCTGACCTTTTCCATCCCTATAAGTATTAATTATAATCAAACAAAATCATACCTTATGTGAGCATGTGATGCATGGGTCACAGTAAGAGGGTACAATTTGAGAACTAGAATAGGCAAATCTATTCCCAGAAAGGCCCCCAAACCAACCCGGTTGCCATGAAGTCAGCTCTGACTCTTAGTGTTCCCATGTGGTACAGGGTAAATGTTCAGTGGCGGTTTCTTAAGGGCATCTTATAATTTCACATAAGCATATTCTTTCTTCCAAGGCACAGCAACGTGGACCCTGAGCTGCTAACCTTTAGGTTAGTCTTGAGAGCAATGGGTTTCCATCACCAAGGGACACAGGAACCTCTTCCAATTATTAAAACAGCAAAAATTTCAGGAGCCCCAATGGCTAAGCACACAAATCAGTAGTTTGAACCTGTGTTAGTCCCAGTAGACTAGAGAAATAAATTCATAGACACTCATATGTATATAAGAAAGAGGTTTATATGCAAGAGCAATTGAATATTGAAAAAATGTCCCAGTCCAGTCCAGATCAAGTCCATAAGTCCAATATTAGCCCAAATGTCTGATACCAATCTATAAAGTCCTCTTCGAACTCATAAAATACATGCAATGATGCCGAATGCAGGAGACTCACGGGCCAGTGGGTTGGAAGTCTTTTGGATCCAGTGGCGTTGTAAGTATCTCAGCACTGGCCGGGTTCTCTACATGGTTTTTCCAGTTCCAGAGGTCTGGGTGCATCAGGGTAGGTCCATGTGGCTTCTCCAGCACCCAGGGCATAGCACCATGTGTCTTGTCAGTAGAGCATCTCCAAGGGAGTGAGCAGAGAGAGACAGTGTCTCTCCCACTTCCAAGGAGGAAAAACAGGAGTTCCCAGAATTCTCAGGAGAAGGCCATACCCATACAGAGGCCTCATTGACTATGCTCTGATTGACAGACTAGACTCCGCCCCTTCACGTTTAATCCTCTCAGGTCCCAAATTGACACCAGATTATGTAACTAGCACAGAACCCTGAAGAAAAGACCTGATAATTGGCTTCCTTAAAGATTCACAGTCTAGGAAATCCTGTAAAGGCAGTTAGTTCTACTCTGTCCTATTACAAGGTTGTTGTGAATTGGAATATACATGACAGCACATAGTCTTGTCCTTTTTTTTTACTCTTTAACATATAATAAATACATGTTATAAATACTCTCTTCTATACTATTGTTAGGGTTACATTATGTTTCATGTAGCTATCATATCTGAACGTCTAGACGTGTGTGTGTGTGTGTGTGTGGTTATTATAAGCAGATGGGTTTTTTATGTAACAATATTTCATTTTGGTGAAAATAAAAACAACAAAACCTGTTCCCATTCAACAATTTCTAGACATAATTACCAGTGGCATTGGTTAAATTCTTCACATTGTGTCAACATTATTTCTGTTCTAGTTGTTTCATTAATGAATAACAACACTAAATTAATTACATGACTGGATTTAGAGGAATGCCACCAGACTATAAATGTAACCAGAATAAAGAATATAAATATTGTCCACCCATGCTGTAGGATTAATTAGAAATAAATAACAGAGGCAAGATACTTTCATAAATAGTATAAAGTGATTTGTAAGGATAAGCAGACACTACTGGTAAACAGTGATAATATCTAGTATGGTAGTGTTCGCCGACAGTTAATGGTTATTCAACTTTCCTGTGTGTAGACATGTCTGAGTTAACCATTTAGGCTACAAAGAGAAAGCCACCTACACAGACAGCTTTGGCTGACTCATGCGAACCTCATCCTATTTTCCCTTAAGAATGCTCTTTTTGGGACTGCACCATACAGTCTGAATTGCAAGCTCTTCCCTTGTGAAACCATTCTGAATGACCAATTATTCTCTGGCATTGACCTGGAAGAGCAAGGGAGTATAAAAAGCATACCATGAACTACAAAGTTATTGTCTTTTCCAAGCAAAGTTCTGACCTATAGTTTGCATATTAAAATAAAAAGAATGATTGCTTTGGTCTGTAAATAGGTCGAGATAATCCCCACTCGCTAACCATCATTTTACAAAAGGTATTCATTTTCATTTGTTGACAAACGCTAAGAAACTGAACTGCCTAAGTGTCACTGGTCTTCATGATTGAAGTTCCAGTGCCTAGATGGTGGGATGAGAGCCATGTGGCATCAAGATAAGGATTGCAGAAACCAACCCGACAATGTGGCTGTTAGAAAGGAGGCAGTAACAAGGGACCACTCAATTCTTCGGTTACTTTCTATCTTGCTTTGGAACAGATAGACAAATTATTCTATTGTGGGATTTCCCTTGGTGTATCTGTTAGGATAAGCATTATCCTAACATTAAAAAATAGATTCATTTTTAGATAGTAAAGGTTAGACAATTTGAAGACAGCTAATTAAGGTGGATTGTCATCAGAAGGGTCCTTGCCATTGACCAACTAGCCGTCAGCCAGCTGACACCTGTTAGGTCCCTCCAACATGGGTTGGGAAGCTTGGCGTTTACTTGGCTTTCTTGTTTTGCACAAAGGCTCTGTGTCTAGGTCAGCTGGCTGTTCAGAAAATTGAGTTTTCTCCTTCCTGGGCACGCAAGTGGACTACATTTCCCAGACTCTCTTTCAGTTCTTTGTGTCCTTAGGGGTAAATTTTCACCAGTGGAACTGTGTTGATGTGATTTCTGGGTTAAGGCTTTTTTGATATGAAAATATCTCCTCCTTGTTCCGTTTCTTCTTTTACTGGCAGGATGTTAATGACAATGGGACCCTCAAGGAAGAGGGAGTTAGATGATGAAACACAAAATAGCACACAGGGGCCTGAGCGTGAAGGACAGCCAGTCACCTGCAAATCAGAAAGGAGCCCTTCTTGCATGAGCAAGAAATACACTTTCATTATGCTTGAGCATTATGTATTTTGATGTGTATTTTTAATAGCTGCTAGCATGACTAACTAATAAGGGTTTTGAGTAGCTAGTAATTGATGGACTGCACTTAGAGGGGGCAGCACCCATAGGCGTGCCTTCAACAAAAGCTTGGTAAACAGCTCAGAAACAATTCCCGAAATGGTCACTTTACTTTCTCTTCCTGTCGTTTCTCATTCTTACTTTCTCTTTGGCTGACTTTCTGTTTTCATCCACATTTTCACAAGTTAATTTATTGGAAGCATTGTCTTTTCTTTGAATCTTATCTGCATCACACCACGCACACAACCCAGGTGACTGAGTGTGGGAAAGTTTTCATCAGTTCTCTAAGAATGGCAAGGGGAGGGGCTGGGGAGATTGTTGAGGGGGGGTGTGGTGATTGACAGGAGTAAACTCGTTAAAGTGTCTCCATGACTCTGAAAGAAACCGTTCCTTTTTGGGTCCATGAGGAATCATTTCTGGTGTGCCAAATTTTGAGACTTCTATTCTACACAGCAAACATTATTTACATTCTATCATCTACCTTTTCAGTTGCCTTTAGATAGCTGCTATAGCAAGACCAATCAGCTAGGTATCATTGGCCATCCTATTTATAAAGTATCTTCCCACCTCACCCCAAATTATTCTTAGGGGTTTTGATTTAAAAAAATATGAGAACAGCTTAGGAAGAGAGAATCAAGGTCAACATCTGCCCAAAGCTGATTCTTTTGAGACCAGACATACCTATCACTCCAGTCTTTTTACCACCTTTGATATCAGCTATCCCTCCCGTGGTGCTCTACTTCTCTGCTGGGTTTGATAATCCAGTGTCACGCTCCACAAAACTCACAGACAATACTTCGAATTATTGGATTTATTAGAGAAGTAGCAGGTTACAATTCAGGATAAAGAATGACTCAGAATACAGTTCTTTGATCAGGACAGCTTCTTTTCGGTTGTATCCGACACAGACCTCTCCCTTAGCTCCCTGAAGACCCCCCTCCTCCCAATGACAGACTACTCTTGGCCTTGCTCAGGCAAGTGTCACCGAGTAAGCTCTTTTCCTCCCTTGCCAAGTGGAAGTCAGTGACAAATTGAGTGCCTGCCTGGGCCCCCTACCTTTCCAGGAAGTCTCCTGTTGGCAAGAGTTTGGCTCTATTGGTCTGTAGGTCAGGAAGCCCATCACTGTCTCCTGTCAGTCTGGTTCTGCAGCTGCTGCTGTTTCTCGGGAGTATTTGCAAACTCTTCTGGCTATCTTGTTCCTTCTCTGGTGTTACAGCATTCTTTGTCTCCTGGCTCTAGGGCAGATAATGCTAGGTTGTAGGTTGAAAAGACATATTCAACTCTTGGCTCTTCTTTCTGATGGTAGTAAAGCACTTTCTACCCCCCACATCTTGTTCTGGGATTGGTTCTTTTAAACCTAGTGAGATGGTAAACTAGACTAATCACCTACAAGGTTCTATGCATCTTGTTTGCATAGAGAAAAATTGTCCAGTCTCCTCGGTCAACCATAAACATTTTATTACATAGACCCGTTCAATTATTTTTTAGGCTCCCTGATGATGTAGTGGGCAATGCATTGAATGCTAACCACAAAGTCAGAGGTTCAAAACCACAAGTTGCTCTACAAGAGAAAAATAAAGCTGTCTACTCCTGTAAAGGTTAAAAGTCTTAGAAACTCACAGGGGCAGTTCTACTGTGTCCAATAGTTCTACTGTGTCGCTATGAGTCAGAGGCAACTCACTGGTAGTGAGTTTGGCGAGTTTTACACAATCATTTTATGGGAGTCCTAAAACTATGAATGGTTTAAAAAAAAAATAAAACTCTCTGCCATCAAGTTGATTCTGACTCATAATGGCCCTATACTTGTGATTGGTCAATATTTAATCATATAATGGATGATTTAAAATTTATTTATTTATGCTTTGATATCTATCATATACATATATGTACACATATATCCAATAGACCTCAAATAGCTATTTATCTACATACTATATTAGTGGTCCTAGATATAGTTTGCTTGTTATATTAAATTAGTTTCCACTTCCTGAGAATACACCAAGTTGCAGCCAGCAGAGACAACCCAGATGTTTGCTAAGTTTCCTCCTGGAAACCAGTTTGAAAGGAAACATTTATCAGAAGCTTACCCAGGGAAAGCCATGTGAATGAGAGCCCTCCAGAGGTAGGTTCCCCCAGTCATCCATTGGACCCAAAGGCTCTCCCGGAATTGGAGGACCCAAGCCTAATGGAAAGTTTTCTGGTGGTAGTTACCTTGGATCTGTGCCAGGGGCATTACTCATTGCTCACAAAGCTCCAGCTGGTATTTACTGTCCAACCAAAGGGAAATAAAAAATGTCTTGTACTAATTTGTGCTTCACATTGTACATAAGACACGGAAGATGAGATAATGTGCTAGGGGAGAGCGAGGGAGACTTCCCATTGTCCTTGTTTATTTTTATTATGAGACATCACTTTTCTACCACTTCAGGCAATGTCAAAATATTAAGCTAAAATTCTTTAGCTAAATTTTGTTTATTGTCCTCATATCTGAGGAAATAACATTTAATTGCCTCACTTCCTGGACGGCTAGCTTCATATCCTTGACTCAAATTACTGTTGGGCAGTCAAGGGATACCTTTCTGATCTCCTCCCACACAGAACTAAAGGGCAATTCTGTGGTTCCCAATACTTGTTGACAATGACTCGGCAAGAAATACCCTTGCCTGAACACTCTTATGTTTTTACTAGAAAAGTCCTCTTAGAAATGTAATCTGTAAAAGAAACAATATCACCCAGGAACGTGTTTCAAAGAGGACACATTTTCATTCCTTTATTTAGCAAGTCTTTCTCTATGTACAGTAGGTTTAAGAGATGGGCAAAGACGAACAGTCCTTACAGAACTGGCTTGTGTGCAGTACAGGACGTGAAAAGAATCCATTGTAGCCCAACACACAGTGAAATGAGTGCTGTGCCATCCTGTGAGCCATGGATGGTGTTGACAGCTCTGGTCTGACATTTTCTAAGCTGTATATTCCACGCCACATTACTTGACACTGTTTTTTGAGTTCTGCCCTCAGTGGTTTCCTATGGTTTTTCCAACTCACCTGAAAACCTTCTTAAGGTTGGAAAGGATATCTTTAGAGAGTTGTTGCCATTCGGTGTTATTGTCTACTCAGTTCCAACTCATAGGGACCCTGTGTACAACAGAGTGACGACACACTCTCCAACCCTGCCCCGTCCTCACTTCTCACTTCTAAGGAACATTGTGGGCACACTTATTCTAAGACAGATAATGTTTGTTCTTCGGTCAGTCCACGGTAGTATATTCAGTGCTCCTCATCAGCCTCATAATTCAAAGACATCAATTCTTCTCCGATCTTCCTTATTTATTGTTCAGTTTTCATATGCCTTTGAGGCCATTCAAAATACCATACTGTGCATCAAATCCACCTTCGTCCTCAAAGTGCCAGTAGGGCTCTTTAACCCTTGAAAGAGGTCTGATGTGGAAGATCTGCACAATGCAACACCTTTGATTTCCTGCCTGTTGCTTCAAGGGGCATCAATTGTGGCCCCCAGTAAAATGAAGTCTTTGACAGCTTCCATCTTTCCTTCATTTATCTGGATGTTACTTATGGGTCCAGTTGTGAGGATTTTGGTTTATGTTGAGGTCTAAGCTGTACTGAAGGCTGCTGGTTGTTGTTCGTAGCTGCTATGGAATTGGTATCAGGCACACTGAAAGGGAAAGGATGCCCACTGCCCTATCTGACGCCATCTCCATAATTTGTGATTGTACTTTTATGATCCATAGGGTTTTCATTGGCTGCTTTTGAGGAGTAAGCCTCTAAGCCTTTCTTCCTAATTCATTTTAGTCTGGAAGTTTAGGAGAAAACTGTTCTGCATCACAGCAAAATGTAAACCTAGACAAGACAGTTGTTGGCTGCGCATGAGGTACGTTGGCCAGAAATTGAACCTGGGGACTTTTAAGTGACTCCAAAGGCCTATGATTCTGCGTGTACAAAAGGCTCCCACTGGATCACCTGCCAGCACTTTTCTACCTCCCTAGGCCTCCAGCACACCACAGCTCTTGCTACATACTTAGCCAATACCTAAAGACTTATGAATGCAAAATTAATTTCAAAACCACTGATCAGCTTTATTGTACTTGGTGACTAGTTGGAAATTTCTAAAGCATGGCAGATCCTGCAGGTGGCTCCTGCAGGATTGTAGGGAAATTGTAAGGAAATTGGAACATGTTAGGATACTATGTCTCTCTCAATATTTGCCAATCTACCAGAGGATCCCTGGTGGTGCAGTGGGTAGATATTGGGCTACAATCCACATAGTTGGCAGTTCAAAACCACAAGCAGCTCCACAGGAGAAAGACTGGGCTTTCTACTCCGGCAAACAGTTACAACGTGGAAACTCACAGAGGGGTCACTATGTGTCAGCCATGACTCGCTGGCAGCGAGTGTGGTTTCTTTATGTGCTGTTCTAGGCCGACATTCCTGAAGATTAAACTGAGACACATGCCTTGTGCTTTTAAAAAGAAATCATTTTCTCGGGGGCTCTTACAGCTCCTATCACAATCCATCCATCCATCCATCCATCCATTGTGTCAAGCACATTTGTACATACGTTGCCATTATCATTTTCAAAACATTTTCTTTCTACCTGAGCCTTTGATGTCAGCTCCTCATCTCCACCTTCCCTTACCCTCCCTCCCTCATGAACCCCTGATAAGTTATAATTTTTTTTTCATGTCTTACACCGACTGCTTTCTTGCCCTGTGCTTTTTAAGGGAGATGTAACATGTGTCTTAATATTTCGCCTCTGGACCCTCCATAGAATTGCTCAGACAGCTTTTCTTCAGCGTTGTTACCTTCGCATTGCCGATCAAGTTCTTCTTTAAGGGAGGATGTGGACATGCAAGCTTATCAAGGGCTCTAGGACAACTCTTAAATGTTTGCACTGTGTAATAATTGTAGAAAAATGCACATGTGGTCAAGGTCTACTAAGGAATGACTAGTGCCTATTCTGTTTGAGAGTTGACCCCTTCTACCAAATGACTATTAAATTGAATTATTTTGGAAAAATATTTTATCACTGAAACGACATGCTTCCATCTTTACCATGCCAGGTCTTTCCCACACCATTGTGAACCCCTCTAGTTCTCTGGAACATCCGTCCTTACATTCAAACCAGTTTTTAAATGGCCTTTCCTTTGACTGGGCCTGGGCTCACTACCTGTCCTGCCCTTTGAAGCTCTTGTTATTTTAATTCTAACTTGAGTTATGCTACAGAAATCTAAGATTTAAGATTCTGTCTTAAATCTTTCTAAATGGCTCCCCATGGCCCTCAGAACATACTCAAACGCCTTTAAGATAACAAAGGAGGTCCCAGGGACACCTCTTTCCCTACTCCTATCCATGAGATGGATATTCCCTCATTAATCTGTCTCCTTAGTGCCTCAATTTGCTCAATGTTCAAGAATCATGTTCCATGCTCTCTGCCCCTAGCTCTTTAAGGGCCATTTCCTCTGCCTGTACTCCACTTCTGGTTTATTCTTCCTCACCACAAGGTCTTACTCAGCAGTCTCCATTTTGGGGGTGCTGTACTGGAGCCCAGGTCTGAAGTTACCAGGCTCCTCCTGTGCTCCCATTTGTTCTCATACGGAAAGTCTGAGACAGGTTCCCTGTCAGGCACTCTCTGTTCCTTGGTCACATAAAGCCCTCCAGGCCTGGCACACAGCAGGCTCTGAATGGGGTTGGTTTCCAGAAAGGAGCTATCTGGTTGGGATTTGATGTTTGTAGTCATCAGCTTGAAATTCAAATAGTTTTTCTTTGAATCTGTGTTTGGGAAATGAAGTTCAGTGGGACCGTGGGGCACGCACGCACCAGGGCTTTGTAGCCTAGGTTCCTGCATAGTGCCATAGACCCCTGAGGGGTTCTTGAGCACCGGCCCCACTGCTCCTACCCAGTGGTCGCTGCTGCCCTCAGCCCTAGGACAGGACTGTGTGTGAGCACCCAGAGGAGTCTCGGGCATGCCTGTGTGCCAGGGTGCCTGTGGGGGGTTTCATGTGCCCTGCAAGTATCCCCATGCCCAGGGGTACAGCATATTGAAGGAGAGACCCCAGAAGAAAGAAACTCATCTTTTTCTTGCTCTCTTAAGCAAATGCCCTGCGTTATAATTTTGTAATTTCTGTAGCTAGGCCTAGCTCTCTGTGAGTATTTGCTGAAGATATGAATCAAAGAAATTTGATGAGATGAATGCTAAATGCATGTGTCCATTCAGTGAGTATTTTATAACTGTCTACTGAGCATTTATGTATGCGCAGATTTACAGTAGGCCTATTGTATGATCTATTTTTTGTATGATCTATTATATACTGACATAAATGCCCTATTTTAAACAAGTTCACATTACATACTCATTTCTGTTTTAATCTTTTTAAGAAATGGACACAAAGGTTTTGGGATGGTAGCCCCAGATTTCTACAATATTCTCTGCCCTTACAGTTAGTTCTTCATGAACCTAAATAGTAAGTGGAATTAGAAACTTAGAAATTAGAATCTTACTCAATTATACAGGCCCCCTACCTGGTTGGCAATCACGTCTCCCAGAACTAGCCTTAAAGGAGCCAGGAAGTTGAGACTTGTGTTGACTTTAATTTTTCCCCATGGTTGGATCAGCCTGCAATATGTTTACCTAAGTAACAGATATTATCTAGGTCGGTAGGTAGATATGGATAGGGTATTTATCCTCACTGTGTATTTGATGTGCCTGACATTTAGCATATGCTCTTTTGCAATACCCCTTGAGTTTTGTGTAGGCACTTCCCTTCAGGTAACCAGAGTTCCCTACCTGAGTACAACACATTCTATACTCACGGGGTGCTTTCCAGGGACAGGGCTTTCTCTGCAATCCTGAGAATAATTTCAACTTACAGAAGGCTTGTATTTGATTACACGAAATAAATTGGGGTTGATTCATGGAAGCAGTATTTACTCAGCTCTTAATTCTATGCGCCAGAAAGACTCTAGGTCTTTGGTGGGGGCGGGGGGCGGGCAGCAAGGAGTAGAGCCTCTCTCTGCTCTCCTGGAATTGCCGTTTGGTGTGAAAGGCAGAAGATGCAGGAGTCATCAGATAAGTAAGGACAGCAAGTAAAAGAGAGCTAGTAGGAAGTGCTAGGAAAGAAAGGGAAGTTTACAGCCATTTTTCCTTCAAACTTGTTGGTCATGAAGATTACCTGGGGCCCTTGTTAAATGATTGGATTCCCTGTTTGCATCTCAGCCTTGCTGAATCATCATTTCCAGGGAAATACAGGATTCTACGAGAACTCCAAATGTGGGAACCCTGGTTTCACAGAATTTAACACAAAGAGGAAGTCAAGCTTCCAACCACCCAGTCCTCTGAGAGACTTACGTTCTGAAGAAGGATGACTTGGAAGGTCTTTGAAGATTTCTTATCATAGTAATTGGCAGAAGATTTCCCATTCAAATTGGTGTTGGCTGATGCTGATGACCTATAGACTTTACTGCCAACTCGATGAAGCCTCCCCTGGGTTGCTAGGCAATGAGCTACTCTCGCAGCTGTGCTTTGTGTCCCAGATCTAAGATGCACGGAAACTCCTGTAGCTTTTCTTCTCTCCTAGCAACACCAATATTTTTCCTTATCCAGAAAAGAGGATTTTGAGAATATCTACTCTAACAACATTCTTCTCCTTTGGGACCCCCACAACATGCCCTACAGATCCTCTGGAAGGTTCTCGTTTAGAACCCATATCCATGGAATCACAATTATGAATTGTACTTACTATGAATGTATGAGGCTTTTAAAAAGTGTGATCAAAGTGAAAATTATTAAAATGCAACATTCCTATCATAAAAATGTATCAGAATTATTTTAGACTATTTTGCCATTAAAACAATGCTTATGACTTTTTCTCTCACTAAGGAATTTGCTCATTGCCGACATTTCTAAAATGCAAAAAAGTCTGAAGAATAAAATGTTTAAATTAAAAAGAAATAGAATCTAGCAAACCTAAATGTATTCAAAAGAATTAAATTTTTTTAAGGTAAAATAAAATTTAATCATACCACTCAACAATAACGGTGGCTAACATTTCATTTCAATTGTTTCATTGTTACTTTTTAAAAAATATATTACCTTTGTCAATCATTTATAGATAGGCATAGTGAGGTGTAGTAAAATTGCGGGGATGGTGTGTGGCCTCCTCTGATGTCACAGAGAATGAGGAGGAGAATGACCATCAACATCAGCTGAAGGCCAATTCCTGTGCAGCCTGGCTCCATCATGCTGCCACTTGCTGGCCTGTTTTTGGCCTAAACAACAGAAACTCTTTGCTCCACTCTTGGCTCTTCACTCCTGAGAGTGGTGGGCTCTTCCTTCTGAGATGGCTCATAGTAGGATGACAATCACAATGAACTCTGTTAGCACGCACTCACAACTAAGTCACGGACTTTCTCCACCTTTTCCAAACGTCTCTTCCCCAGGCCATTAGGGAAAAAGTCATTTGGTGGGAGTTATAAAATCTGACTCCTAGAAGACCCGTATTAAATAATTTACTGCCCTGCATTGTGCTTAATGTCCACATGTTTAAAAATCTGATATTATGAGCATGTCCTATCATTTAGAATGTCTTTGAAATTCTATTCCAGCATATACGTATGCAAACACATCATCATGGCTTTCATTGTCACGATTTTAGATTTCTCATGTTCACTTTCATATACAACATTGGTGTGACTCCTTAATATACAAATATATGTACATAGTTACTTGCATCTTACCAGGTAGACTGTATCATGAATTGCTACATTGAAGGACATGCTCTTTTTCTGGGATGGTTGTTCTATGCTGCCAAATTACTTTTCAGAAAGCATGTATTCAATGGGGTCAATATGTTCAAGGAAATGAATATGGATATGGAGGTACCAATTAGCTTTATGTTCTGTGACGCCAGTCTTATATTCCGAATGCTGATACAAATGAGGATCACAGGTGGAACATGGAAAGAGCTGCTTCCTCCCGCTCTTGTGACGACACAGAAGCCGTACGGATGATGAGCCGCGTTGCTGTCTTTGCATCCAAAGGGCAGCCTCTGGCTGTCGCCCTCGTCTGTGTTTCTACTTGAACCGTCAGCACTATTGCTCATCGGTGTTTACAAGGGAGTTCCAGAAAACGAGTCATTTGTGAATGCTAATAATCAGATCTCCAGTTTTTAGGGGATGCATTTCACAGACTCTAATGGGAACATTTCCAAGTGCTCCTTTTTTTTAAGTTGTCTTTAAAGAAAGGGTGTGTGTGTGAGATGGAATTTGTAGCATGAGACGTGTAAAGTATCCTTTAAAGTATTTTCAGTTGTGTTGAATGTCTCAAAGGACCTTAATGATGAAGACCCAATAAAAGGAAAACTTCCCACATCTTAGTGCCAACAAGCCCCAAGCTACAAGCACACTGACTGATATTTAAGTGGAGGTGTCATGCAGGTCAATGTGTCCATTGACACGTGATAAACTTGTTGTTCTCCCCACCAAATGAACCACTGGAGAGTAGTGTTTTATTAGAATAGATCAGGACTTGCATTGCTTATAGGATGGGGTTGAGGGGAGAGAGAGAGAAAAGGAGAGAGAAAGAAGTGTATTGTTTCATACAGAGTCATCGCACATAGGTTGTACCATGTATTTAGGTTCAAACTGAAGGGTATGGAAGACGCCAGGATATCTAAAGAACATTCCGAACACCTCCAGGGCACAATTGTCAATGTGATTTGATTTCTCTCAATTCGGTTGGCAACTCATCACAGCAAGCTTGAGTTTGGCGGAGCCTAGGACAACAAAGGGCACCCAGACTGGACTCCAGACTGGTGAGGAACCCCACTGCTGTCCCTAAGAGGGACCTGATATAGCAGGGTACAGGAGACCCTGTGGGACAGGTGCAAGTGGAAAGCCAGGGAAAGGACAAATCCATAGAACTGCTTCCAGTGCAGGCAGAGAGCGCTCCCCCACCAAGCAGGAGTTTCAGAAACTAGGATCCCGTGGTTCCCTATGGGGAACGCGTATTACAGATCTGTAATCTTATATTGGAAACTCCTGGAGTCAGATATTTTAAGATTTTAGGATATTTCCCATTTAGATAGGTCCTATAATGCTAATTATGTGCACAGTGGAATATACCCCAACAGAGTCTGGCACAATATCCTGTGTTTGGGCACAGGACTATTTCTTCAGTGAGACATATGAATATTCACTATGAGGAGATAAAAGATTATAAGCAGTCTCACGTCAGTTCAGGTTAGGTTTCTGTAGCCAACTATGTTATGAAAAATCATCAGCTTTACAGAACTTTATAGGTTTTGCAATTGAGGATACGGGATTTTGTGGTCTGGCTTATCTCCATTTCACAGATGAGGAAATGGAAATCTGACTGGCATTCAGTATTATGTACAATGCTCTATAGAAAGCTATTGGCAGATCTAAGTACCCAATTCTCATTGTTCTTGCCAGTTTGAGAGTATTCTTCAAAAGGATGAATATGTATGCTTCAAGGTGATCTAAACCAATCCAAGCATTTGTTTTAACATTAATATACGATAACAATTTGTTCTAAGGATTTTGAAATCATGGCAAAAAAAAAAAAAGTTGACTTTCATCCCCGGATCTCTAAAAATTTATTATACCTTTGTTTGTGCATTACAAAAAGCATTAGTGGTGAAGTTTGAACCCACAAAGCAATCCATGTGAGAAAGATGAGGTTTTCTGCTCCTGTAAAGATTTCGTCTCAAAACCCCAATCTATTTGACGCATATGATTCTATTTGACTCATTTTGCTATGAGTCAAAATTGACGCAAAGGCAATGAGTTTTGCTTTAAGCATTGCTAAAAGGGCTTTCGATTTCCTTGGGTTTGATGGAGTCAAGGCTTAGTGGTCCAGTAATAGATAACTGCTCATCTGCTAACCAAAGGTCAGTGGTTTGAAGCCACCCTCTGGTTTCATGCGAATGATGAAAAGATTTGGAAATCTGTTTCTGTAAATATTACGGCCTTGGAAATGCTGCCAGGCAGTCTGACTCTGTCTCATCGTACTTGCAAGGAGCCCTGGTGATGCTGCCAGGAGAGTGTTTGACTGTGAAATACGAGGTTGGCGGTTCAAACCCATCATCAACTCCAAAGGAGAAAGGAAAACCTCTCTAGTCCCATCACTATCTACAGCCTCAGAAACCCTAAATGAGGCTGCTATGAGTCAGTATTGAGCCCTGATAGCATAATGGATTATGTGTTGGGCTGCTAACCACAAGTTCAGCAGTTAGAAAACACCAGCTGCTCCTTGGGGAAAAGATGAGGCCTTCCAGTTCTGTGAACAGTTACGGTCCTGGAAGCCCTCAGGGGCAGACCTAACCTGTCCTTTGGTGCGGCTATGAGTTGGAATCTACTCACTGAGTCAGAGTGGAACTGATGGCAGTGGGTTCTTTTGTTATATCATAGCCATGGAAAGCAATTGAATCCATCGCAAAGGGTTGGGTTGGATTTGTCAAATGAGTTCTTCAGAAAGCACATTTATAAAAGGGGTAGATGTTTATTTAAATGTAGCTATACACAAAGGTAGGTCAAGAAGTACCATGTTTAGGGTTCCAGTTCATATGTGCATGGATTTATTTCAAACAAAACATGTTGAAACATGGCTCTGTGAGGTGCAGTAGATGGCTGCACGTAAGTCCTCTCAGTAATATTCTTGTCTTAGTCTCCTTAGGATACCTTTAGGGGTGGGGGTGGGGGGTAGGAAGAACAGTTACCAAACAAAATAAGCATTGTGGGAAGATCAGCTAACTCCAAGAACTGATCTTTCCATTGGACTTTTAAGCAAGATCAAAGCTAATCAAGAGGATGTTATACAATGAATCATAACCAGACATGTCTTGATAGCAAGCTCCAATAAAAACAGCTGGGCCAATGAAATTCAAAGTAGAGAGTCAGCTTAAATGGTTACAGCAACAGTTTCTGGAGGATCAAAGGGGTCATCCTGAGAGATATTCTTAAAGGACACGTGGGGATTAGAACTTACTATGAAGACATTTTAAGAAAATTGGAAACTATAGGTAAGGAAAAGGTCAGGAAAGTTTTACTGAGACACCCAACCCCAAACACACACACACACACACACACACACACACACACACACACACCACTTTCTAGGATAGGAAGGGTTGTTTCATGCGAATTTTGTTAGGAACCCTTACCTCAGTTACACGCTAATCTTGATCTTGCCCCTTCACACTCTTTTAGTTTCCTGAATTTAAAGAACATTGAACTGAACACAATTTGAGTCCCTCAAGCCTACCAAACCCACCCCCTTTGACCTTTGCAGAATGCAGAATTCTTTGGGAATGGTTAGAGAGATGGAAATACCCACTCCAGCAGTGTATAAGCCTTAGACGGAAGCTCACATTTTGATATTCTCATTTAATAAAGGTTCCTATGGTGTTGCCGCAATGTCACAGTTCCTTGTGTTGTACCCTTCGACAAAGAGTGAAGCGGGGATCTGCTGACCGTTCGCCCAGCACAAATACAAGGAGGAACTGTCTGTAAAATAACTGAAGCACAGCCACGCCCAGGTGTACCTAGGTGCGACAGAATTGGACTCTGCCTTTTAAAGAACACTGCCTAAATCACAACATGAAACAATCTTAAAAGAAATGTGCTCACACTATCTGGTGTGCCAATGTACATACACGCTCTCTGTGCTCACTTGCCACCTGTTACCCAAGAGATGATTACAGCATTTGAGCAATGCCGGAGCAAACTAGATGGTGATCAATGGCTTTTAACTGACTCGGGGAAAAATCAGCATTGTGAAATAAACAATGAGCTGCATGCTAACCAGTCTAGTCCTTTCTTCCAGGTTCTCCCTAATTTGCTGTTTTCGACCGTGATATTGTTTCTAGGCTTCAGTTTCCATAATTGGTTCTTAAAATACACATGTGCATCAAGGATACAGACACACACATGGTTTTGTAGATATGAATGCTGTTGGCAGGGGCCATAAGTCCATTCTGGCTCTTAGCAACTTGATGCACCACAGAGCAGAACTGCTTGGTCCTGTGCCATCCTCACCGTGGTTATTGGGTTTGGCCCATTGCTTTGCAGCCACTGTGGCAGTCCCTCTCATTGAGGGTCTTTCTCCTCTTTGCTGGTCCTCTACGAGCTGGATGTCCTTCTCCAGGGTCTGGTCTCTCCAGACCACATGTTCACAGTACCGGAGACAAAGTCTAGCCATCCTTGATTCTAAGGAGCATGATGGATGTAATTCTTCCAAGACAGATTCTTTGTTCTTCTGGCAGTCTGTATTTTATTCAATATTCTTGGCCAATAGCATAATTCAAACGAGTCCATTCTTCTTTGTTCTTCTCTATTGATTGTCCTGCTTTCACGTGTATCTGAGGCCATTGAAAATGCCCCGGATTGGGTCAGACACATGTTAATCCTCAAGGGGACAGCTTTGCTTTTTAACACTTTTACAACAGATTGGCCCAAGACAGTATGTCATTTGATTTCTTGACTGCTGCTTCTGTGGATGTTGATTGGGGACCCAGGTAAAATGAAATCCTTGACAATTTCAATATTTTTTCCATTTATCATAATGCCGCGTATTGGTCCACTTATAAAGATTTTTTTTCTTTATGCTAAAGTATAACCCATACTGAAAAATCAAAGGATTCTCATCAATACATATTTCCATTGAACACTGAAGAGGCAAGCAAGGTGTGTCACCTGCATAGCACAAGCTATTTTTGTGCCTTCTCTAATCCTGATGCCACGTCCTTCTTCAGTCTTGCTTCTCATATTATTTATTCAGCACACAGATTGAATAAGTATCATAAAAAAATGCAACCCTGGCACATACCTCTCTTGATTTGAAACTAGTCGGTATCTTTGCGGTCTTGTTTGTTTTCTTTTTCTAGGCAGTTTTACTAGCCCTTCATCCGTGTCATACAATTCAATGATTCCATCATATCAAGAGTTTTACAATTATCACCACATTCAATTCTAGAACATATTCTTCTTCCTTGTACTCATTGCAATTCATGCCATTTTTTTCCCTAATGGTGGCAAAAATATACACAACAAAACCTTCTCCAGTTCCACAGCTTCTACATATATAATCCAGGGCCATTAATTATACGCTTCATGTTGGACAACCATTATTGATATCCTTTTCCAAATTATTCCACCACCATTAACATAAATTTAATGTCCCCTAAGGAACAACTCTTTATCCTTCACCCATGGTAGCCATTGGTCAAGTTTCTTTCTTTCTTTTCTTTTTTGGTTGTTTTTGTTTTGTGTTCTAGTAGTTTTCTTGATATAATATTCACACATCACATACTAGAATCTTTGTTTCGCTTGAATATGGGGGATCAGCCTCCCCACAACCAAATGGGGCTAAGGGGCGGTTGTGTAATTAAGGGGTAAATTAAAGAGGCATCAGACAAAATACAGCATGCAAGGACTCACTTCTCAGTCATGACTTCAGGAGCCAGAGCAGAGAGAGGGAGTAATGTAATCTCACGAGTTTATATAATCTGGAGCACCCAGGCCACAGTCAGCACATATGGGACAGGAAGGGGTTGTGCAATAGACAATACACACGACAGGAGTGGGGATGAGCTAGGGGTGTACACAAAATAGGAGGGGGAGGCACTAGGAGCACACATGTGACAGGAAGGCATATACGTAACAAAAGGGGCTGACTCTAGAGTCAAGAAGGCAGCCTGACCTTGGTCATACCTGAGTTGGCTTGACGTTAGGAGTGTTTGGGCTCTTCTTCAGACGAACAATCCATCCTCCTTATCAGAAGGGAGTGGGCCCAACTGAGAGTGAGACAGACAATAGGGTCTGATTGCCTTAGATGGCAGACAACCTTCTGGCAGATACCATCAAGCAGTTGACCTCCAACTGTATAGTCAGTGACCATGTGTTTGCAAACCTTAGATTTGGCATTATCAAGGGGGGACATCGTGGGGAATAACTTTTACTTAGGAGAATGTGAGTGGGACACATTTCCAACCCATAAACGTAAAGGTTTCCTCCACAGGAGCCTTGGCCTCCCAGACTCTTCAGCGTATGAATGTTGAGAGTTTGTCTGCATACATATTCTTCCTGGTTCTGTTTCTCAAACTTGAATGGCTTCCTCTTGGTCTATAGAAAGGTTCTGCATGAGAACCATTCATTTGATGTGACATGATGAGTTTTCTCAGTGTCATTCATAATTTGCTCTGGTCTCCACTGTTGAATGCCATCACATAGTCAATCAAATGCAAGTATCTTTCTGGCTTTCTGTGCTTTCAGCCAACATCCATCTGATCTCAGCAATGCTAGCCCACATTCCACTTCCGCTCCAGAAACTGAAGCCATTGGAAAAGGCCAGTTGAAGTACTTTTTAACATGCAGGATGCCGTGATATACTGAAAAACAAAAAACAAAAAACAACAACATTGAATTACCGTATACTTATAAGTATGTTACATAAGTCAGGTTAGAAGAGAAAAACATAACCAAAACAACAACAACAACAAAAACCAAAACCCCTACCAGTTCTAAGTGAAAGGATGAATGTATATGTTTTCTTTAGCACATTCAAATAAGCCCTCCAGTCAAGGGCACGCAGGAGATGGGACAGTGAAGCGAGGATGTGTTCATTGGGTACAGGATTCTATACCCCAGGGTCCAGAAGTCACCAGGAGACTGGAGATGCCTAGAGCCTGGCACTCTCATAATCACAGCGGTCTCTGTTCCCAATGTAGATCGCTTCCACAAAAGCCAGCTGCAATACCTTATGGAGAAAACAAGGGTCAGTTTGGGCCAGTTTGGGCTGCTGAAGTCCTCACACAGCTGGTTAGCGAAAGCGGGTATGGCCTGTGCATCCCAAACAGGTCGAAGGGCTTCAGGACTACTTCCTGGCACCATTTGTGGGAATTGCAGCCCTGGCTCAGGCCAGAGTTGCTTAAGCTGTAATGCGGAGTCTTGTGTGCCGGTCTGAAGGCTTGCTCCCAAGCTGTGGGCCTGGCCCTTGGTGGGATACTCCTTCAGACTGAGTGGCAGAGCCTGAACAGTGGGTCTTTTTATATCCCAGTGGAGCTGCTGTCAGTGTGCAAGTGACGGCCAAGTCGACCCCAATTCCACCGGAGTTCCCAGGGACCAAAAAGGAATAGGATCACCCTTCCACACACTACATATCTTCCCTTCCAGGCCTTGTGGGAGACTTGCTGGCTAACACGGAGCACCTGGGAAACATCTTTCATCGCATGGAATCTTACCTTGCCAGATAGCAGGCCACTCTTTTTCTCCTTCTCCTCTCTTCTCCTCTCTGTTCACTCGTATCTATCTATGTTGTTGTTGTTGTTAGCTGCTCTAGGGTTTCCGTTGGCTGAGTTTAGCAAGCAGTTGGCCAGGCCTTTCTTCCTAGTCTGTCTTAGTCTGGAAATGATCGAGACTCATTCAGCATCATAGCAAAGTGAAACCCACTACTGAACAGGTGGGAGGTAGCTGGCACAAGTGGTGCCCTGAGCAGGTTCCTGGTTGTCAGGCATGGAAGGTGAGAACGCTTGCACTGTCTTTGGTTATTTATCTAGAACTAATGTTCATCTTTCACTTTCACCGAAGAATACACGTTGTTTCCAGTTGGGCCACTATCTATAGAGTTTCTGTAAACATTCAAGGATATCTTTTTCTGTGAATGCAAGTTTTACTTCTGTTGGGTGAATACCCAGGAGTAGGGCTGCACTTCTTTTTTAAGCATTCCCCCATTTATGTATTTACCAAATTTAATGAGGTTGTATCTATACACTTTAATAATAAAAAAGGGAAGAACTGATAAAAAGTATCTGTGAAATCTGTATCAAAGAAAACACTTTGCCTGAAATAGATTGACAATTTCGTTAAGATGATATTTTATATTATTGGTATAAGGGGAAACATTATATTCTAGTTCAGTTTGTTGATCAGATATGTACTGGAAAATATCCCAAAAAGGGAACGTTTGATACACTAATTCAAGGTTTTTCTTAATAAATCATCTTATTGGATATGTAGGTAAGGATAGACCCAAATCCCATTATATAACACTCCTATAATAAATTTATAGCTATATCACATTTTAAATTAATTTTTAAAACATGGCGAGGTGTGTAAAAAAGAAATACAAAGTTTGTGCTTGGAAGCTAATATAAAGGTTGGCAGTTTGAATCCACCCACCTGTCCTGGGAAGACGGACTTTGTGATCTGCTTGTGTTAAGATTAGAAAAACAAACTCACTGCCATTAAGTCAATTCTGACTCATGGCTGTGACGTGTAGAGTCCAGCAAATTCTTTTTTTTAAATTTATTTTTAAAAAATACTTCTATTAGGGCTTCTTACATCTTTTATCACAATCCATACATTCCTCCAGTGTGTCAAGCACGTTTGCACATATGCTGCCATTATCATTTTCAAAGCATTCAGTTACCACTTGAGCCCCTGATATCGGTTCCCAGTTTCTTCCCCCGCCCTCCCCCCGAGTCCAGCAAATTCTATAGAGCATTTAGTTCTACTCTGTAACACGTATGGTTTCACCATGAGTCAGAACTGATGGCAACTAACAACAAAAAAGGCTTATGGACATCCTCTGGTATGCAGATAACACAACCTCCTCGTTGGCTGAAAGGGAGGAGGACTTGAAGCACTTGCTGATGAAGATCAAGGACTGCAGCCTTCAGTACAGATTACAACTCAATGTAAGGAAGACCAAAATCCTCACAACTGGACCAATAGATAACATCATGATAAATAGGGAAAAGGTTGAAGTTATCAAGGATTTTGTCTTGCTTGGATCCACAATCAATGCTCATGGAAGTAGCAGTCAAGAGATCAAAAGACGTATTGCATTGGGTGAATCTGCTGCATCAGATCTCTTTAGAGTGTTGAAGAGCAAGGATGCTACTTTAAGGAATAAGGTAAGTCTGCCCCACGCCACGGTATTCTCCATGGCATCACATACATGTGAAAGTTGGGAATTGAATAAGGAAGACAGTAGAAAAATTGATGCATTTGATTTGTGGTGCCGGAGAAGAATATTGAAAGTACCATAGACTGTTAAGAGGACAAACCTACTTGTGTTGGAAGAAGTAAGGCCAGAGTGCTCCTTAGAGGCCAGGATGGCAAGACTTGTCTCACATACTTTGGACCCGTTGTCAGGAAAGACCAATCCCGGGAGAAGGACATCATCCTGGATAACGTGGAGGGGCAGTGAAGGAGGGGAAGGCCCTCAACAAGATGGATGGACACAGTTGCTACGTCAGTGGGCTCAGGCATAGAACCAATCGTGAGGATGGCGCAGGACTGGGCGCAGGAGTGTTTCCTCCTGTTGTGCGTAGGGCACCTAACAAGACCAACAATGGCAACAGCAGAACTGTCACTGCATGCATCACCCTGGTTGACATGAAATAAAATAATATGAAGAATACTCCAGTAAAGATAGGTACCACTGCTTTTCCAACGACATCTGCTGTTAGTGGTGCTGTAATTCCTTTCCAGAAGGGAATATAGATGCACCGTATTTTTAAAATTTATGAAATGCATTATAGTATAGCCACTCACTATTCCTCATCTTGCCTTTTGTGTGTGTCTTAATAATATATGTTGACACCCTCTTTTCTTATCAGCCCATCAAGTTTTACTTCATCTTTTCTTGCTGTTGAATTGTATTCCATTCTTTGAAGTACCAAAATACATTAAACCATTTCCCTTATTGCTGTCCATATTGGTTAGTCTTTTTGTTTTACTATCACAAGGTTGTAGTGACCATACATGAATATACTCACATATTCTCCACTGCCAAGGCCATGGAGCCGATCCCGACTCACAGAAACCCCAGGGGACAAAGGAGAGCTACTCCCTAAGGTTTCCAAGGCCATACATCTTCCCAGAAGCCGCCTATAGCTTCATCTTTCCCCCACCGCGTGGCTGGTGGGTTTAAATTACCAATTAGTTAACAGCCCAACACATAAAATGTGATGCCACCAGGGCTCCACTCGTATATTCTAGCCACAGAGTTCTAAAAGGAAGACGGATTACAATGATTTTAAAACCTTTTATTTTCCTTTGTTTAAAAAAAAGTGTGGCACATGCATATACAATAGGAATCCTTAGCTATGAAAACAGGAATGGTTGGTCATTTGAACCCACTCAGAGGTGCTTCTGGAGACAGCGCCTCCGGAGGTATGCTTCTGAAAGATCACAGCCTTCACACTCCTACACAGCAATTCTACTCTGCACACACGGCGGGGCATTGAGTCAGAATTCAACTCTTGAGTGTGTGTGTGTAAACAATTAAACAATTTGTGGGGAAAATAGTAGAGTAGTATATATATGAGAGGCTTCAAGAAGTTGATGGAAAACACCACCAACACCACCCAAATTCCATTTCCCCATGAATTTTTTTTGAAGTTCTCTCCTATGAATGTATGCGGCCTAGGAATTTATCGGTCTCTCATGTAAAAAATGCCTAGGTTACTATCATACCAGGAACTTTGGGAACTATTATTCGTCAAGGAGTCATCCAGAGAAAGGGAGAGAAGAATGTCGATCGTGAAGGTCAAGCTAAATGTGCCATGGTGTCCTTGTGTCCATATGCATTTCAGCTAACACACAAACCACTGTTGCCACCATTCCTCAGGGCATCTCCTCCTTGGTAATGACACTTTCCCTTCAAGACTTAAAAAGCACATGCATGGATCTTGAAAACATAATGTTGGCTTAACTCAGAAGCAGAAGGACAACTGTTGTATAATCCTCCTGGTAAGACATTTTCAGAATAAGGAAGTGTAAAGGGACCAATGCTTATTAGTGGTCACCAGGGGGAAGTGGGAGGAGGGAAAGGTGAATTCCGGCTTAAGGGATACAGAGCTTCTGTTAATTGTGATGAAAACATGGGGAAACAAACTGTGATGGTGGTTATGCAATGCCACTAACCTGTACATGTAGAAAAATGTTGAAATGGAACATTTTTGTTTTATACATATACATTGTACACACACGAAACTTTAGCCTGGAGTTCTGTTTTCAACTCGAAACTTGTATCTGTCTCCAGTCGAATGTTCCTGAAGATCATCAAATTCCGCATGTCCATGAACATTGAGGCATCTTAATTCCACCTGGAATCTTCTGTTATCAATTTAATTTCCAAGTGAGCTCTTAGAGCTGACTTACATTTTCCATTTCTCCTGTCATTTCCTTAGTCTGGACTCTGTAAGCCAGCTCTGCCCAGGTGGGACATCACATGAGGCACGCATGCAGTGATAGTTTTCTACAAGGGAGGATGGCAGTGGCAGCTGAGAAGAGCACTTACTCTGAAAGAACACCCTGTTTTGTACCTTAGAGGGCCAGTGCAAATGAAGGACACCCTCGCGGAGTCACAGCAATGGATTCAAGCGTGCCAATGGTCAGGGAGACGGCACGGGATGGGGCATCATCTCCTTCTGCTTTATTAGGAAGCCATCCTGAGTTGGGGTCCTCTCAGAGCAACTCACCACAGCAACACTAGTCACATTTTATAAGTGCAAAAGAAACAGAAAAATTAACTGAAATTAATTTTAGTACTGCAGTTATTTAATGAGCATCTTCAACGTATTATCTTTCTACCATGTAATCATGAAATAGAAAGAAAGTAACAAGATAATAGATATTCACTCTGGATGTGGTTAGCCTTTTAAGCTTGAGCCTATCCCAATTAGGACTAGCCATAAATCAAGTGCTCAAGAGTCACTATATTGGATAATCTAATGCCAAGAAGGCTGGTCTATTCTCGGTATTTCTTCCCTATCTCCCATCTTTAACATGGTTATATCTACAATATAGTCATATAATTCTCCTCTTTATACCCTCTGATGAAGGGTCTGAAATTGTATATATAAAAAAGTATTGATGCATTTGTTCATTCAATATTTTTTGAACTGGAAATATCTCTGAGCTCTTGGCACACTATTTTTTGTCTTGGAAGAAGCTCTAGGTAAATAGGGTCTCTGCACTAGGGGAGTTTTCATTCTGAGTGGAATGTAAACTCGGTGTTCTGGCAAACAGGTATGCAGTGCTTAATACTGTTTCTTCCCCTGGTCTTGGATTTTATTATTTATAATCCTTGGGATACATAGGCTGGTATGCTTCTTCTGTGTAGACTTAGTTAACACTTCACTTAGATGGCTGCTCATTTTAATTCAGACCTTTAAGATCCCAGGTGCTATCCTTTCTGATATGCGGGCACCTTCTGACTTTATCACCACACGTTGCTGTAACATCCATATCTTTAGCGATCTCTTCACATTCTGTGGGATACAAAAAGGTTTCTCCCTAGGTTATTCCCCATATTTATTGTATGCTCAGCCAAGAACACTGCTTGCAACACATGGCAAATGACTGTAGCACACTTGGAAGCCAGCTGCTTAGAAGTTATCTCCCTGAAGGCATCAGCCATCCAGAGCAATCAGATTATTGTCTGTGGGCTCACTTCCTGCTGATAAGGATAGTGGATTGCTTTCCTGAAGGAGAGCTCAGAGTAAGTCAAGCCAGCTCAAGGACGACTAAGGTTAGGCTGCCATATTGAATCTAGGTTCCGCCTATCTGGTTACATGTGTCCCTCTAATCCCGCCTCTTCCTATTGCATGTCGACCCCTAGATCATCCCCCCTCCCATTGTTGTATTGCCTATGGCACAACCCCTTCCTGTGATGTATGTGGTTACCTGTAATCAGGGGGGCTTGCACATAGTATATAAAGGGTTAGAAATATACTCTCTCTTCTCATCTTCCACCTCCACATGTATCACCAAGAAGGGCTGAGGTCAGCATGCTACCATGAAATGTGTCTGACTTTTTTCTTTTACCTTCTCTCTCCTATCTCTCCTATTCTCTATGAGTTTACTATACTCTTTATATATTATCGCCATACAATTGCGCCTACAGACCCTGTGATATTGTCAGAGGCAGGTTACTCCGACAACATTCATGACTATATTTCTCTGTAACTTTTTCAAAAACCTTCATATATACACTCAATCCTCAGGTGGAAGCCTCATCCCTTCAAGTCCCAACATAATCCATCCTATTTTCTTTTCATTGAGGTATTAGAGCCACATAGATGCTTTAAATATATTTGTCTATATAACAGGTATCTTTCACTCTGAACTCTAGAAAAGAGCAAGCTTTTAAAACCTTTTTTGCTTTTAATTTTCTATATCTATTGTATGCCTATGCCCTAAATATGGTATGTTAGTCTGGTTTGATTAGAGAAACAAATTCATAGACACTCATGTGTACAAGAAAGAACTTTATATAAAAGTTCTTTTGTATATTGAGAAAATTGTATATTGAGAAAACATCCCAGTCCAGTCCAGATCAAGTCCATAAGTCCGATATTAGCCTATATGTCGGCTACCTGTCTATAAATTCCTCTTTAGACTCATGGCACACATGCAATGATGCTGTATGCAGGAAGATCACAGGCCAGTAGGTGGAAAGTCTTGTGGATCCAGTGGCGATGGAAACATCCCAGGACTGGCGTGGGACTCCACATGGGTCTTCCAGCTCCAGGGCTCTGATTCCTTCAGAGTAGCTCCATGTGTCTTGTCAGCAGGAAGATGAAGCAGAGAGAGCATGTGTCCCAGCTCCAGGGAGGAAGACAGAGCTCCCAGAATCCTCAGGAGAAGGCCATGCCCACAGAGAGGCATTATTGGTTATGAGCTGATTGACAGGTTAGATTCCACCCTTTTGCAAGTTGACAAAAGATTATGTAACTGCCACATATGGTTTAAAGGGGAACCAGTTTCTCTTGTTTTTTGCCTATTGAAAATGCCTGGTGTTCTTATAAACACTATTCTAAGGATTTTAGTTTCTGTTCTAGTATCAAGTGATTAGAAACATTTTAAACTCCATCCTGTGACCAAGTAGTAGCATGAGGATATACAGAATGGCCAAAGGATCTTCTACTAAAGTTTAACAACAACAAAAAAACCCCAAACAAATTAATTGACAATTTAGTCAACTGAATTCTGACTCAAAGTGGCCATAAAAGGACATGGTAGAACTTGCCCTGTGGGTTTTCAAGAGTAACTCCGCCCCTCCCCGCCAAGAAACATTTCTAGCTTTATTTGTAATTTTCTTTCTTTCTTTTAAAAAAATCTTTAATATGTGTTATTGTGTTCTGGCGAGGGTTTGAGCACTGTAACTCTTTATAGGAGTAGAACACTTCATCTTTCTCTGGTGAGACAGCTGGTGTTTTCAAATAGCTCACTTTGCAGTTAGCAGCCCAACACATAACTCCTGTGCCTTTCAAATGACCACGTCTTCATAAATTATGCCCTGGCTCACAGAGAAACGCTCAACAAAAGCCTTTTTGACTCCGGAGGATCTTGTCAGGGTATAATGTTAGATGCCCTCAAGATGATTCCAGTTCATAGGGACCCTTTGTAACCAAACACTGCTGGTCCTCTGTCACTTCATAATCATTCTAGGTTTGAGTCCATTCTCGCAGCCCATGAGTCATCCATCTCATTGACGGTTTCCCCCGTTTCACTGACCCTTTAATTTAGCAAGCATGTCCTTCTCTAGAGACTGGTTCCTCCTGCTAACATGTCCAAAGAACATGACACAACGTTTTACTCTCCTCACTTTACTATTTCCAAGACAGATTGGTTCGTTCTTCTGGAAGTCATGGAATAGTCAATATTCTTCAGCAATGGCATCATTCAAACATATGAATCACCAACTGTTCCAGAAATGCAGGCAGGGCACTGAATTTGAAGTGTAACTGAACCTCATTCAACTCCAGTGCTACTAGTTAAGGATTTGGGATAACTTGGGTGATACTTAACTTTACATTTATTTTTGTTTAGCAAATGTTCACCTTTGCTACAATTTATCATGAATGTTTAAAACACTCAAGAAAACAACTTGTCTTTCAACACTTTATAGCCATCGCTATTTGCATGAAAACAACTTTAATTACAAATTTTCTGTTTTTTTTCAAGATAACAGGAATCACCTCCTGATAAACATTAGCCGACCTTGAATTTGGTGGTAAATGGAAAGTAATAAACTCTGTATTTAAGACTTTCATTCTAAAAAACAAAACAAAACAAAGGCTTTCATTCTCACCGAGAGTCAATCTCGACTCATAGAGGCCTTCTAGGGCAGAGTAAAACCATTCCTGTGGGCCTCCAAGCCTCATTTTTCTCCTGAAGAGTGGCTGGTGGTTTTAAACTACTGACCTTGTGGTTTGCACCAAGAACCATTTCAGACTTTCACTACGCATTATTTTTCTAGTAGTCAGGATAAGTAACTAGTGGGGAAAATGTACCGCAAAACAGAAGTCACATTCACAAATATTGGTGGACTAAATAAACCAAGGCATTTTCTTTTCTTTTCTTTTTACAGGCAAATGAGGAGACATCATGAAGTTGACCGTTTGGCACTTTAACTCTGGTTCCTATTTTGTTCTTGTTCTTACTTTGCTGTCACCCGAGATGGTTTTTGATCTCTTGAAGAAAGGACATGGTACTCACCCTCATCCTGCCTTTCACATTCTTGTTTCAATGAATACACGTATTTCTGGCTCTGGGAATCTAACGGCAAACAAAACAAATACCAATCACTGGTGCTTTCGTGGAGCATTCATTAATCTCTGGTGACAAAAAAATCAACACAACAAAGATGAAAATACATGGAATATTGTCAGAGAAAAAGGAGTCCCTAAGTGAGGCAAATGGGTCAGCACTCAAGGGAGCACTCAAGTTCGAGCCCATCTAAAGGTGCCCGTTAAGACAGCCCTGGCAGTTTGCTTCTGTGAAAGGCTGCTTGAAAATCTTTTGCAACAGTTCTTGTCTGCGCACGTGAGGTGGCCAGGAGTAAGAAGGGGCCTGATGGCAATTCACAACAGCCATTGAAAGAAGCAAGTGCTGCATAGACAAATGCAGCCGGGAAAGGGGATAGGAGATGTTCTGTATAAACTAAATACAGTTTTGTTGGTAGGTGCACCCAGAGGAAAAAGAAAGATCAGTCATATTCGCCTTAGAGAATGATGGTAATGGCCCAAGGCACGGAGGCCTTGAACACTTTAGTAGATAAGTTTTCCCCCAGTTCCCTTGTTTCTCCTTAGTGTATCCATTTCACTCTTGCTTCATCTTCTCTTCTTTCTTTATTGTTACTGAATTTTCTTTAGTGAGACGTTAGAATAAAAACCCAAACTCATTACCATTCTGATTCAAAATTGACCCACTAGGACAGGGTAGAACTGCCCTTGTGGGTTTCTGAGACTGTACATCTATATAGAAGTAGAAAACGTCATTTTTCTCCCAGGGAGTGGCTGGTCGTTTCAAACTGCTGATCTTGTGGTTGGCAGCCCAACACATAACACACTATGTCACCAAGGCTCCTTGGCATTAGAATGAAGCAGTAGAAAGAGCAGTTCCACTAACAAGGACCTAAACCCCATTTTCTCTGTGAGTTTCAGTTTCCAGATCTATAAAACACATGTTAGTTGGGGGGAGGTGGGTGGAGAGGGAGAAAGAAAATGTTTTGAAAATGATGGTGGCAACTTATGTACAAAAGTGTTTGACAAAATGGATGCAGGTATGGATTGTGATAAGAGATGTAAGAGCCCCCACTAAAATGATTAAAAAAACGCACTCAGTTTAAATTTAAGAAAACATATTTTATAGTATTCTGAATACTGAAGCACTGAATCGTGCTTGAAACTGTCACAATCTAATTGCTTTTAGGTGCCAGTTGGGTAACTTCTGACCCTATGAACAACAGAGTGAAACCCTATCTGGTCTTGCACCATGCTCACCATTGTGTTTGAGTCCACATGCTGCAGCCACTGTGGTCACCCAGTCCTTCCTCTTTTCCACCAGTTGTAGGCCCTGGAAAAGGCAGCTATTATTAATAGAAGCACATTTGTTCTTATCCCAGTAAGTGAACAAAGTGTGCCACCATAAAAGTAATGGGAAATTGGAACAAAAGATGACCAAGATTTAAACCAGGAGCTAGTCATACAGTATCCTATGTCTGACCCAGGGCTTTACTAATATCCTGTTGGCGAGAGCTCAACTCACATTATGTATAGGTATGTTATTTATAGATAGAGTTTCTTCCCATAACAAGGATTGAACTCTTCTCAACTAAACCTTCTACTTTAATTAAACACCCAAGAAAACCTTGTTAACAATAATGACTATTGAAAACATTCCAGACCACTTTCAAGGGTAAGAATTAATTTAATCTTTCAATGATCCACCTGGTGAGGTAGGTATCAGAATAGGATGCCAAAACTGGAGAAATGTCCCAGAGGATACCTGAGTGTGGAGTCAACCACTGTGCCCTCAGATGGGCTCGCATGCAAGGTCAGGTGTACTCGCTCTTGCACAGGCCCTAGGGGAAAAAAAAAACTCGCAGGAATCACGGAGAGCTTATTGGTTTCTTTTGAGCTTCCTCTGGAGAGGTCTTAAGGAGCCCTGGTGGTGGCCTGGGTTTTAACTTAGCAAGGTCAGTGGTTCCAACTCAGCAGGTGCTCCATGGGAGAAAGATGAGGCTGTCTGCTCCCATAAAGATTTACAGTCATGGAAACCTCAAGGAGCAATTTTACCCTGACCTATGGGATCACTGAGTCTACTCTGACTATTGGGTCCCCGACAGTGTTTTGTTTGTTTTGTTTTGCTTTTGAGAGTCCTTGAGATGGGTGGAGGACCCTGCTAGCTAGCCTTCAATGCTCTCTTCTTCGCGCCTTCCTTTAAAGAATGTGGTTAGGAGTCGGGGGTGATGAAGGACCTCCACTACTCTAACAAACATCAAGGGAATCGAGGGGAACTTCCAATCTGAGATACGGGTTAGACGCTAAGCCTCGGTCAGTTACGATTTTACAAAGAGAGGCGGGGCCTCCCGCAGAGAAGGCGTGGAAACGCGGAGCCTGCGAATCGCTGATTGGTCAGGACACATGCCCATCCCTCCTCCCTCCCGCCCCACCTCCGGGTGGCCTCGCGGTGGGGGACCGCGGGCGCACCGAGTAGGCTCGCGGTGCCAAACTGGCAGGGGGCG
>NW_022111320.1:31422242-31430030 GCF_000313985.2 Echinops telfairi
CTGGCTCTGGCTTCAGGGGCCAGGGGAGCGGTGGTGGGCTCTTCCCAAGGCCAGCGTGCCCATCTGGGATGGTGGATCTGGACGAATGACCCGTGCCCCAGGATGGACCTCCTGCTCCCTCGTAGAGTGCATGTGCACCCCTCCAACCCCCCACCCCCTCCCACGAGAGATGCTCTTCTCCCAAGGCCAGCGTGCCCATTTGGGATGGTGGATCTGGACGAATGTCCAGTGCCCCAGGATGGACCTCCTGCTCCCTCGTAGAGTACATGTGCACCCTCCCCAAACACACACACACACATACACACACACACTCTCTCTCCTCCCTCCCTAGTGCGTGACTCAAGGGGGCATGGAGGTGTTATAAATTTTCCTACTTCAGATTCTTAAACTCTGTGACTTAGCAAAGGAGGAAAAGTTGCAGCGGGGTAAATTTTCCAGTCTAAGACAACGCAACAGGAAAATTTGCTTTCCATCTGTTTTTATTCAAGACTTTCCCTTCAATGCCACCTCACCGTCCCTCCACCCCCATCTTATTTTTTTTTTTTAAGATGATTTTAAGGCCCTGGTGAGTAGTCATTCATTATTTCAGTATGTTCACCTCTGAGTTTTCAGAAGAAATGAGGGAAAGTGAGCCTCCAGACAGTGAAGTCATTCAGCAGTGGTTATGGAGAAGATCATTCCCAAAGAGGGGAATGGAATCCTGGAAAGTGGCCCTGGGGAATCGTTTGTAATTCTTTGGGTGGCCTTTGAATAAAACTGGGTGTTTTTTTTCCCCCCCTTTATCTTTTTTTGGAGTGTGCTTTTAGTACCTTATCTGACAAGGTGTATCCAATGTTAATGATTTTTGTGGCGTTGAAAGCACCCTAGTTTTCATAAAATTGGATAGAAACTGTGATATATGCTATGATGGGTTCACAAATACTGATTTCCTACTTAGCTATTAGAAGAAGCCTATAAGGCCATTGACTTGTAGAAGCATTCATTCATTCCATCATGGTACTAATACTTGCTTGGAACCCTTGCTCTGTAGTACCCAGCAAGACAAAAGCAGCTCTCCTCAGAAGACCTTACTTTGCCAGTGGGGAAGACAAATGACAAAGGAATTACCAAACACGTTTGTTGCTAATGGCAGGGGAGCACTTTGTGAAGATCAGACTCAAAAGCTTGGCTGCAGTAAACATAGAGATCAATAATAGAAATCAGATGCAAGAAGAATTACAAATACATTTTAAAAATAGAATGGGAACAGTCGTAGAGAACACTGACTTTAAATCTGTCAAGGGAGGAACCATTGGCATTGTCAAGTTACAACTTCCCTTACTTATTTTTCCCTGGTACACAACAACCATGATTTTTCTCTGACCTCCGAAAAGACTGCTTAGATAGCCCAGGAAGTGAAATGAAATTAATATTCATAAGATGCTTAGGCTTGTGATTATGCAAATTACCAAATATGTTGGTGGCAGTCCATATTACTTTGAAAGAGACACCCATCTGTTTCATAATGTAAACTCTAATGTTCCATTTGCTCCTCAAATTCTTCCTGATTTTTCACCACAGTAATTTCCACCGATCTTGGTAGAGAGAAAGACAAAGAGAAAGTAGTCACGCATCTTACAAAATGCTACTTTAGTGTTGCTTTGTTACAAAAACTCATCCTTGTTGGGCCTAACTTGAGCCAGATTTACGTTCAGCTGTTGGTTAAATCCCCGTTTGAGTGAATGATAGACCTTTTTAAAGCAATGCCTGGTTTAACATAATCCTTTTGCCTGTGGAGATGCAGCTCCATGAATTTCTGGTTCACACATATAAGGTCATTCAGGCCCAGTATTTATTACTAATCAGGCAAACGGCTGAGCCTTGCTCTCTGTGAACATGTTGGCGTGGGAAGTGAACACAGTGGTAGCATTTTCATTCCAACCAGTTCCAGTTGTGAGAGTGCCAGTTAAAACATTCTCATGAGTCTATTCGAGAGATTTTCTTTAAACCGTCATTAGGATAAATGAAAGTTATCAACAACCCAGTATGGATTCAGTATGAAAGACATGTTTTTGTGGGTTGGTAAGCATCAAAGGAAGGTTTGGGGGCAAGGGGGGGGGTATCAGATTAGCTATTTTATTTGGAAGGTTTTAGTACAGTGAAACTAAATTTTAGAGACACAGAATAGCATTAGTTTTATCTTAAAGGGACATGGAGATTATTGACATGAGAGATTTCCAAATTCAAGTGGAACGGGCAGTTTCACATGATGTCATTTCGATAGTGATTTACTTCAGTCTGTATATTTCCCGAGACTGTCACCATCACTACCTAGGTGAGAAATACTTGCCATTTACAAAAGTTTAGTGCCTCCATCTTCAGGGAGAACTTCCATCTCCCGTTTTCACCTCCACTGGCTGAATCTCCTCCCATTTTCCTTTTGAGCCAGATCCAACAGCTACTGTTGGTTGCAGGACTTTTCCTTGAGATTTTTCTGGAAGCTTCGTACCTTGGGTTGCAGTTTCAGCGGCACTCCTTTCCACCAGTACTTGGTCAAAGAAGGGAAGAAATTTCCTCAGAGTGTTGTCTGCTTTTATGCTTGTGTCGCCTCAGCGTGTATTTTTCTCCTGCTACACCTGCTGCAAGGAGAGACCCACACCTGGGCCGGGAGACACTTGATTATTGAGAGTTCTAGAGACATGTCATCTCTGGAAATATTACCAGGATTTCAGTTACTTTTTTGACTTATTCTTGCTAACTTCTGGACCTTGTCCATGGGGTTGTGATAAAGGCAGAGGCAGCAAATCTGTGAAATAGAGGTACAATTGAATTGATTCTAAAATTGTGTTTTCTTGTCACTGAGACAGGCGAGTTTTCCCCAGGGAAAGCATAGGGTATGAAAATTAGAATTCTGTTACTCTAGACTGCTGTCCTTTGAGTAAGTGAAAATTGAAAGCCCTAGTAACCTGGTGATGGAGGAACCTGGTGTGTTTTTTTAGTGGTATGTGGCGAGCTGAGCAATATATTCTAAAATTTTGGTAGAGAAACTTGTTAACATCCTGTAATGGGTGGTTTGTCTTCCTCTTCCCCTCCCCCTCCCCCTCTTTCTCACTGTAAGAGAACCACAAATGTGATCTTAAAGTGGATAGACAGAACCTGCAACTGACAAAACAGAGCATTTATATAAAGAAGCATTCAGGTGTAGTTCCAGTTCCTGTTTAGGCTAATCGGAGAGCAGTGTGGCTTTTGATTTACAGTATAGCTTCCTCTTCCTGACTATGGATACTTCTATAGGCATCACTTTTCATCCTTACACTATTTTCAGCTTTACAATAGTCTGTGTCCGTAATGAAGATCAGTGGGCTGTGAGCAGATGTGAAAGTGTGGCCAGCCCCCTTTTGAATGAGACTTTTTGATCCCTAGTCCAAGCAGGTGGAGGAAGATGAGGCTTCCTGTTCCGGTGAAGAGTTACAGTCTCAGGATCCCGCAGGGCCAGTTCTAACCTGTCCTTTAGTGTTGCTGTGAGTCGACATTGATTTGATGGCCGTGAGTTTGGGGGTCAAAACAGGTAGCATCACAAGCTAGTTTACAATGAAATTTGTCTCTGTTTTTGTTGAGCAACTTGGAAAAACTGGGGAGTATTGTGATACATAGTCCTTAAGAAGTTTGTGGCTGGCATGGTTCTATGAGAGGGGCTGGCAGTGCAGAGGGCTAGCACACTAGAGTGATTGCTTAAAGTAGTGACACCTTTCCCTGGACCAGCCATTTTTAAATGTCTTCTCTGTGTTGAGACTTCCATGTGTCCCCTCCCTTGGGTATTTGGTTTTAGAAGGTGACATGATAACGAGGGAGATTGATGTTTCATCTGGAACGAATCTGCTAGTGCAGATGGTCCAGTGTGGCTGCTGTAAGCAACATTTCAAATTTCTCCAAAAAGATTATTTCAAAACATTAATTAATTAATCAAATCAATCATTTTTTAAATTTAAAGATAATTTTATTGGGTGCTCTTACGGCTCTTATAACAATCCATATAACAGTTGTATCAAGCATATTTGTACATATGTGGCCGTCATTATTTTTTGGACATTTACTTTCTGTTGAGCCTTTGGTATCAGCTCCTCTTAAAACATGTTTATTTTTTTAATGTGAGTCATAGTTTGCATTTTATTCAGTTCATCTACAGTTTAATTTTAATTTTTGGGTGGGAGAGGTGCGGTGGTGGGGGTCACAGTATTAGAGCAAAGGTAAAGATGTTTTAAAAGATTCTTTGTGTATTTTTTTTTTGCTTTTGTAGGGAATCTTACGTGGGCCGGTGTCACTTGGCTCTCACGGTCACATCTCTCGGGGCTCTGGATTGTACTGCTTCTCCTCTCAGATTGCCCAGAGTCTGGAGTAGATGTTGAATTGCGTATCATGATCGCTGATTCGAAACTTGAGAAGTAGATATGTCATTGAAAATGCTTCACACTTAGAAGATACCTATATTCAGTTTTCCTATAGAAAGGAGTATCGAATGGTTTCTCAAAAGAGTATGATGAGAGAAAAGAAAACTCTATCTTTTTCTCTCCTAGTGCATACTTTTGATTTTAATATTTTGTGCTCAATATGGGTACTTTTGCAGTCGGATATTTTCAGCTCAGTAGTCTTTCTCCAGAAAAGAGGGACAACACAGGAAGTATCTTACTGTAGAAACTGTGATACGGTCCAGACAAGTAGGAGTCAGGTAAAATATACGTGTAATCAACTCTTCCCATTGAGTTCCCTGTGGGTACTGCCGATGTGCCTCTTAAAAGTAGTCTCTTAAGACATCGTTATTGGATTGGAGTGGGGGTGCAATCCTTCAAAGGCTCAGAGTAAGTGCTACGTACATAACTTTGACCTTGTATTGAGTATCAAAACTAATGCAGAGCTATGTATCTGAAGTTATTTGTAAAGATGGCCTGCTGAGGACCAAGGAAGGGATGCCTCAGCCAAGACATGGTATCTTCAGTTGCCTCATAGGCATTCGGAAACTGGCCCGTGAATAAGGAAGATGGAAGAGGAGTTGATGCCTCTGAGCTGTACTGACGAAGAATGCTGAGCGTCCGTCCAGTGACCGGCCAGAGCAGAGAACTCTGGCCTCGGGGGAAGTGCAGCCAGAACTTGACCCCTTAGAAGCCAGGATGGTGAGACTTGGTCTCCTGTGCTTTGGACATGTTGTCGGGAGGGAAAAGGATATCATATTTGGTAAAGTAGGAGGGGAGCTAACAAACAAAAACAAGGAAAGACCCTTGAAAGATAGATCTTACAATGACTGCAACAATAACTGCGCAGCAGTTAGGAGGACAGACAGGACCAGGCCGGTGGTTTTATTCTGTGGTACAGAAGTGTGACAGGAGCAACCTGCCATTGTATTTAAGGGACTTGAGCAACCTTGGATTTTGGTATCCGATGGGCATCTCAATGTGCATCGTAGACCAAACCTGAGGATTCCAAAGGATGACTGTGATCTATATCTAGAAACCATCCTTACTGTTTCCAAGTGTGTGTGTGTGTGTGTGTGTGTGTGTGTGTGTGTGTAGGGGGAGGTAGTGGGGGGGCAAGTTTTGTCAGGGAAGTGTGGCAACTAGGGACTGCTTTTTTATGAATTACAAAATGCACGCACCCTTGGGCAGATGCAAACCTTAGCACGAGGTGTGGTGGGTGGAATCTGGATTGACCTTCAGTTTTCACTGGCTGCATGCAGCCTCTGGATAGCCTGTAAGGCGACGTGGTCCTGGGATGCATCACCTTTTTTACCTTGGTACCTCTTCCCATAATCAAGGAACCCTAGTGATGCTTTAGGGTAATAGTTATTCTGTTAACCCTAAGGTTGGCAGTTCAAACCTGGTGGCTTTCCTGAGGAAGGTAAGGCTATTTGTTGCCCAGAACAGAAGCTCATTTTTCATCTACTTCAGGAGGGTAGAAGTCCAGATTTCCTCTGACTGTAGGGCAAGGCTCTTTGTGTCAGTACCCCTAGGAGATCTTGATGCCTGTTTTGGGGCATATCCCTCTGGTATCCGGCTGCTCCCTGCCATTCCCCCCTATTTAGTGTGTGCTATTTAGGATTAGAAGGATGAAATGGACAGTCACTATTATCTTTAAGAAGAACTGTCTCCTCCTTGGCCATGAGACTAGTAGAACTCACAGGGTCTTGACTTTAATTACTGCATGTTTTCATCAAAGCTGCTGTAGATCAGACGCATCAAAGCAGCTACTGATGAGAAGTGGGGAAACAGGAACAGAATTTCAAATGCTCGTGGAAGTAGACTTTCTGGGTCCACTGAAGTTGGCCAAACCTTCAGAACTATTGCCCTGAGATGATTTTTAAACTTAAAACCAAAATATCCACTGAACTCTTTAAGCCACTTAGTAGTTGAGCTTAATTAGCAAAGCATGTGTGCCTGTGCTTGCCTGCAGGATCACATGGGCACCAACAACTAGAAAGGTGAGATAGAGTCCTTTGGAGGCAGTAAGTATATGCTCGTGGGGGAGGAATCATTCACATAAGGATGGTGAGAAAGCTTGTATGACTTGAAGAATTTAATCAGTATCACTGAATTGTACATGTAGAAATTGTTGGATTGGAATGTTTGGCTGTTTTATATTTTCAACAACAATAAATTCATACATTTTTTTTTAAACCTAAGGATGTTCCTTTTGTCATTTTATTACTGACCTCTGCTGAAGGCCCATGGTTGTTGTTTTTTGTGTGAAAAATTATGGTAGTGGAAATGACTGTGACAGAATTGCCAGGGTGGGCTGTGTGCCGTTCACATTGTTTTCCTGTTTTTGCTCGAGGGTGTTATATTTTCCTTATGGGAGCGTTGGTGAGTCAATGGTAGAATTCTCACCTTCCCTGTGGAAAACCTGGGTTCTTGCTAATGCACGTCTAAATAACTACCACTTGGTTTTGTCTATAGTATGTGTGTTGTGTGTGTTTAACAGATTTCAGCAGAGGTTCCAGTCTGAGACTAGGAAGAAAGGCCTGGCAATCTATGTCTGCACATCAGCCAATGAAAATCCTATGTACCACGGGCGATAAAGTCCACAGCTGATCATGGGCATAGCTCAGGGCCACGCAACATTTTGTTCTCTTGTGTGTGAGGTTCCCATTCATAAGGGGCTGATGCTCCAGTAGCTAACAACATAGCATGGTTTCTTCTGGAATTGCGCAATAAGATGGTACCATGGGAAGATCTTGTAGATATTGATTCCATGTCTTCATACATAGTCTGTGTAAAATGTAAGGCTATAGCAAGGCCTTAACATTTCTATCCACATGGACAAGCCTGGGTCCCTGAGAAACCAGGAAGAGTGAGTGCTCTCTTCTTGATACCTGCCAGCAGTTTTCCACCTCCACATACGGAAGACAACCTGCTGTGTCCCAAATGTGTCCAGAGGAACCGGGTGTTGAAGGAAAGTCTCCAAAGTGAGTAGATGACCTGGGAAAAGGACGCTTCCAAGATTGCAATTAACAATTGACATCATATCCCTTTGGACTTCCATCCACGACACTCCCCCACGCCCCACCCGTGTTCCTGCTCGCGGTGGGCACAGACTGCCGGGGGCGGGTGTCACCCTTTGCAATCTGGACGGTGAAGCCAACCCCAGTTTTGCTTGCTGCTTCCTGAGTTGAGATACAGAAGACATTGATGTTTAAAATCGTTACAACTTTACAAATTACCCTATGTCCCAGCTAATAAAAACATAAATAGTTCAAAGGCCACCAATTCCAACATTTCCTTGCCCTCCTGAAGTATCAATGGCTTAAGCTGAGCTTCAGTG
>NW_022111320.1:31431180-31438449 GCF_000313985.2 Echinops telfairi
GGACATTGGGCCTCCACTCAAGTACTCCCTCAATGCAAGAATACTTTCTTCTATTAAATTGGCGTTCTATGATGCTCACCTTCCCGACACAACCGCTGAAGACAAAGCCGGTGAACAAGCAGATGTGAAGAAAGCTGATGGTGCCCAGCTTTCAAAAGATATAGCATCTGGGGTCTTAAAGGCTTGAAGGTAAACAGGTGGCCATCTACTTCGGAAGCAACAAAGCCCACATGGAAGAAGCACACCAGCCTGTGCGATCATGAGGTGTTGAAGGGATCAGGTATCAGGCATCAAAGACAAAAAAATCATATCATTGTGAATGACGGGGAGTGCAGAGTGGGGACCCAAAGCCCACCTGTAGGTAACTGGACATCCTCTTACTGAAGGGTCATGGGAAGGAGACGAGCCATTCAGGGTGCAGTGTAGCAAGGATGAAACATACAAATTTCCTCTAGCTCTTAAATGCTCCCCACCCCCACTATCATGATCCCAATTCTACCTTACAAATCTGGCTACACCAGAGGATGTACACTGATATAGATAGGAACTAGAAACATAGAGAATCCAGGACGGATGATCCCTTCAGGACCAGTGGTGAGGGTGGAGTAGAGAGAGGGGTACCCATTGCAAGGATCTACATATTACCTCCTCTAGGGGATGGACAACAGAAAATTGGTTGAAGAGAGACGTCAGACAGTGTAAGATAAGACAAAATAATAATTTATGAATTATCAAGGATTCATTGGGGAGTGGGGAGCGGGGAGGGAGGGGAAAATTGAGGTGATGCCAGGGACTTACGTGGAGAGCAAATATTCTGAGAATGATGAGGGTAGCGAATGTACAAGTGTGCTTTATACAATTGATGTATGTATGGATTGTGATAAGAGTTGTATGAGCCCCCAATAAAATGATTTTTTTTTAAACTGCAAAAAAAGAAAAGACTAAAGAAATCCATTTAACCAAAGTTAATGGTTTGGAAAAAATAATTTTTTCCTGAGAAATCATTTTGTATGTATGCATGAGTATGAGCCTCCTGGATATTCTGAGATGGTATAGTGCCTCAGATGAAACAGTATGACCCCACAGAAAGCTCTGTCACACCCCTCCTTCAAGCTTAGCCCTGTGTGGGTAGAATGTTACTTTTCTTTTTACATGGTTGCAAAACTGTAATCTAGGATTGAGGGTTTTGTGCCTACTTGTTAGAGAAAGCCTGCTGTGAGCCATGGATTTTTATTACGTATCTCATTTGACTCATCATCTTCTGTTACAGATGTGAATTCAGAGATGGTCAGGTTTTCTAAGAGGTCTACTTTGTAACTCGTAAGAGGATCAGCTGCTGGACTGCTGGTGCCCCCCCCCCCCACACACACACACTGTCCATTTCTCAATTGTCTCAAGTAAACAGAGATACTTGTCTATCAGTACTGTTTAAAATTAATCATAATTGATTGTTTTACTTTCGTGATAAGAAACTATGTACTTCAGACTTCCAAGTTTGATGCAGTTTGGAAATGAAGTGTGAAATTTACACCTACATTTAGAAACTTTTTAAGGTCATTGCTATATCTTTACCTAGGTCTGTTCTAGGTTTTGAGACATTAAAAACATTCAATATTCGATAAATGGCTTCTGATGCTGTAATCTGAGGATATTTGAAGTTGAATGTGCTCCTAGTTAATTGTTTTATCATTAATCATTGTAATAAGTTGTAGTTTGTGTTTGTGATATGATGATACCATTTAAAGAAGACTCTTGATGTGACGGCCAGTAAAAGATAATCCTTCGGGGGGATATTGATGACATTGGATGGTATTTGATCCAAAATGAAGACTAGTTATCTTTATTTTGTGTTTTTGTTTGGAACCTGGAGTAGCCTTTTAGGCAAATGAGTATTAGATACCATTAGAATGAAAACTTGATTTCTGTACCATTGTATATTTTTTGCTTTCTGAGAATCAGGGACTTTTGATTCACGTGAATGTAATAGTACCTACCAGTGACAAGAAAAGGGAATCCTGGTGTGGTGCAGTGGGTTACAAGTTGGACTGCAATCCACACGATCAACAGTTCAAGACTACCAGCTGCTCCACAGGAGAAAGGATGAAGCTTTCTGCTCCTGATGTCAATTCCCTGCCCACTGAGGTCACTATGAGTTGGAATCAACTTGATTCCAGTGTTTGGCTTTTGAGTTTGGGTTAGGTATGATTTGATTATGCGAGCTGTTGTTCATCTGCTTTTAGTTTGTGGATTGTGAAGATTGTGGGTTCTCCTCATCCCTGGACTCTGCCCTGCTAATATCCCAGTCCACAGGTGTTTGTACGGGTGCTGTAACCAGCTAGTGCACTAACTGCATAGAGTTCTTTCTTAATACTTGATACTTATTTGTTGTATTGTCTATAATTGTTTCCAACGGACTCCATTACCCATTTTTGTACATTCCATCAGCAGTATCCTCAGGGTCACATTCTGTTAAGCTCTGCTTTGTGTCTGGGCTAGTTGGCCTTCTGTTTGGAAGAATCATTTGTTCAGATTAAAGCTGGATTTTGTCCGGCCTTTCATTGTATTTTGTTAAGCTGATGCCATTTGGTTATAAGGCTTTTAGTAAATAGTCACAAGCTCCAAACCTCATTTTTCAAATAAGGTAAGATTTGGAACAACTCTTATCACAATCCATACATACATCGATTGTGTAAAGCGCATTTGTACATTCGTTGCCCTCATCATTCTCAAAACATTTCCTCTCCACTTAAGCCCCCGGTATTAGGTCCTCATTTTTCCCCTCCCTCCCCGCTCCCCTCTCCCTCATGAGCCCTTGATAGTTTATAAATGGTTATTTTGTCATATCTTGCCCTGTCCGACGTCTCCCTTCACTCACTTTTCGGTTGTCTGTCCCCCAGGGAAGAGGTCACATACAGTTCCTTGTAATCGGTTCCCTCTTTCCTACCCACTCTCCCTCTACCCTCCCTGTATCCAGTTTTCTTATTTGTAAAGTTGAAATGATTTTGACTGTACAATTTGTCTCCAGGCTCAGTGAAGGAAATGTGTGGTCCTTGTTAGCTGCTGTTGAGCTGATTCTAACTCAGGGCAGCACCATGTGTGCTGGGTAGAACCACTCCATGAGGGTTTAAAAGCTGTGGCTTTTGAGAACCAGATGGTTCAGCCTATTCTTTGAGGCACCTCTGGGTGGATTCAAACTCCCAACCTGTCAACGAGTAGTCAAGCATTTAACTGTACAAGTATAAAATGCCAAATGTGCTCTGGGAAATCATTAATAACCATCTTGTGTTTTTATGGGGTTTCCACTTAACAATTCTATTAGAGCTAGTATGCACATTAGTAGAGAAAATACATAGAAGACAGAAAATCTGGAGTTTCCTGAAGCTCTGGGTAGCTCCGTCATAATGGAGGCTGTAGTTTTGTATTTCCTGAACATCAGTATTTGAGGACTATAATTATACTTTCACATAATGTTTGAAGATTAAAGTATAATGTAATCATGTTGCCATAACAGTCTCTTTGGCGGAATATTTAAAAGGTCTTGTGTCTCCTCTTAAAAGTAGAAACTAGCTGTAGACTATTGTATATTTCCCCCTGTTCCTTTTGATCTTACCTTTTTAAAAGAAAATTCTTTATTGTAAATTGGGGAGGGGGTTACATTTCAGACCATAAACTCTGCATTCAACAGTTTAAATCACGCATCAGACTGCACCCCACGCCCCCCCCCCCGTTCTGTGCCCTACTCTTCCCCTGATCTCTTCCTTTTGTGCTCCTTCATCTTCCCTTTGCCCCAAGTCACCACCTGCCAGCCCTCTAGTCTGCTGCTTCATCTTCTCTCTTGCCCTCCCTCTCTTGGTAACATCCAAAGCCTCTTCTCTTTGATAGACAGGTTGTCTTGGTTTTTATCCCTAAAGTGCTGCTCTCATACAATAGTTGTCATTTTGGTGATTGACTAACTCAGCACTGTGATCTCCAGGCCCATCAGTGTCACAAGCACTTCGTGGTTTCCGCAGTGTTTTTCAGTGATGCATGGTATTCTAATGTGTGTATGCACCAGAATTTCTCTCTCCATTCTTCTAATGATGGGCTGTCTCCATTTTCTTACTACTGGGATCAGTGCTTCAGAAAACATGGGAGTGCATATGCCTGTTCATGCTGGGCCTCTTCTTTAGGGTCTCTCCCCAGTCGAAGGATTGCTGGATCTTCCCAGTAGTGTGAGATCGCACCATATCGCTTTCCACTGTGTTGTATATGTTTACAGCCCTACCAGCAGCAAATCTCTCCACACCCTCTCCAGCATTTGTTGTGTTTTCAATGGGGCTTCAGTGTAAGGTGGCGTCTCATCATTGTTTTGATTTGCATCTCCCAGCTGCTAGTGATCATGAGCATTTTCTCTTGTTTGTTAGCCATTTGGATGTCGGTTTAGATGAACTGACTATTCTTAGTCCTGTGTCCACTTCTTAATTGGACTATTTGTCTTTTCTTTAATGAGATATTGCAGTTTTCTATAGAGTTTATAGACTACTCCCTTGTCAGTTACGTTCTTGCTAAATATTTTTCCCCCAGTCTGTGGGTTCTCTTTTTACTCTTTAGGCGAAATCTTTTGATGCACATAAATATTTTACTTTTAGTAGGTCCCAGTCATCTATTCTGTTTTTCTACTGTCTGTGTTTTCTGTATTGTATATTATCATTTGTCCATGATCTTCCCTAGGGTCCTTATGTTTGTCCCTATATTCTCATTGATGGTCTGAATTTACATACAGTTAAGTCTCCGACCCACTGTGAGTACACGGGTGAAATATGGGTCCCGTTTCATTCTTCTGCAGATGAAGATGCAGTTTTGCCAACAGCACTATTTGTTGAAGAGGCTGTCTCTTTCCCATTTAATGTTTTTTTTAAATCTTAACCTTATTTTAACTATAGTTATCTGAATTTCTTATCTTCCTTTAAATGTGTTATAGTTAATAAATGAGAATACAGTAACTAAACTCACAGTGAGGGTCTTTTGTTATCTCTGAAACATACACTTAGTAATGCCAGTTTTAACTCCTACGACTACAATTTTCTTAGGAATTTTTTTTTTGCGTGTGGAAATAGGTGGGGGGTTAAGACCATTCTTCTGTTTTGGGGGATTGATGTGTTTTTAAGAGTTTACTAGGTAGATGCATTAATTATGAATACATACAGTTGTATGTATTTATATGTAAGTACATATATATATACACACTATTTGCATTAATTATAAATACATACATATTTTTTTTGTCCTTATAATAAAAGTTTAGATGAAAATGAGGTTCATATTTAACAATTTCTGCACAAACTACTTCATGAGTTGACACTTTGCCCAATGTGTCAATATTCTCAGTAATTCTCTTCTGGTTGTTTCATTTCTAGTACTCTACTTTCCTTGCCTCCTCACCTTCTTATCTCTGCTTTAGAAAAATCATTGACCATTTAGTCTCATGTAAGTGTTTTAGCTTAAGTTCATTTTTATGTGGAGTTACTGGGTCTTTTGAGGCTTTCATTGTTTAATTGGCAGGGATGGCAGTAAACAGTAGTGTTTAGTACAGTGTTTGGCAGACTAGACATGACATAGTTCCTGATTGTTACTGTGCTAAGGTGTGATGATGCTAAAGTATACTTCTTAACGGATTCGTAGCTGCATCTGAAATGGAAGCATCTTTTTGGGGGGGACAGCATAAGTTACCATGTGCAGTAAAACTTGTAGAAGTTGGCAGCTCTGTAAGGCGGACACCTGTCAGAGAAGGAAAGCGCAGGTATTTCCGACTAAAATTCTCAGTAGCCAGGTGGCAGCACTGAACCTTGTTCCTGGTGGGAAACTTACAGCCTGGAACACAAAGCAGTTCTGTTGCATTTCATCTCACGCAGGTCTCCCTGAAATTTGTACAATAAAGTGCTAAACCCACTGCTGCCAAGTTGATTCCGACTAATTGACCCCATAGGAAAGAGGAGAACGACCCCTTAGCACTCCCAAGACTAAGTCTTGACTGAGTAGTTACTTCATCTTTTTCCTAAGGAGTACTAGTGGATTTGAACCACTGACGTTGTTAGCAGCCCGGTGCTTAATCCGGTGCACCAACAGGACTCTTGGATAAAGGGACAGTCTTCTGAATTTTGTGTTACTTGTCCATTTGCATACATAAGGAGCCCTAGTGGTGGGGTGACTTAACATGTTGGGCTGCTGACCACAAGGGCAACAGTTTGGATCCACCTCCACTCCGTTGGAGAAGGATGACGTTTTCTGCTTCCATAAAGAGTTACAGTCTTGAAAGCCCACGGGGCGGGCCAGTTCTACTTTGACCTATCGGGTCTCCGTGAGTTGGAACCTCCTTGATGACAGTGAATTTTATCCATACCTATGAATGCCAGGCAGACTCCTTGTGCATACACTTGTGCTGTTGTGTGTTGAATTCATTCCAACGGTTGTGTGTGTCTCGTCTCCACCCCCATGCCCGCCCTCCCACCCTGCCCTGTGTAGCTATTGAACAGCATTGAATTCAAACAATCTGGCTCTAGAAGCTATCCTTATTAAAGTAATGCTTCAGTCCTAACTGGCTGACAAATTATATTCTCTGTGTAGAGTTAGCTTTTAGGAGCATCTAGACCTATTTTTGTGCTAATAAAGTTTGTTGGGATAATTTCCTACATTAGGCCATTGAGTTGGAAGCCTTTTCTCAAATGTATATAAATTATTTTAATTGCTGAACAACCTTTTTTACATTATTTAAACACGATTTTATTTCTTCCATAACCTTTTATTTGAAGGCTGGCATTTATTTCCCAAGTGAGAGCCATTCTTAGCTCCGCCTTTTATCTTTGAAAAATGTTACAAGATCTCATTTTTTGTAGTTTCCACTCGCATGCTCTGTATCCTTCTAAATTTGTTCTTTAAAAAATTACTATTATATTGGCGGCTTTTGGGGGAAAAAAGAAGAGATAACGCAAACCTAATTAAGTCTTGATCTTTCATGTTTAACTTGATGACCTTCTGATGTCCCCCTCTACTCTCTTGCCTTCTGTAAGCATGGTGTGTTCCCATGTCTCTTGCAACTCCTATGGACCATACTACGTAAACCATGACTCATGCGACACAGTAGAACTGCCCCGTAGGGTTTCTCTTAGGCGCAAGTGTTTACCGGAGTAGATTGCTAGGTTTTTTCTCCCTTGGGATAGTAGACCTTTCACTTAGTTAAACACCTTCCCAATGCATCACCTAGGTTCTTTTCTTCCTTTCTGTAAGCGTTAC
>NW_022111320.1:31438854-31441641 GCF_000313985.2 Echinops telfairi
CTGCATGCGGGGAATTGCCTTCTGAAGCAATTTCTACTAGCAAGTTCTATTAGGTAACTGGAAAGATAAACTGGATTTTGAATTTTTAAAAAGAACTAGTAACTATCAAAGAGTAGACGGCAAATACTCAACTGGCGTAGAGCCCAGGGCGACTCATAGCCACCCTCAGAGGGCAGAGTAGAACTGCCTCTGTGGCTTTCTGAGACTGTCACTCTGTACGGAAGTAGAAAGCCTCCGCTGTCTGCAGGAGCACTGGTGGTCTCAAACTGCTGACCTTGTGGATTGCAGTCCACCGTGTAACCACTGTGCCACCAGCCTTCCTAACAAATGGAAATGGCAACCACTATTTGTTGCAATTGTAAAGACGTTCTAGTGAACTTATGTAATAACAATGGAAAATTATTTTACTCATAAGACTTTACGCTTGTGTTATTTCATAATTGACAATTTGTTCTTGGTTGTTTTACCTCAGTAAGTAAAGACAAAAGGAACTGTGTGAAGTGTCCCAGCCAGGCAGGGTTCTTTGGGTTGCATGGAATTAAGAAACCCATTGGGATTTGGAGAAGTCGCAGCTGCAAACATCTGTTAGTGGCAAACATGGAAAGTGTGAAGTAGAATCATTGTAAAGTATGAATCATTGGAAGCTGGGGTTCATCAAAATGGAAATAGATCGATATGCGAGGCCTTAGTGAGATGAAATACTTTGGCTGTGGCCATTTTGAATCAATCACATGACCCATGCTGGGAACAGCAAGTGAAAGAGGAACGGTGGTGTGTTTCAAGATCAATGCCGAAGCACAATGCAGTCAGAGGTGGGTTAACAGCCTTATGCCTGCCAGGAAGACCAGTGAGTATGGCTGTCATTCAAATTTACACACCGGAAATGCCAAAGGTGGTGGAATAGAGGAGCTTTATGACCTGCTGCAGTCTGAACTTGGTTGAATATGGAATTGAGCTGTGTTGATAATTAACCAGTGATTGGCATGTGAGCATTGGAAACAAACAAACAAACAAGTCTGTCGTTGGAAAATGTAGCCTTTGTGAAAGAGTTGACACCAGAGATTACTTGATAGAATTGTGTAAAACCAACCACTTCTTCAGAAACTAGCGCCTCCCCTCCGCATCCCCAAACAGCAGCATGGCCTTCACCCATGGGCCTCAAAGGTTGGATTACACAGGAAAGCGACAGTGGAGAGCTCAGTTTCATCAGCCAGGACAGACCGTCACTTACTCCTGTGCACAATCGGGTTGCAATGGAATAAATCCAAGAAAAGGCATGCTTTTCACATGAATATGTAGGGTTCTCCTGTGACTCAGAAAAAGCGAGCAGAGCTTCCAAAAAAAGGAGAAGAACGATGCCTTTAGCCGCCTGCAGGTTTCAGTTTTTCTCATCTGTCATGTGCCTTCTGGGGTGCCCCACTCTCAAATGCTGTCAAGAAAAGACGTCTGTAGAGGGGAGACGGAACTTCGGTCGAGCAGATTAAATGAGTGCATCCTGGTGGAGTGCTCACAGGGACCAAGTAGATGTACTACGTGTCGAGGGTGTTGGGTTGGTCTGGGTGAGTTAATGCAGACCCGCCCTGTATTTTACCAGCCTCTCCGGTCCATGAAAGTGGAAGGGAAGAAGGAAAGGCCTTAGAAGTGTGCATGTCTATAAAAAGATGTTCATCTTGGCGCTATCTAGAACTACTTTAAACTCAGAACTCACTGCCATCAAGTCAGTGCTGACCCTCCATGGGTTTCCAAGACTCAAACTGTTCACCGGAGTAGAAAGCCCAGTCTTTTTTTTCACAGAGGTGGGTTTTGAACTGCTGATCTTGTGGATCACAGCGCAGCATGTAACCACTACACCAGGGGTCCTCAAACTTTTTAAACAGGGCCAGTTCACTGTCCCTCAGACCCATTGGAGGGCCAGACTATAGTTTAAAAAAAAAACTATGAACAAATTCCTATGCACACTGCACATGTCTTATTTTGAAGTAAAAAAATAAATGGGGCAAAAACACCCGGCGGGGCCGCATGTAGCCCACGGGTCCTAGTTTGAGGACGCCTGCACTACATCATCACTTAGGAATATTTTATCGAGTAACATATACCATTGCTGAGATTTCTATGCATTTAGAACAGGTACCTTCCAGTCCCACTCTCAAATGCAAGTTTAAGCTGCATCTCTGCCCACAGAGTCGATTGCTAAATGCAGTTTTTATAGCGGGATCAGGGCTTTAATTTCTGTTTGCGTGGCTGCACATTCATACTGACTTTTGAGGAAGAACCTGATGCCTTTTTCTCTCTCTCTGGACCTAGATGGATGTCAGCAGTAGCTCCAGTTATTTCTAAAGCATCGATTTTCAATAGATGCATTTGTTTTGGCTTCCTCCCTTTCCCCACGCCCTGGGGGTGGGGCGGGGACAGGGGTGGTGGTGGGGGCTTAGGCTTTGAACTATAGATCAGGGGTTTGAAATCACCAAATGCTCCATGCAAGAAAGGTGAGGCTATCTGCTCCTGTAATTAGAAAGTATATGTAAGAAGATCTCTCTGAGTCTGAATCAACTTGATGGCAGTGGGTTTGGATACATTTTGGTTTTTATCAATTAGGGCTAGGGGTAGGGGTGGGGAAGGGGAGGGATGTAATCCTGGTATCTAGTGAACCACTCTCCATAATAAAGAATTACCTAAATGTCAATAGTGCCAACGTTGCAGAATCCTATTCTGAGGAATTAGGATCAAGAATAATGAACACCCTCCCCCCAGAAGAATCTATTTCAGAGGACAGCACTGAATCTGCAG
>NW_022111320.1:31443772-31455454 GCF_000313985.2 Echinops telfairi
ATTGTGATGAGTTGTATGAGCCCCTAATAAAATGATTAAAAAAAAAAAAAAAGAATAGTGGAACAGAAAAGATCAAAAGGTCCCAAATAGAGAAGAGTAAGAACTAAGTTTCTGGAGTAAGAATGAGCGATCCTTCTGTACTTTTGAATTTCTCCAAGGAAGTGAGAAAAAGAAAGTCTACTTTAAAACGGAGTTTAGACCTAACTGGCTTTACTAGACCATGTTTTGACTTCCGTCAATGTATCTGTAAGCCAGTGTTAATTATATTTCAGTAGCTATTCTGTTAACATTTCATTGTCTCAGGGAAATTTTTCTAGCTATCTGCATCCAGACACGAAGCTTACAAGAATTAAAAAATCGTTATCATTAACTTTTAGGAACGCTATGATAAATTACTGTTTTCTCAATGCAAATAAAAATTAGCATACCATTCAAATTTTGAACTGCATTTTTTTTTGTTTCTAACATGTAAATTTAGCATATTATTATTACAAATAGAGAAACACTTTTTCAAGCACAGTTGTTGCTTTCTTCAGAATGTGTTATGGGGAAGCTCTCGATAAAAGAACGCTTACTTTACATTGGCTGTATCTCATGCTAATTAGGTTCTTCACTGATTAGTTGTCTTCGAATTATGGGTAGGCCTCAACAGACAGTGAAAAGCTCAATGCCTGAAGTGTTATAAGTATTTGATGCAGCTTTAAAAAAAATGAATGTAAATCACCTTCACTATATGCGCTGGAGTTTCAAGAAAACATTAAAATGTCCTTATGAAATACAGAGCTTTATCCTAAATTTGGTTAATATATAAATAAAATATTTATGCAACAGTTCTTTACTGCCCTAATATTTAAGTTGAATGAAATTAAATGACTAAGTTTCTTTCAAAAAAGCTACCAGAACAGCGTTTCCAGAACCCAACAAGCCTTTTAGTCTAAAATTTAGACTCATTTTCTTTGCAGTGGTTACCGCGCTGAGTAAAGATCCCACCAGTTTCTAGTCACCGCCACTAGGTGGCGATCTTATACGTTGCTGAACCGTCTATTTGTGTTGTAGTTGGTGGAACTGACATGGTTGCCCAAATTAAGTAATGTGAACTCAGCAGTGGCATTTAGCAGTGGGGAAGATGTGGACTAGCTGTACTGCTTCCTGAACATACGTTTGAACACGAGACCGATTTCCATTTGTTTTCTAGGGCCCCACCCCACCCATTCCCTTTGCCATTTGTCCTGTCTTGCTTCCTTCTACAGAAACCCATAAGTGCATGGTTTTTATAAGAGAGAAAGAGAGAGAGAGAGAGAGAGAAGTGCTTGAGCAGGAGGATAAACTCATAAGAACTACTGGGAGGGCCAGAATTTTCCACAGGAAGTACATTTTAAGAGGTTCTCATAGAATTGAGTAAGCTGTGTACAGATGATGTTCATTTGGGCTTGATATATTGAGAGATTTAAAAATCAGTGAATGACATATTTAGTTCTCTGTTTCTTCAGGTCTACATATACTTGCCAAAGATCTGCATAGAAAGACTGAAGGTTTAGTAGACATGAATAATTATATGCTTATAACTGTTGATATAATTGCGGTTTCCAATTCTTAAAGAAGTTTAATGAATTTAGAGTGTCTTTTATATCTGAAGGCTATGGCATGCCTGCTGCCTGGTATCTGTAGTCTCATCTGGAGAGTGGAATACAGTACCTTAAAATTCAGTACTTTTTTCTGTTTGCATTATTAATTCTGTTCTCGATGTCTCACATGCTATTTCTTCAGGATTCAGTGGATCTTACGGTACTGGCTGATTTTGTGTGATCTGAACATTAAATAAAAAATATAATTGGGTGGAACCGATTACAAGGATCTACATGTGACCTCCTCCCTGGAGGACGGAAAACAGAAAAGTGGGTGAAGGGAGAAGTCGGACAGGGCAAGATATGACAAAATAATAATTTGTAAATTATCAAGTGTTCATGAAGGGCAGGGGAGCAGGGAAGGAGGGGAAAAATGAGGAGCTGATGCCAGGGGCTTAAGTGGAGAGCAAATGTTTTGAGAATGATGAGAGCAATGAATGTACAAATGTGCTTTACACAATTGATTTGTGTGTGGATTGTGATGAGTTGTATGACCCCCTAATAAAACAATTTTAAGAGAGAAAATACAATTGATTTGCTTTGTTAAAATTTAATGAGCCTTCAAAGAGTTCATGGGAAAATGGAATGAAAATATAGAATTTTTCTATGAATTTCATAAAACCCCTTCATCTAGACTTTGATAATACCTGAAAATCAGTCTATCCAAATAGCATATTTTAACTTTTACTTGGATTGGATTTTATATGAATTTGATAAACACTTAAAATTTATTCATTTTTCCATTGGAATGCGCTTTTTCTATAGGTAGAAAAAAATTTTTTCTTACATTAGTTGGAGTGCAGGAAAGCATAAAGTAAGAAAGACTGGTGTTTGAATCTTAAACCACTGCTTACTAGTTCTTTGACTTTGAATAAGGGATTTAACCTCTCTGAGATTTAGTCAGAGCTGAGAGGATTAAATGAAGTATTTGGTGATTAAATGTGCTATTTATAGTATGATGGTTTGGGGCCCAAAATAGCTGCTCAGTAAATATTTGTATGATTTTCAAGAAACCCAGAATGTAAAAATGTTTCTTAATATTGAGTTTTTCATTATATACATTAACATTGATTAATTAAACAAGATGGTAGAGAACAGAACAAGAATGTATAGTGATTCACCTGTGGTTGATTATAGGTCTTACATAGGGTTTTTTCCTGGATTGTAAGTAATTGGATTGCTAACCTCAATCAAGGTCATTGTTTCAAACCTACCAGCTTACTTGCAAGAGAAAGGTGAGCCTGTTAGCTCCCATTAAGATTTACAGCCCCAAGACACCTTATGTAAGGCCTGTTGAGTTGGAATCTCCTTGATGATAGTGGGTCATTTTTATGGGAACAGAACCCTGGGCCTTGCTTCTAAGGAGGGAGCTGCTGGGTTGGCTGGAACCATCAACCTCTGTTAGCAGCTGAGGGCTTCATTGTTGTACTGTCCATTGTTGCTATTAGGTGCCGTCCAGTTGGATCGTGACCCTAACTAAATACCACAGACGAAAAGCCGCCTGGCCCTGTGCCACCTTCACAGTTGCTGTTATGTTGAAGCCCATTTTTGCCCTGCTAAGCATCCTGGAATGTACTTAGAATTCTTTTACTGCTTCAGTTTGCATTCTACACAGTTTCTCAAAGCAGACTCTGCGGACCCTTGGGAGTTCACCCCTCAGGTTCTTTCAGGAGGTTCTCCAGGACAGTACTTTTCTCATAGTGATACAGAAACATTCTGCATCGTGTTGGATGAATCTGCTGCTGCACAAGACCTCTTTGAAGTGTTGATTAGCAAAGATGATTACATTTGAGGACTGAGGTATTCCTACCCCAAGCCATGGTATTTTCCCTTCACTTCACGTGCACGGGTGTGTGCAAGTTGGACGTTGAGTTGGGAAGACCGAAGAAGAGTCGATGCCTTGGGCTGTGGTGCTCGTGAAGAATATTGAATGTACCAAGCACTGCCAAAGAACAAACACAATCTGTCTCGCAAGAAGTAAGGGCCAGGATATTCTTTAGAAGCCAGACTGGTGAAACCGTCTCCTGTCCTTCGGGCATGCAATCAGGACAGACCAGTCCCTGGGAAAGGATACCGTACTCGGTTAAGTCGAGGGGCAATGAACTAAAGGAAGGCCCTCTTACAAGATCGGTTGACGCCGTGTCTGCAACCATGGGCTCACGCATAAGAGCAGGTGTTAGAATGGTACAGGGCCAGGTGGTCTTTTGTTCAGCTGTTCTCAGGGTCTCTGTTAGTCAGAATGGACTTACAGCACGTAGCTGCCTTTTCCTTCCCGCACCGTGCTTAGTCAAGCCTGATTCGCAGTGATCCTCTGGGACAGAGTAGTACTGCTCTCCAGGGCTTCTGACGAGAGCAGACAACCTCCTCTTGTGGACTTCCTAATGGATTGGAATTGCCCATTGTAACCTGTCTAGAGCTTAACCCACCGTGCTACCAGAGTGTGCCACTTCTGCTTTTTCACTGAGTTGAAATTTGCGTGGTTGGTACACGTGCAGTGTGGGAGGTAAACTGCAGGTGTCTTAATACAAATCATGATAGCAGCATGAAACAGTGCTAGTTAATATTTTATTACTCACCACCTGTACTTTCAGTTTAGAAAAACTAGTGAATTTTCAAGAGAAGCGGTTATTGACTTAGTAATAGCCATCCTATGAAATCTCAGCCCTTGTGTACGTGGCAGTTTAACTTTCTGACTAACACTTTCTGAATAAACGTAGACACACTTGTTTGTTGCTGGAGAACAGTGGTTGTCTGGAGAAAAAGGCACTTGTGTGATTGCATGAGGAGCCCTGGTGGCACCACAAGATCAGCAGTTCCAATCTGCCAGCTGCTCCTTGGGAGAACAATGTGACTTTCTACTCCTTCCGGTAAACAGTTACAGTCTTGGAGACCTACAGGACAGTTACAGCCTATTGTACTGGGTTGCTATGAGTCAGAATTGATTCAGTGGCGGTGAATTTGGTTTTGGTTTGGTGATTGCTTGTGTAACTAACTCACTGTTTTGGGTTTTTTGGGTAGAACACCTTGCAAGAATGACAGACAATATAGTTGTTACAACTTGGATATCTGGCAGATAGATTATCTCAGAAATAATAAGTAATCTTGTCACTTTAAGGAAAAATGGTAATAACGCTAGTAACTCTAGCAGTCATCCACAAATTAGAAATTTGGACTTGTAATGCCAGCCTGGGGTTAACAGTTTTATAATACTTGGCTTTATAAGCTTGTTGGTGATATTAACAAGTGTGTTGTTGACGTTCTATAATACAGTGTGGCATTTGGAAGGTCTCTAGTACTTGTGCTCATGTATTTTCCACGTGGTTGAGTACAGAGTAGACCAATGGATTTCTAATGGCATGTACGGAGTGTTCCTTTAAAACCTTTGCAGCTAACCTTTATGAAGTGACCCGATTGTTGGATTTGATGAAGTATCAAAGAGGAGTATCTCAAAAACCTCTTGAAATAGTTTTCCAACTAAACACCTGGGTGAAGATGGGGTTTTCTTCATCCATGTCCATCAAATAGCACAACACATCAGAGTGCATGCAGAAATAGATAGGAGAATTCGGTTGTCTTCTATTACGTCAAATATTAAAGAGATTGCCAAAAATGTAAAACGGAGCCTGTGTGGTTTTTTGAAAATGGTTATTCGTTAAAATGTTATTTATGGTAGCATTTAAAGACTTTAAGGATGATTAATAAGTATTAAAAACCTTTTCCCCAGTTTTTGTTCCATGTGATAAACATAAATACCGTATATACGCATGTATAAGCCGAGTTTTCCAGCACATTTTTTAAAAATCGTTTTATTAGGGGCTCATACAATTCTTATCACCATACATACATCAATTATGTAAAGCACATTTGTACATTCATTGCCCTCATCATTCTCAAAACATTTGCTCTCCACTTAAACCCCCGTCATTAGGTCCTCATTTTTCCCCTCCCTCCCCGCTCCCCCTTCCCTCATGAGCCCTTGATAATTTATAAATTATTATTTTGTCATATCTTGCCCTGTCCGACGTCTCCCTTCACCCACTTTTCTGTTGTCCGTCCCCCAGGGAGGAGGTCACATAGATCCTTGTAATCGGTTCCCTCTTTCCAACCCACTCTCCCTCTACCCTCCCAGTATCGCCACTCACACCACTGGTCCTGAAGGGATCATCCGCCCTGGATTCCCTGTCCAGCCCATTTTTAATGCAGTTTTTGTGGTAAAATTCGGGGCCCCAGCTGATATTCGGGTCGGCTTATACTCAAGTATATACGGGTAGATACAGCTCGTGTAAGCAAAAGCCCTTTGAGGACTTGACTAGCTTTTGTAAAGGGATTCTGAGCCCAGAAGTTAGAGCAGACACGTTTCTTTGTTCCTTTACTGCGATTGTCCTTTAAATCCTTCATTTTTGCTTTGTTTCCATGAAGTTATAAGACATAAGATTTATCAGTTCTGTGCTTCGCTGAACTGCAAATAAACTTAGCACCACTGAGTCAGTGCTGACAGACAGCAACCCCATAGGACAGTAGAGCTGCCCTGTGAGTTCCAGAGACTGTAACTCTTCATGGAAGTAGAAAGCCCCGTTTTTCTCCCTTGGAGCTGACTGACTGGTGGTTTCGAACATCTGAGCTTGAGGTTAGCAGTCCAGTGCGTAACCATGACAACAGGGCATTTTAAATATGCTACTGTTAAAAAAGGCAAAGCTAGTTAGATGAAAACATCTTTTCCCTTTCCAAAATTAAGTAAAAGACCAGATTTAATTAACACTATCGAAAATTCTCTAAAATCTCTGAGCAGCTTCCAAAAATTTATGGAAAAATTCCATTATCTTTTCATTTCATTTGCTAATGAACTTTTTGAAGCCTCCTTACATGTTATCCGCACACATCCATCCACAATCTATTGTTAGAGTAGACTCTCTCTTTTAAAACAGTCTTATTTGGACATAATCCACATATATAATTCAGTAGCATCAAGAAGAGTTGTACAATCATTCGCACAATTAGTATGCTCTCTTTTGAACCAATGTGAAGAAAGATTTAAGTTGAAGACTTTGCTATATTTCCCTTTTGGTATTTATTAGCTACAGTGAAATACTTGTATAATTTTCCACATCCGTCAGGCTCTGCAACCTTGTATCAGTTGTATTTATTAAGCTTGGAGGATTGGGTGACTTAGAACACAGCGATTGGCTGGACCATAAAAGCAACTTAGAAGAGGTCATCTCCCAAGCACAGTGACCTGAATCAGACGTGCACTCACTGTCCCTGGGCTCTTAAGGCACTTGACTGCTTTACACTTTCAGGATCAAGGCTTTTGTGTTTTACTATGGAACGATTTCGCCCGCAGAAGAGATTACTTGTATGTATCTATAGTTACAGTCTTATATTTAACTTTAAAACCAGTTTGTATCTTTTCAAAGTTTAGTAGGGAGCTTGGAGACATGTCAAGCTTATTAGCACTGGCTTAGAATAGTATCATCCTCTGTGTCCTTGGCTGCCCAAGTCATCTGCCGAAAAGAGCGAGTCCTTGTGTAAAGTTACAAATGTTTGCCCATCTTCATTATTCCATGAAGCGAATTCTTCCAGAGCCTGGAATGAGACCTAGAAAATTGTATTTGCCTAAAATATTAGAAAAGAAATAACTTTATCTTAATGGTTGAGTATGTTTTTGAAGTCATAAAGCATTTGATAGCTATAATTGTTCTACATGGTTAACAGTCAGAATTGATGGGGGAGGTGTAACTCCTGGACTATGGACATTTGCTTTATATAATGGGAAAATTAATTTGTGGTAGGGGTCTTGTGATACTGTTTTAATGTTAGGTTTTGTAAATCTCGTGGGTCCAGAAAGGATACTAGACTAGATTTATGAACATATTGTATAATGCCGGATTCTCTTAAATATTTTTTCCTAATACTTAACTGCTTTTGACATGTTAAGTCTCATTTTTGATAATTTGACCAAGAAAATACAAATTGTGAGTTTTGCCTTTTTAGGGAGGCTGAATGATAGGAATTTGTAAAGTGTGCTATGTGATGGAGTTTGTTTCTAACAAAACTAGGTTTGTTTGGTTTTGATGAGAACTTCCATTTGCGTATTGAATTCTGCTTTATCATGTGTTGACGTTGGACTGTTTATTAACTGAATTTCTGATTTTCAAAATGTCAAGTGCCTGCCTCTGGGCTTAAAATTGTGTTGATGAGGAGCCTTTGGATGGAATCTTAATAAGTTTTTAGCAGCAGAATGCCTTGGTCTTTGAGACGCACTCAACATTCAACAAGGGCTGGTCAGAGCACCTGTCCCAGGGCCAGCTTGATGCTGGCGATATTACGGTGAGCAAAACAAACATGGTTCCGCCCTCCTTGGAGCTTACTCTTCCACCTGGGGACAATTAAGCCGGGAGTTACATAAATGTGTAATTAACGATAAGTTTTGACAAATGCTACGAGGAAGTAGTACGATGTGCTGTCAGCATATAGTACAGGTGACCTTGATCAGTGGTTCAGTGGGGAGACAGGAGAGCATGCTTCCGGTAACTGGAACTCCAGAGACCTGGCTTTGAATTTCACTACTTTTACCGGCTAACGTAAGTCATTTCAGCTGTATCTTTTTCTTTCTCTACTTTTGATATCTGTATTATGAGAAAAATGAACTGGAAAGTAGGGTTACTCCGTATCTGAATCTGTGATTCTCCTTTATTTGTAATGGCAAAGACAATTCTTTACTTTGGGGTTCATCATAGGTGCTACATCTTAGCTATAAATTAATCGATAAACTGGGCATTAGAGTACACTGCAGCTTTGCATTCACTGCAGTTGTACCCAGGACCTGGAACAGTGCCCAGCACAGAGCATCCCGTCCCATCAGGCGGTTCTGACTCCTGGCGAGCGACCCTGTAGGCCCGAGTACAGCAGCTCCTTAGGGTTTCTGAGGCGGAAAATCTTTGGAAGAGCAGAAAGCCTCATCTTTCCTCCTCAGAGCAGCTGGTGGGTTCAAACTGCCGACCTCGTGGTTAAACCCACTACGCCACCTGGGCTCCTTGCTCATAATATGCACTCAGGACATATTTGTTGAATGAATAGACCAGTTACTTCATTCCTATTTTGCAAAGGAGATGAGAGCTCTTTCATGGCCCAAGGATTCGTGCTAACTAGGTATTTTCCAGGGGCAGAAATAGCAAACACATCAGATTGCTGAGGGATTTCCTGGCTCTCTTGTTGCTTTGCCATGGAACACTAAAAACACCTGGCCAGTGCTGCTTGAAGATGAGGCATTTTGGCAGGACCCCCACTCTGCTGGACCTCCTTTTGCAGAAAAACTGGTTTCAGGGTCTTTCCCTTTCCATTCGTTCAGAATGCCTGTGTTTTTATGCTTTAATTACGTAGAAAGCTAAGGAGATAGGGGAAAAAACAAAACCATTTTAAGTGTCTCAATTATGTTAGTGAATTTCTCATACTTGATAAACTTAAAATGAGGGGATTGGATTCCTAGGTGTGTGTGTGTACTGGATTTGAACTTGGCTGGAATGCATCTCTCTGTAGAAAAAGTGTAATAAATACTTGTGATTTCTGGGAAACCTGTGGCAATACAGCCTGCATCCTCTTGTTACTGGCCCTCACGTGGCCAGTTTCTGTGCTTCACACTTGTTTGGGGTCTCTTGCTCTTAATTTCTTTGATAGCTTCTGCTTTTCACTTTTTTACCCCCTTTGAAACTTTCCTGGAACTGAAATTACCTTTCATTTCAACCACAGTGCCTGAAATAAAAACTTAGGAAGCTGTTTGCCCCCAATTTCTGAGTGTATCCATTTCTACTTCCTGGTGAGAAAGCCTTCATCCTAGAGCTAGTCTTTTCTGTAGAAACCACACGATTTTCAGGATTTAAAATGCGCAGTGTATCTTCTTAACATGCTTTCCCTGTATTTTATTTAGTATTTAGTTCTTTCTATTCTATTCATTACACAGTAATTGAGGAAACCTAAATGCCAAATGAGTTCTTCAGGAGTTTTGGATTTTTCATTTTATAAAACTGCAGTAATTGATGATTGCATCCTTTAACTGGATTGGAAAAGCTTATTGAATTTACACCCAAGTTTGTTGCCATGCTATGAACTTTTTTTTTTTTTTGCTATGAACTTTAAAAAAAATTAATATTAAAGTTCTACTCCTGGTTGTGGGCTGGAGATAGTGTTTGAATCATTTAGGAGGAAATTTGTATTTTGGGGGACATTGTTATTTAAATATACAGCACATTGGTGTCATGACAAGCTGCACTTTTAATTTCATTGTACGTTTCATTGTTGTAGATATGTAGATGCTGTTATTCTTACATACTTACTCACAGATGTTTATTTTTATGATTTATTGTTCAAAACACTGACGGATTTATAAAGATACTCACAATGAAAGGTAATAATGACGAAACCTTAATAATAAGAGTCCTTCAACGTAAGGCAGAACCGACCTACCAGTAGTTAGAGTGGAGCCCCTTTGTAAATTGGGCACGTTGGTAGATTGCCATAGGCATCCTGGTGGGGAAAGCTGACTCACGCAGGTCAGGTCAGCACTGCTTACAGGCTTGCATTACAATGAAAGTGAATAGTAATTTATACAGCGCGTCTTGGTGTTTGTGGAAACTGGAAAAAGCATTTCCTTTTCTGTGGATTACATCAATGCTAATGATGTTGAATGTTTCCTGGGAGGGCCACCAAGATGATCAAGGGCAGGAAGCAGCCCTTACTGGAGAGCAATTTTAAAACGTGGGCTTTGTCTTTAACTTAATTCAAGGACATGGCTCTTCATCTTTGGCATGTCCCAGAATCACATAGAAAAGTTAAAAAGTACATGTGCCTGGAGTTCCACCTTTACCGACTGACTCGGCTTCTCTTGCATAGGATGGAGGAATTTGAATTTTACGAAGTGCTCCAGGAAATCTGTGTATATGTCTTCAAACCTAAACAGCCCATAAAGGAATATATTTTAAAATCATTGATGAAAGTTAATTACAGGCCTCTTAGCATTTCATCCTTCTAAGAGCAATTCTCCTTTACAACAACCCTACCTGCTAGTTCAGGTCACATTTTAAGTCCTAATGTTTACATCACTTTTAATTAGGAAACTAGGTGACTTGCTTCCACAGTCACAAGACTTACTGTAACTAGCCTCGTTGTAAAGCTATATGGTGGGTGAGGAAGTGTTTTATATATATACATATATACATACACTGCATTTCCCTCACTCAGAATCAGTAAAGCTTGAAGGGCTTCTATAGGTTTGCGCTTGTTTTTGGCACTTTGACAAAAGAGCTCATCCCCAAAGTCTGTGAGGTAGACGGTACAGACATTACAAGGTTGATAGAAGTAACATTGACAGTATCACACACTTAACTCTATCCCGGTTAAAAACAAACACTATAAATAATAAATGAAGAAGTTGACTTGCTCCCTTCTGCTGGAGGTAACCAGTTTTAGTACTGTGTATCTTCTCAAGGTCTTACAATTGTCCATTAGGTAAAAAGTAGCACACAGTAGATGTGTTTCAGTACCTTGTATGTATTTCACTGTGTAACGGATCTGAGCTATTTTCCATACCAGTACATAACAAGTGTTTCTGGTTTTTCAGCACAGTGGTATTCCTTGGTATGTACTTGCCATAGTTTATGATTTATATTGGCCAATACTTTATGGAGGGACCTTGGGGCTATTTCCGAGAGCCCTGGTGGTGCAGTCATTAAAGCACTTGGCTGCTAACCAAGAGGCGAGCTGAGAAAGATGTGGCAGCGTGTTTCCAGAACGGTGGTGGCTTTCGGACCCCCAGCAGGAGAGGTCTTTTTCTGCAGGGTCACTCTGAGTTGGATTTGACTCCAGGACAATGTGTTTTTGTTTTGTTTTGGGGTTTCCAGTCTGAATGAATACAAGTAGTGCTTTATTTTAGTAAATAACTTTATACATGGGGCATTTCATAGGCAGAGAATTTAGACCTTATGCTTTTCAACAGAGAATTTTTAAATTGTGTTATCTTCTATGTCATAAAGTTCTCTCAATAATGACTTCTTTTTTTTTTTTT
>NW_022111320.1:31459576-31466776 GCF_000313985.2 Echinops telfairi
GGACTATTTTTCTGATAGACTATTCAGGGGTTAAAGGGTATGTGTATTTTAAATAAACGTGTGAGGGCCCTCAGCTGAAGATACTTTGGGATATTTGGGAATATTGTTAATAATATTTGTCAGTACATCTAATATGCAAGTATGTCTGTATAGCAATACAAGGTTTATTTTTGTTATTGTTTAGAGGTGAGAGAGGAGTGTATTGTTTTCCTTGTGGTCTCCTGGCAATTGTGCAGGCTAAATGAAGCTTTGGAATGAGAGCAGTTAATCCCTTTTAGAATAGACAATATGCTACCTCTTGTCTTTTATTGAGGAAACAACTTGTCTTTTGTTTCTGTGCTTGCCTAGGTACAAAGCAAAATCATTGGAGAAAAGTGTGACATGGTTAATTGATGGTGATTGTTAATGATTGTTCTTGTTCTTTCAAAATTCCATTCCCTCCTATGTTCATCCCTCATTGCTGAGAGGGTGTGATATTACAGAGGACTTTGATTAACCATATATCCTGTTGGTTTTCTGACTTTGTCTCAAGACCTGTGAAGTCTGCTTTGAGGTACAGCACAAGGCATTTAATGTCTGAGTGTCTTACATGGAATTCAACAGTAAACGATTCCGTCACACACAAGCATTCTGCTCTTCAGATCTATTCAATTCTCTAATTTGAATGTTTGCAGTTTAGAATGTGACAGTCCACTGTCCTCAGCTGTGTGAGGGGCTACAGAATGGAGCGGTCACTCCTGCTTGACTGTGAATAGTGCCAAGGACATTTTTAAAAAAGGCTGTGTCCACTTCTGGGTTTTGGGTACCAAGAAATTGTTTTGAAGATTTAACCAAATATAATCATTTAGGTAATGAGAATTTAACCCTGAGAGTTAAGCTATTAAGGGACAATTAGTTATACATGAATTTTTTTGTATAAACTAGGGATCGGGGAGATAAATACAAAAGCTCTTGGCATCTAGGTTAAAAGTCACGCAGTTTCATAGTACTTTCCCCAGTGGGCGATACAAGAACCTGTAGAGTCATCTTTAATGAAAAAGCAGCGCTTCTTCAGGTTCCTTGGCTACTTCGTGTTGGGTCACTGGTCCTTAGCCGGGTGATGGGCTACAGACTGGCACGGCCACTCCTGTTTGACTGTGAATAGTACCCATGACATTTCTAGCCCTTTTATTGAGAATTGCTGAGGGATTGATGGATATATTTAAATTAAATTGTTGGTGTGCATAATGAAATACTTATTTTTTAATAGTTATTTGTTTTAGTTAATAGTTAACTGTTTCCATAATCACCTGCTTGCTTTTGTTTTCCACCAGATTTTTATGATTTATTTCAGTTTGAATAACTTACTCTTCACCTTTTGTACTAAGTGCTTGCTTCTGATTTTTAATACTTTTAGGATTATTTCTTTGGATTCTCACAAATAAAAACTTAAGATATTTCTAATACTTAAGGAATTACTAAACTTAAGTATAAAGGCGTTCCTAATTTTAGATTATGCCTAAGAGAAAAAAACACAAAACCTTTTCTCTTTTAATAATAGTAACTAGTTGTCATCACCATCATCTGTCTGTCCATTTGTTGTCCTGTGGTGGCTTGTGTGTTACCACTGGAAGCTATGTCACTGGTATTCAAATTCCTGTAGGGTCACCCAAACTGAATAGGTTTCAGCAGAGCATCCAGACTAGGAATCGAAAACAAAGGAGGAATGTAGATTGCCCACTTCTGAGGAAGTAGTCACACAGAACCTTGTGGACAGCATCATGGCATTGTCAGATACTGGAGGGCGAGTGAGCAGAGCACTGTTGTCAGAGATAGTGCCCATGAGCACTTCCGTTTTGAAAGCCTTCAAAGTAAGACCGAGGGAGAGCTGCCCTCTCAAAGTAGAGTAGTCGACCATAATGACATGGGATGGTGACAAGCCTGCGCGGGAGGAAAGCCTTTGAGACCTTCATTTGCTGATGGGGCACGACTCAACATGAGAAGAATCGCTGCAATCATCAGACCTTGGATGTAATGAAGTATGAATCTAGGAAAACTGGAAGTGATCAGAAATGAAATGGAATGCATAAAGATCATTTCCCAGGTACTTGTGAGCTGGATTGGGCTCGTATTGGCCTTCCATCAGAAAATCTTAGGGTTTACTGTGCTGAGAATGACACATTGAAGAGGATTAGCATTGCACCCATCTTCAGAAAGAACCCTCCAAGTTCTATCTTGACGTCAAAAGTCTGTGGTTGTATAATACCTATCTGCATACAAGGAAATCCATTCAGTTCAACTTACTAAACTTTATCTACCACCCAAACTCAAACAAAGAAATAAAAAACCCCAAACTCACTGCCATCAAGTTGTTTCTGATTCACAGTGACTTTATAGGACAGGGTAGAACTGCCCCCTCTGAGTTTCCGAGACCGTACTGTGTAAATAGTAGAAGGCCTCCTCTTTCTCTTAGACAAAGACTGGTGGATTTGAACTGCTAGCCTTGCATTTAGCAGCCCAATACATAGCCACTATGCTACCACGGCTAGTGGTGCCGAAATGGATCAAACATGAAGTCAAGTTGCATAAGCAATTAGAATGCAAAAGTTGGAAACAAAGAGGAAGGAACAGTAGTTGGAAAATAAGGCCTTGGAGATAGAAATGAAGATAGAGCTCACATGATAGGATTTGGAAAGATTAATGCCTTCATTGAAAATACCTTTTTTTCAACAACACAAAATGCGACTGTCCATGTGGACTTTGCTGGATGGAATTCACAGAAATCAAATGAACTACCGTCTGTGGGAAGAGACCACAGAGAAGCTCAGGATGAGCCGCTGAAACAAGGCTAGGGTTGTCTGTAGAACAGATCATCATAAAATGAAAACAAGTCCAGCAGAGCCAAATAGTGACCTTGAATCTATCCTACCTGATTCTCGAGCGCATCCAAAGAGTGGATTTGCTGCATTAAACACGAATATCATTCATGAAGAAAGCAAAAGGCCTTTGAAAAGCCAGGAAAGAAAGAAAAAAATCAAAGTGAATATCAGGAGGAAATTGCTATAAACTGTAGACTAGCTAAAGCAGTGGAAGAAATGAAGTCAGAGAGCTGAACAGAAAACTTCAAAGGGCAGTTCCAGCAGACAAACTATTCTAATGAAATGTGCGAAGACCAAGGATTAGAAGACTAAAAAGGAAGAATATACTTAGCATTTTTTAAAATCATTTTTTGGGGGGCTTGTACAACTCATCACAATCTATACATCCATACATTGTGTCAAGCACATTGGTACATTTGGTGCCATCATCATTTTCAAAACGTTTTCTTTCTACTTGAGCCCATGCTCAGCATATCTTAAACTGCGAAAAGAAATTCAAGCCTGGAGTTGCAATATTGAAAAAATATATGGGTAAAATGTTTAATGATATAGGAAGCATCAAAGAAGATGCAAAGAATAAAGAGTCACAATACCACAAAGAACTAGTTGACTTTAAACCAGTTGAACAGCTGCTGAAGGAAGAAGTCCAGGCTGCACGGAAGGCATTAGCCCAAAATAAGGCCCCATGAATTGATGAAATGTCAATGGAAAAGTTCCAACAAGTTGAAGAAGCACTGGAAGCACTCACCTAAGCTAGGAAATTTGGAAGACAGCTACTTGGCCAACTGGACTACAAGAGATCCATGTTTATACCCATGCCAAAGAAAGGTGACGCATGTTTACTTTACATGCAAGTAAAATGTTGCTGAAAATTATCCAATAAGGGTTGCAGCAATACATTGACACAAAGGATATCATTGCTGATCTCAGATAGAACTTGGCTGAAAGCAAGGTATAACAGAACAATATGTACTTGTCTTTTATTGACAATGCAAAAGCATTCAACTGTGTGGCTCATAACGAACTATAGATAGCCTTGAGAAGAATGAGAATTCCAGAACCCTTCCTTGTGCTCATGTGGAACCTGTACATGGATCAAGAGGCAGTTGTGGAAACAACAAAAGAATACTGCATGTTTTAAAGTTTGGAAAGGCACGAGTCATGGTTGTATCCTCTCACCATATTTAGTCAGTTTGTATCTTGAGAAAATAATGAGTAAAGCTGAACTATATGAAGAAGAATGCAGCATCAAGATCGGAGGAAAGCTTATTAACAACCCACAATATGCAGATGACTTAATCTTGTTTGCTGAAAGTAAGGAGGATGTGAAGCCCTTGCTGATAAAGATCAAGAATTGTATCCTTCAGTAGGGATTACAACTCAATGTAAAGAAGACCAAAGTCTTCACAACTAGACCAATAGTTAACAGCACAATAAATGGAGGAAAGATTGAAGTTGTCCAGGATTTCATCTTGCATGATGTGATAGTTACATAATCTGTTGTCAGTTTGAGTATTAAGAGTGAAGGGGGGCGGAGTTTAGCCTGTCAATCAGGTTGCAACTTGATGACCTCATTTGGAGCTGCTAAGGAGATAAATAGCTTGCTGGAGGCAGGAAATAGATCCACTCCCTGTGAGACATGCTTGCTGACAAGACACATGGAACAACGTTAGAGCCCTGGAGCTGAACAACACGGAGACCCTTGCCAGCGCTGAGATGCCTTTACCACCACTGGATCCACAAGACTTTCCACCCACTGGCCTGTGATCTTCCTGCATTTGGCATCATTGCAGGTGTTGGCGTGAGTCTGAAGAGGAATTTATATACTGGTGCTGGACATTTGGGCTAATATCAGACTTACGGACTTGGACTGGACTGGGATGCTTTCTTAATGTACAATTGCTCTTGTATATAAAGCTCTTTCACATAAGAGTGTCTATGAATTAGTTTCTGTAGTCAACCCAGATAACACACTTGGATTCACAATCAGTGCTCATGGAAGCAGCTGTCAGGAGATCAAAGGATACGTTGCATTTAGGAAATCTGCACAGGATCTATGTAAAGTGTTGAAAGGGAAGGACGTTAACTTTGAGGACTCATGTTCCTGACCCAAGTTGTGTTATTTTCACTGGCCTCATATGTCTGTGAAAGTTGGACATTGAATAGACTGAAAACTAAGCCATGTGTTTGAATTATGGTGCTGGCAAAGAACATTGAAAGTACTATGAACTACCAAAAGAACCAACAAATCTCTCATGGAAGTATGGCCAGAGTGCTCCTAAAGGCAAGGATGGCAAGACTACTTCAGACCAGTCCCTGGAGAAGGACATCATGCTTGGTAAAGTAGAGATTCAAGGAAGAAGAAGAAGACCCTCAGTGGTATGGATTGCCCCAGGGGCTGTCACAATGGGCTGAAGTATAAGAACAATTGTGAGGATGGGACAGTACCTTCACAGTGTTTCATTCTATTGGACATAGGGTTACTCCGAGTCAGAACTGAATTGACAGAAACTAACAACAACAATAGTTGTCATCTTGTTGATGTTATCATGCTAATCCCATGTGGGTTAGATTAGAGTTGTGCTTCATAAGGTCTTTATTGGCTAAGTTTTTGGTAAGTACATGGCCAGGCCTTTCTTTGTTGTGCTTCTGAGTGACCTTGAACCCCTGAACTTTTTTGGTGAGTAGCTGAGCATATTAACTATTTGTTCCACCCATGGACTCCTTACCTAGGGATGTACGTATGTACGTATATATGTGTATATATATGTATATATATCACTTAATATACTGAATGCTTTGGAAAGTGGATTAATACTGGTCCATTGTGACTCACCTTGTTCTGATTTTTATTGCTATCTGCTGTTTTTTGTATTGAGTTTTTTTATATTTTATTTGTTATTGCTGTGGAGGTTTGTTTGATATGTTTTTTTACATGAAATCCAGGATGTGCAAATTTATAGAGACAGTAACTGGCCAATAGTTTCATAGAGTTATAGCTGGGGAGGTTAGAGCAAATTGAGACCTAATAATTTAGAGTATAAGAATGAAGAAAATGTTCATAAATTGTGTTGATGATTGCCCAGCTCTTTTTAATATGTTTAAATTGACTAGGATATGAATTATATGTCAATAAAACTTAAGATGATTTTATAAACTTAATACATAAATGATTTCAGCTAATTTTATAATCTATAAAAGGATGTTTCTTAAATCTAGCCTTTTTTTAAATTGTTTTAATTTTTTAAAATCTAGCCTTTTAGAGTAAGTTAAATTGTGTTATAGTTCCATTTTAACAAGTATAAAATTTTTTTTGCGAATACAAGTTAATTTCCTTTAGATTAGACAGAGTCTAATAATAGAAATTTTTATGCTTCACTTATCCTTTTTATTTTTAGTTTTTTAATAAATTACTTTATTGGGGGCGCTTAGCACTCTTATAACAATCCATACATCAATTGACTTTACTTATTTTTATCTCTTTCTAAAACAGAGTATTACAATATTTCCGAGTCACCACTAACAAAATGTGAATTTGTTTGGACAGATTTCCTCTTTTAAAAAGCTTGTTATTTTGAATTTAAGGAAGGCCACAAAAACAGTACAGCGATTCCCCAGACACCCATCCTTGAACTTGCCCTGGTGCTAACGTTTGTATAGCCCTGGTTTAAAGGGCAGAACCAGAAAGAAAGCATGGGCACGGTGTCAGTAGCTGAACTGCAGACCCAGTCCACATTTCAGTTTTCTCACCTGTGGACCTTTTCAGTTGCAACACCTCACCTGGCATTTGACGTTCTTTCTCTTTTTCAGTTTCCTCCAGCTTCTAGGGCTCCTCAGCCTTCCCTCAGCTTTCATCGTCCCGACGTTGTGCACAGTACTGATCATTTATTTTATAGAAAGTTGCTCAATTTGGCTTTGTCTGTGCTGATTGCTTATGATCGGAATGAAACCTGAAAAGTTTAAAGGTTATTCTACTTTCCTTGTTTTACCAGTGTCAGAAATGGGCTTGTTTTTCAACTTAGTAAGCAGCCACATAAAAGCTGACGGAAACTGTTATGTATATATGTATTTGTTGTTGCAGTAGTAGCACTTCTGTTTGCTTACTATAATCTCTGCTTGCACTTTCATATTACAGTTAAATGTCGTCTTACAACTTACATGTCCCAAGTCCAGATGGGGTCATGGTCAGTATGCCCACCTGCTGTCTGAAAGGCTGCCAGTGTCTTGGAGGACAGGCCGAGTGATCTACTTCCAAAAACACAGCCACTGAACGCCCTATGGAGCAGAGTTCTATTCTGACGCACATGAGGTCACCATGGGTCAGAATTAAAGAAACAATAAC
>NW_022111320.1:31468488-31500172 GCF_000313985.2 Echinops telfairi
TGCAACCATCACAAAACAAGAGACCCGAGAACTAGAAAGGCGAGGCTTCACACCCATTTATCCCTCCGCCTTTCAGCCAGCACCACATGTGATTATCGGCCAGGCTGGCACAATTAACTAACTCAATTATTATACCAAAGCTATCTATCTAGTGAAAAGATATAATATGAAAAGATAAGTTTCAAATAGCTTGCATTAAATTACATATTTAACATAGTGAAAGTGTATTTTGTAACTTGTCCAAACTGTCCATGTGTCATGAGCTTATCTCAGATAAATTATGGTATAGATAAATAAGAGGATATGTTTTATGATGCATGTAACATTGAATATTTTAACATGCAAATTAGAAATTTTACATTGAATAGTTTTTAAAATTCTTCACAGATTCAAATGCATAGACACCAACTCACCTAAATATATTTTTTCATGTATTAAAATGCATAGTCAACTAAGTATCAGTGAGACTGTACCTTAGTTACAAATTACTTTCATGGCTTTAACATGAGGACCCCGTGCTGTAGGATTACACCTAGGTCACAACGAGCCGAGCTGCTGGATAAAGACTCATGGCTTGCTTATCTATCAATTAGAGTTAAGGAGCCAGCAAGAACATCATTTACTTAACTCCTTCTCCCTTTTTATATACAAGGAAACAAGTTCAGACAAGCTCAGTGACGTGCTGCTTAAGGTTGTTAAGAAGTAAGGGGTAGAAATTGGAGGCTCAGTTCTCTTATGCTCCTTAAACTGGGATGCTACTAACCATATCACTGACTGGGACTGCTTTCTTCCTCTTCATCTCAGTGAAACTTATTTTAAAACAGATCATGTGTGTGTTGTTCACATCTCTGTAATTTCATATTACTATGGTCAAAATAGCAATGATAGTCATATTGCTAAGTGAAAAGAGGCCAGACTGAACAACCTGTATGCTGTGTGTCCATCCATGTGGCATCTGGGTCAAGAAACTGTGAGAAGATCAATGGTTGCTGGAGGAGGAGGAGGAGGAGGAGGAGGAGGAGATGGAACAGAGAGCATTTTTATGGCAGTTGAAATGATTTCTAAACATCGTGTTTTTGGTGCATGTTTAAACAGCTGTTTGGGTTTCCATTCAGCAGTTTTACACAGATTATTCGGTGGCATTAGTACATTCCTCACAGTGTGCGGACATTCTGCAGTCTCCCATTCTGGCTGTTTCCATCAATCCAATTCTATACCTAGGCCCCTTTACAGACTTATCTTTGTTTTTAAAAGTAATTGTTGCCCTTTTTCTCATATAGATGATTTTTTTAAAGGGAGCTCAGGACTTAACGATGCTATTCGTTATCTTGTGAGCTAATCTGTTATTTAGCTAAAAAACAGAAAAGAAAAAAAAGGATGAACAACAGGGGCTAGTTTTGATTCAAGGTTTAACCTGGATACCAGGGAACCCGCTGGTCTCAACCAGGCCAGTTAAGTCTGCTTTGATTTTGTTTTTAACGGAATTGGAGGTTTGGTACATTTCTTTCCCATTCAATAAGGGTCTATCTATTTTGACTCAGTTCAGAATGGTTGGTAGTGTTAGCTTGCACCACAATCTAGTTCTCTGGTCTCAAGGTAGACAAGAACTTGATTTGGCTTTGTGTACCATTGTTTCCCAACATGGTCATTACTGCTCCTGAAATGATGGTGGGGATGGGGGCAGGGTGGGCAGGGGGACTGCAAAAGTAGATACCCACACTTTATCCTGAATTATGGACTATAGTGCAAAAGTTTTAAATTGGGGTACTGAATAATATTTTGCTCTGAAAAGGGGAGAGTAAATAGGCTAAATAAGTTTAGGAACCTATGTTGTACACTGTTTACTGTTTTCTTCTCTGAATTTTGGTTTCCTTATAACCTTTTCCTTCAGACAAGTAGAGACCAATAGTTGTCCCTTAGTTGGCCAATTTAAAAGCATTTAAGACTGCACATACTAATCACCCACCAGGATGTAGACTATAAACTTTATGAACTAAATCATGCCACTTGACTAAAATGTCTCAGGAAACTATGGTCCTAATCCCAGTGAAAACTATTTTGAATGCTGTGGTACAGTGATCTTATGCATTTGCCAAAGCTCACGAGACTGTACAATACAAAGATTGACCAGTCCTGTAAACTCTGGGCTTTAGCTGCTACCATATCAGTATTGCTTCGTTCTCATAGTCTGGGAAGGCCATAGGGCAGTTGTACTCTATAGTTGTCCTATAGGGTCTCTATGAATCGGATCGATTGGCTCCTTAATTGTAACACATGCACCACAGAATGCCAGATGTTAATAATAGAGATAGTCTTCGATGGGGAGGAGGGTATACAGGAACTCTGTTCTCCCTGCGCAATTTTTCTACACCCCCCCCCCAAATTTTCCCAGAAAAATAAAATCATCTTAAAAACAGTAAAATTCCCCAGAACTTAACAGCCACTTTCACTTATTTTTTTCAGTCATACATAGGTCTTAAAATTTGCTTCCATCCCCGGTAACTGCCAAAGTCAGCTTCTTTTAGAATGAAAACCTTTTCTTTTCTTTTTTTTCTTTTAAATAACGGGGTCTCATATTTGTCCTTTTGTATTTGACTCACTTCCGTCAGCATAATGAGCTAAGGGCCCCTCTCACGACTGATTTTCTTTAATCTCTTGATTTGAAAGATCTTTCCATTGAGCTGAAGTAAATATATGCGTCAGTAATTTAGCAATCCTTTGGTGTGTGTGCGCATTTAGAAATTTCTAAACAGCTTGACAAATATAAGTAAATGGTTTAATTTCATTATATTCCAGGATTGAATATAGACATCCAAGGAAAACCCGTATTTCCACACAAACGGCAAAAGATTGCTTTCTTAGCAAATACATTTCTATTTGTTCAGCCTTCTATAGTTGTTGAGCTAGGGTTTGTGGTTTCTCTTTTACCTGCGGCCATTTTGGTAAGAATTGTGTGGGTGGAAAGAGGAACAGTATAACATTTTAAATAGTCTTACATGGGTTTAAAAAAAAAAAGCAGTAGTAGCACCCCATACACCTTTTTAGATGAATAGACTTATCTATAATAAACATTCAGTTGGCTGAGAAGGTGGCAGTCTGCTATTACTATGATTTTTTTGCACTCCCCAAGAATAGTCATACTGGGATCTGAGTACATGTGCTTTCCCGTGTGAATGAGAACAATTTGTTTTTAGGGTCCTGATGAGGAAGCTGTTGTGGATCTTGGCAAAACCAGCTCAACGGTGAACACCAAGTTTGAAAAAGAAGAACTAGAAAGTAAGTGTGTTTACAATAGCCCATTGGACTTAGCAGGATAAACGCCTGACGTAGGTTGGATGTTGTCTCTTAAGCTCTGCATACTATTTGTTGGAACATTTTTCGGTGGTGCTGGTTGTGAGGTAGAGCATATATTTAGAATCATGCATGCTCGATAGTTTTTGAGTATAATTTAAGGAATAAGACCACAGGTGCTTAGGTAGCCTCACCCATATCTAGAAATAAACATTACCAGTACCTCTGGGGACTCCCATAAATGGGCTTCGTGAATATTCACTCTTTGTGAAGACTATTGGCACACCAGATTTCAGTGTGCTTTTTAAACATCGGCAGTGACACTAAAACTTGGAAAATTGAGAGACACAACAACAAAATCAGTTAATTCTTCTATTTTTTTATTTCTAGTAGGCACAGGGTAACTTGTGTTATGAACACATTAGAGTGCGAGACTAATAAGTCACACTTGATATCGGTTGTCTCCTAAATATTTACTCTATAGGTCTGTTACGTCAGCCTTTTAAAGCACAACAGTAACCTCAGTGTAGAATCGTGTGGCAAATGGGTTGCTGCATTGTGTACCATTCCCTCCCCAACATCTTCCTGTGTTAACATCTCACACAACCACCTACAGTGATCAGAATGAAGAAATGAACACGAGTACCATACTCTGAACTAAACCGCAGATTCTGTTCAGATTCCACCAGTTTTCCCACTGACGTTCTTCCCTATTGTTCCACAATTGAGTCAAAACTCTAGACCAGTGGTTCTCAACCTTCCCAATGCCACGACTCTTCCTCACGTTATGGTGACTCCCCCAACAATAAAATTATTTTTGTTGCTACTTCTTAACTGTCATTTTGCTACTGTTTTGAATAGGGCGACCCCTGTGAAAGGGTTGTTTGACCCCCAAAGGGGTTGCGACCCACTGTAGACCGTGGACCATGTAATGGTCATGCCTCCATCGTGTCCTCTAGTCTCTGACAGTTTCTCGGGTGCTCTTGTTTTTTTATGAGCTGGATGCCTTTTCAGAGTCATGATTAGGTATTCTGTAGAATGTGCCTTTAGGTTGAGTGATGCTGTTTCGTGCATATACCTAGACTTCAGTATTTTAATGGTAGAGTTTCAGAGGGATTACCACCCTTCTTGTTGCATCTTATCCATGACTGTTATCAACATACCTTATTAGTCATGTTAACCCTGAACACTTGGTTAATTTAAGACTTGTGTTCATGAACAATGTGTTCTTAGATATCTTTTCCCCTCCTTTTGGGGTCTCTTTTGGGAACTACATTTTTAAAGATCTTCTGTGAGAGCGATATTACCATAAAGAAATGTTAATCTGTTGTTTTAAAAAGAGGAGATGGAAAGAGATACAAACAAGGATCTTCCTCATTTACATTTTGAGATTTAAAAAACAAATGCTTTTTATTAAACTTCAATTTCTAGGCATTAAGGACATTAAATTTTATAGCCACCACTTTACTGTCAAATGTGTAGTGATATTTTTTAATCACTTATTATTTAATGTCAGCACTCTCACGTGTGATCTTGAACATGCGGAGCTAGATACCAAGCAGAGTTATTTTTCGTTTGCTAACTTTTTAGTTCTTTTGATTACCCCAGAGCCCTTGCTCTGCATTCTTTATCCGAATAGGTATTTAATTATTATATGTAAAGGAGACATCAAATGTCTTCCAGAGAACCTGAATGAGTAGTTAGTTGTGTGATTGGAAGAAGTAAAGGTAAGGATACGAGGAGGACAAATAATAGAGGACAATACGAGTGATAATAAAGGCAGAAAAACAAACAAACAAACAAACCCCAAACCAATAGAGTCCAGTCGCTTTAGTTTTTGGATTCTGTATATTTTTACTTCATCTTTCTTAAAAGTGCCCTGGCGGCTCTCGGATGAGGGTGGACTGCGAACCGCAAAGTCAGTGGTTCAAAGCTGCCAGCTACTCCATGGCAGAGAGATGCGCCTGTGTGCTCGCATAAAGATTCATAGCCTCTGAAACCCCACATAAGGTTGCTGTGTGCTGGAATTGACTCGATGGCAGTGAGTTTTTGTTTGTTTATAGAATTCTTTTCATCTGGATCACTATAGAATTCTTTTCATCTGGGTCACTGGGACTGTGTGCAGGACCCATTAGTACTACTTGGAGTAACAGCTTTATAATTCCCCGTGCACAGTGGTGATAGATGAACTCTTTCATTTCCACATTTCTTGATGTTCAGAAGGAAATACTCTCACTAAAATAGCATCATTACTGAAATTCGTTATAATTGATTTGTTTTAGAACTCACAACATAAAATTTACCATGTTTAAGTGTATGGTTCGGTGCTTTCTATATGGTAACCAGTAAATTTAGGAATAATTACCACTCTAGCTGTAGAATATTTTCAGCATCTCATATTGAAACCATGCCTAATTGGTTTTTTAAACTTAGGATTCACTGGTAAAATTTCTTTAGGTAGCTGATAGTTCATTAATTTCTGCAAACCATTATTGAGTTCTTATACTTAAAAATGTGTAACCAGATAATTTAGTTTAAATTATATTCTTGAAGTCTAGTCTTCTTTTGTTTTAAAGGTGGTAATTTAATGACATTGGTATATTTGGCCCACTGATTAGCCATTTAGCTTGTCAAAAAAGACAAAGAAAAGTCAAGTAACTCTCCTATATTAACATTCAAAAGGGACATTACACCTAAATGAAGTACAGGATCCTCATTAGCTTCTTGACTGAGAACGAAAATTAACTCTACATTTAGAACATTATTGCCACAGTTGACAACATTTATATGTGAGATATAAATTCAATATATATTGTAATCACACACACACTTTGGGGCACAATGCCTGCAATCTATGTTTAAATGATTGAAAAAATTAATGACAGACTATATGAAATGGGACAAAATAAAAATAATGGGTCTCAGTAAAACACATGACAGTTCCTTGTACCTTTTATTTGACTATCTTGCAAGTTAAAAAATTATCATGGAAAAATTTACTTGATATTGGGTAATCAAGATGGATCCACCATTTCTTTGATACATGTATATATTTTCTATCTGTTCTACTCAAATTTCCTATAAGCAGTGGCAAACCCAATAGCTATGATTACACCTAGAACTAAGATCTTCTGTTTGTAAATGCCATTTCTGACTAGAGACGCTATAGGAAAGAATGGAATTGTTCCTTTGGACTTCCGAGACGGTAATCTTCACGGGAGTACACAGCCTCAGCTGTCTGTCATAGAGTGGCAGGTATGTTTGAACTGCGGACTGACCTTGAGGTTAGCAGTCCAACACTTAACCCACTGAACTACCAGGGCCCCAAAGTGAACCCAGGACTCCTTGAAGAAATGGCTATCCCAAGGCTTGGAAAGGCAATGTACGTGATGAGACTGGAAGAAGTGCTCACAAAAAGGGCGAGGGGGACACATGGCAGGGAAGACCCTGCTTGGAAGGGCTGCTACTGGCGCTCTGTGGAAACAATGTGAACATTAAAATAAATAAGGGCAGTAATGAATAAAGCGGGAAAACCACAAGTCTATGCTGGTAATAAAATAGATAAAATAGAGAAAGGCTCTTCCTTTTTAATAGAATGTTGATTTTTTTTAAGGGCAAGGGGATGATTGAATATTAATATGTGAGAATATTTGGAGGTATTTATTACTTTGGGTCTATACAATTTTATATTTGGAGCAGCAGAATATTTTTCTTTTTAAAAATATTTTTATTGGGGGCTTTTACAGTTCTATCAAGCAAACGTATATATGTTGCCATCATCATTTTCAAAACATTATCTTTCTACTTGAGCTCTTAGTAGCTTTCTGAGTATTATTGACCCACTGTCATTTGAGAGATTCTAGAGGTGAGACCTAATTGATACACTTTAAACAGGTTTAGCCTGTTTTTTTTTTCTCCCTCAATTTGCTCTCACTCATGTGGCTAGACTTGTACTCTCTTACAAGTTTAAGAAACCTTTTATAAATTTCCTTAAAGGATTTTAAAATTAACCAAAGAAGATAGTCTAAAAAAAACTAAATCAGACTTAATTTAATTCCCAAATTTTCCACCTATTGCTCATGTGTTGTACAGCCCACTACCATTGAGTTGATTCTGATATTTAGTGACCCTGTGTAGGGTTTCCTAGACAGAAGTCATTATGGAAACAGACAGCCTCATCCTTCTCCCAAGGAGTGGCTGGTGGGTTTGACCCACTGACCTTTCACTGATCAGCCTAATGCCTCACCCACAGTGCCACCAGGGTTCCTTTCATATGCTGCAAACCACGGGATTGATGGAAATGGCATTTCATAGACTGTTATATTTTAAAATTAATTCCAGTTATATATATGACAGGATTCAAAGTATTTTTTTAAATTATAATACTATTTCTAGGTTTCAGAGAATTTTCAAATTGCATCTAAGGATGAAAGTTTTGCAAAATATTTTCTGATCATCTTAATCTGAAATTTGTTAGGACAAGAATACCACTAACTGATCTTATTTTAATATGCCACATTATATTTTGTTTCCTAAGGGCTTAAAGCAGCTCATGCCAGGTGTGATTTGCATGGTTGCAAAGTTGGACTTGCTTCTAGCTCACATCTGCCTTCACTCAACACAGCTAAGATAGGAAACGCAAGTGAACATTAGGAAATCAAGCTCATGTCTCTTGGGATTTGACATAGTACTGCTAGCCATCTAGTTTCCTGATATGTTCCACTTAATGGGCAAAAGAAGACTGCCTTTCATAACACTTTCAGAATATGGCGTCAGGCTATTGCAAAATCACAAGTTGCTTTTTCTTGTCTAAAAGTAATAACAAGAAGAAGAAAAAACCCAAACTCATTACCATTGAGTCTTATTTGATTTGCTATTTAATCTGATAATTTAGTCATTGGAGTATTTAAATCATTTTCATTTAATGTAGCCCTGAGTAGTTTGGACTTTACTGTTTGAGGTTTTCAACCCTCCTGAATTAGTAAAGGGGTATTGATAGGCATACTTTTTATCAATATTGATTTTAAAATACTTAATTGTGAATGAAGCAAATCTTTTAAGAACATATACTAAGTAACCCAGGCTGGCCATAAAGGTAAATGGAACATCTTTATCTGTTGTATGATGTGATTTCATGATGACCAAGCTCTTTTTTTTGTTTGTTTGTTTCAAAATATTTTTGGATTGACAAACAATTACTTGCATAAGTAACCTTTATATGTAGTCAGTCAATTGTGCTAACCCTTGACATGACATTCTATGAAGTACTGTGTAGAACAAGATAAGTAAAAGGAGGCTAGTCTTGTTAATTATGTGCCCTCATACGTGATTACTATCAATGTGAATTTTGGTATACTTTTTGTGCATCAGTGTTTTCCCTATTTTGGAAAGTCAGTAATATGTATCTGAACCTTTTAATAGGTCATCGAGCTGTATATATTGGTGTTCATGTTCCTTTTAGTAAAGAGAGTCGTCGCCGTCATAGGCATCGAGGACATAAACATCACCACCGTAGAAGAAAAGATAAGGAGTCAGATAAGGAAGATGGACGGGAGTCTCCTTCTTACGGTAAGGGAGAACCAAAAAGCTCTAAGCTGGCAGTTTAAGGTTTTTCTGGACAGCGTTTTGTTCTTTACTGAAAATGTCCTTTCCTTTTTGAATTGCATGTCTGCAATAACTGAGCCACATTGTATACATTGCTATTACTAATTGAAATCAGATCTATTTTTTAAGAAGAAAAATAATTAAGATCTACTTAGAACAAGTGAAAAAGAGTGTTTTGCTGTTGTATTCTACTGCAGTATTGTAAAAGCTGCATCTTAATATTTAATCACCAATTTAAGAGGATTTGATACCCTTTTAAATTAATATATCATTTTATTGGGGGGCTTTTACGGCTCTCTTATAATGATCCATTCATCAATTGTATCAAGCACATTTGTACATATGTTGCCATCATTGTTTTCTAAACATTTTTTTTCTGCTTGAGCCCTTGCTACCAGCTTTTTTCCGTCCCTCCCCCACCCTCCCACCTTTGTGAACCCCTGATAAATGACAAATTATACCATCCGCTGTCTCCCTTAACACATGTTTCTGTTATTCATCCCCCCTTGGGTCTGGGGGGTTATATGTCAATCATTGTAGTTGGTTCCCCATTTCTCCCCCTTCTCCCTCTGCCTTCCCCCTACCATCATTACTGTTACTGAGGGGTTTATCTGTCCTGGATTCTGTGTGTCAAGAACTCTTATCTGTACCAGTGTACATGCTTCCGTCAAGCCTGATTTGTAAGATTGAGCTAGCATCATAATGGGGGAAGGAAGCATTAAAGAACTGGAGGTATGTTATGTGCTATGCTGCACCCTGGCTGACTCATTCCTTCCTTGTGACCCTTCTGTGAGGGTTTAACTAATTGTCTACAGATAGTCTTTTGGTATCCACCCCAACCCCCCTCATTTGCATCAATATATTTGTTTGCTTTGGGTCTTCTGATGCCTGATATCTGATCCCAACAAGATCACACAGGCTGCTGTGCTTCTCCAAGTGGGCTTTGTTGCTTCTCTGCTGATGGCTGTGTATTTAACTTCAAGCTTTTAAGACCCCAGACACTATATCCTCTAATAGCTGGGCACCATGAGCTTATGCACCCATTTTGACTTCAGTGATCCTGTCAGGTGAGCAACACAGAACAGGTTATTAGAACAAAGTGTTCTTGCTTCGATGGAGTACTTGAGTAGAGGCCCAATGCCCGTCTGCTACCTTAATACTTAACAATTAAATAATGTCCATAGACCTATATCTCTATCGTTATATATTAGTATATTTACATATGTGCATGCCTATATTTATACCTCTGTAAATGTCTTTTGCTTCCTAGTTCTTTCCTCTATTTCTTTTGACTTTCCTCCTGTCCCACTATCATGTTTGACCTTCATTCGTCTCTCAGTACTTTCTGTTGGCTACATTGCACTTGATCAAACCCCACCAGGCATTCTATGCCTTCCTCGCCATCGATTTTAGATTTCTCATTTTCCCCTTGTCCCTGGGTTTGTTGGCTCCCTTTATCATATGTGACATTATGTACATGTGCAGTGAACAGACATCTGAAATCTTAGAATGGATTGAGGTGGTTTTTGTTTTCCTTTTCCTTTTATTTTTCGAAGTTCTTTCTTTAGGTGCATAGTTATTTGTTATAGTGATGTCCTTTTGTTCAATTGACTATTAACTTAATGTATTATAATACTCTTCTTGGTCTCTTATGCTGGATTTTGCCTTAACATTATTTTTTCAGAAATTAATATTATTACTCTTGCTCCTTTTTGATTGCTGTTAACTTGATGTCTGCCACGTACCCTCCCACCTCCCCCTCCCCCAAATTTTTTGGTCTTTTTATCTTTGTGTAAAAGGTGTGTATCTGGAGACAGCCTATCAATAAGTCCTGTTTTCTTAATGTGTATCTTTTGTGGTACTGCTGGTTTATTTCACATAAATTTCAGTGATTTTCCTCTCTTATTTAAATGAGATTTATTAATTTTCTTTGAGCTTGGCCTTTAATTTTTTTCATTTCTTTCCACATTTAAAACAGTCTGTTCTAACTTGAAATATAGTTGACTTATTCCCCTTTTGTGAGATCTGTAACTACACTTTGCCTGTTTACTTTCTAATTGTCATCTCTTAGAATTTTATGTATGTCATCTCATTGCATTTTTGCATGCACGGTTACCGCTAAGAAGTCAGAGCTAAGTCTTAGGGATTCCTCTTTGTAGGTAACTTTTTGTTTTTCATTGCCACTCAGAGTTCTTACCTTGCCCTTTTTCCCTTGTCTTTTGATTATGATAAATCTTAGTGATTTCTTGTTGAAGCTTCTTTAATGCATATATTTTATGATGCGATGTCAGAGTAAACCAGGCCCTGACAGTATCATGGGTCTGTAGGCGCAATTGTATGGTGGTAATATATAAAGATCATAGTAAAGTCAGAGAAGATAGGACAGATAGAAGAGAAGGTAGAAGAAAGGAGTCAGATACATTTCCTGGACAGCCATGATCTCAGCAGACAGGTCCACGCAGAGAGCGGGAGGAGGAGAGAGAAGGAGGGAGAGCAATTTATTTCTAACCAAGGCTTATATATCTTTGGGAGCATGCAAGCCCCCAGATTACAGGTAACCACTTACATTACAGAAAGGGGTTGTACCATAGGCAATACAGCGATGGGAGGGGGACGATCTAGGGGTGTACACGCATTAGGAAGAGGAGGGCTTGGGTACACAAGTAACAAAGTGGGCGGATCCTAGATTCAAGATGGTAGCCTAACCTTGATCTTTCCTTGACTGGCTAGACTTATTCTCTGGGCTCTCTAGGGAAACAATCACTATCCTTATCAGTAGGGTGTGAGCCCTACCTATGGTGGACCGGACAGTAGTCTGATTGCTCTGGATGACTGATGCCTTCAGGGAGATACTTCTAAGCAGCTGGACTCACAATGTGCTGCAAACAGTGTGACAACCTGGGGAGAAACCTTTCTGTTTCTCACAATGTTAGGGAACTTTTCAACCGTTTTATCTGTACATTTTTGGCTTCTTCCTTTTCTGGAATTCCAGTCACATGTATGTTATTCCTGTTGATGAATTCCCACTTAATTCTTAGGCTTTCTTAAATTTTTTTAAATTCAGGCTCCCTAATTTGGCCTTACTGATTTGGTTTTATTCCTGTGTCTTTAAATACATTATCTATTTCTGAAATTTTAATATTTCTGTTCTGGATTCCTATTGGTTGTTTTTGTTTCTAATTTTTAGCATATTTTGGCCATTCAGTGTTCACCTTAAGTCTTCTCAAGGTTTTTTGTTTTGTTTTGTTTGTACCGTTCTTGCATTTCCCTTGATTTTACGTGTGGCTTTGTTGATCTTTTAGCCAATTTGTTGAGGGTGTCTAAATACCGTTTTTTTTAAATTCCTTATCATGTGGTTCCAGTGCCTTTTCTTTCTGAGAAAGGTCTTTCTTAATGTGAGTGGGAATTGTTGCTTCTGAAACATTTTGATGTTGTGTTTTTATTTAATTGATGATTTTATAATGGGGAGATCTGAGCCTCTCACCACCTGCCTCCGGGTGGGTTTAGTAAAAGATGAGTGTTGGCACATTTATCTTTTTATGCTTGCTTTTTATGTAGTGCAGTTGAGGGCTAGTTTGGCTGGTGTTTCAACGATGTTAACAATGATCAGGTGGCACAGGAGTTGGGTTGTGACCCTTGCCCAGCCAGTATGGCTCTAGGAGTTGTGGATGTGGCTTGGCTATCTGGGCACAATGGCTGCCTTCTATCAAGTGGGACATGAAAAAGAACGTCACAAAGGAAATACACACACACACACACACAATTTTGAAATCAGGCAAGCAACAGCAAAAAAAATATGAGTAAACAGAAAAGGAAAGGAAAGAAACAATCTAAGGCAAAGAAGAAAGGGGAATTAGGAAAACTAGGGAGATGGGGAAGGAAAAGAAAATACCAGAGAAGAAAACTAAGGACAATGAACAAAAAGGGAAGGGATTTAAGAAAAGGTCGGGGGAGGGGGGGGGGGGGAAGAAAGACAAAGAACCAAAAGCAAAGAAAGAAAAGCAAAAGAAAAGTTGAAAGAAAGGACAGAACTGGGGACGGGGCCCCCTCTGCCCGCTGAGTCACCCACAGTGGGTTGGGGGTGGCGCTGGTCACCAGACCTCGATGAGTTCCTTCTTGCGGCTTTCTGTATTGCTTATGGTCAGAGCACCAGATCCAGGAGCTGTCTGTACTGGCTCACACGGTGCTTGGGGTCAGAGTGCTTGTACCTGGAAGGATCTCTTATCAGTCACAGTGGGCAGGTGGGGCAGGGCAGGGGGTTATGGAATGAGTTCCCAGCTGTCCACGGGTGGCTGGGGACCCAGCACTACATCTTGTGTTCTGCTGGTCTGATGAGTGGGAGTTTATGCACCTCCAGACAGGAGGGTGGAGCCCGAGGGCGAGGCTCACACTCAGGCAGCAGGGACTGCTTGAAGAGTGTGTGCCATTGGCTACTGGATGGGTAAGAGTGGAATTCTGACCACCAGGAGGTTAAGGAGAACAAGAGAGAATCCCACCTCGTTGCCAGGAACCAGCGTCCTAGGCCATAGGTGCACGGAATGCTGCTTACAAAAGTTCGTGATGGCCACACCGTATCCGGCTAGCTGAGCAGCCACCCTTCTGTCTTCTCTCTCCCTGCTCTGTTCAGCTGCTGCTTCTAATCAAGCGAAACCCACTGCCTTCAAGTTGATTCTGACTCATAGCAACCCTGCGTAGGGGTTCAAGGCCGTCAGTCTTCACGGGAGCAGATGGTTTCCTCGGCTCTCATGGAGCACCTGCTGGGTTTGATCTGCAGGCTTAGTGCTTAGCAGTCCATGCTTACCCAGCGGGGGCCACAGCATTTAGTACACATCTCTGTCTCTTCCCCTAGAATTCCGCTTAGCGTCTGCATCTGTTTCATTAGGTCTCCTGCAATCTTGATGTGCGAGAGGGCCCGTGCAGCCTGTCTGCCATCTTGGAAGCCCTGTTTCCCTTTTGAATCCTTGTTCTTTGGCCAGATACGCTGGATTTAACACTTGGTTATTGCTGCTCCCAGGGCTTTAGTCTTTGCATAATAATGAAAAGATAAGACTCTCAGTGGACTATATTTATTATAAGTGTTTTTCTTTCAGAAGTCTGAATTTTTACCTTGTATAAATTGAGAAAGTCTTTGAATGAACATTTGAATTTTCATTTTCTCAAGACACACCCTCCCAGAGAGTTCAGTTTATCCTTGGTACTGAAGATGATGATGAGCAACATATTCCCCACGATCTCTTCACGGAAATGGATGAGCTGTGTTACCGAGACGGAGAAGAATATGAATGGAAAGAAACAGCCAGGTAGGCTTTCTGAGTCTCATTTCCTAATCAGCCAGGTCATAATATGAAGCCGCTGATTTTAACATAATGACCCAGGAACGTCTTCATCAACTTCCAGAAATTATTTCTTTAGTCTCAGAATTGTTTGCCTAGAGAGTTCTTACTATTTTAACATTTTAAAAGCTATTGTGATGTTATAGATTTCTATATGTCTTAAAGAAACTTAAAAGATAAAAATTTTGTGTATTATAAGTTTAATAAGAGAAGATGAGAAGTGGAAACTATTAAGTATCATAATTTGCCCTTTTTTTCCTTTTCCTATTGTAGTTTATGTGAAAATTTACAAAACAAATTAGTTTCCCTTTCAACAATTTATGCACTTTTTTTTTTCATGACATTAGTTAACTGTAAGCTCTTCATCTTAATACCATTTCCCCTACTTCCTTCCTGAGCACCCTGTTTCTGTGTGTTTTTTTTTCTTCCCCTTCTACCCACGGAGGTTTTCAGCTTGTTTTCTGTGCTTATTATTGTAATAGCTAGACTATCAAGAACTACAGAGAAACTAGTGGCTAGAGATACTGTAGACCGTGCCCTAGTTAGCAAAAGTATGTTTGTACCCACATTTTGTTGGGGTGTTGGTTATCTTTCCCTTTAAAAGAACAAGTTTGCCCTTACTTTACTGAAAGTAAACAAATGCACTATTATTTTAAAACTCATTTCTATGTATTGTGCCTTTTATTAGGTGGCTGAAATTTGAAGAGGATGTTGAAGATGGAGGTGACCGATGGAGCAAACCTTATGTGGCAACCCTCTCTTTGCACAGTCTTTTTGAATTAAGGAGCTGCATCTTAAATGGCACCGTCATGCTGGATATGAGAGCAAGCACTCTAGATGAAATAGCAGGTCCTAACCAAGTTTATTTTATCCATTTTAAACAGAATTAGAAACAGTTAAGTATGGAGAAGAATCAAGTAATATCTTAGGACATTCATTTGAAAACTATCTGTTGGACTTCTCATCTGTGCAGAGTAGTCTGAGAAATGGGCACACACAAGGAAGGTATACTTTTTTGGCATTTATGTGCTTGGAGTCTGGAAGACTTAGGCCTAGCAATTTTATCAAGAAGAAAGTGACTAGTCACAAGTAAGGTGAGGATAGCCTCTAGAATTTTCGAGGAAAGAGTCCCCTCTTCCCCTTATGTTTTGACCCAAAATGTCTAGGGAAGACTCATCACCGACACTAACTGTACAGCTTCTTCGTAGGATGTTGACTCCATGGGAACAAGGATCAGGCAGTGCGGGGGACAAAGTCTCCCAAGGAAGAGGAAGACCAAGAAGAAAAGTGCATGAGTACAAAGGCTTCTTGAATAGTATTAGTAGGAAGCATTTGGGAAAATAGCTTAGTGGGAGAGTATAACTATCTTAGAAAAACTTGACTAAGTACTTGGATTTTATTAGGTAGGTATTTTGATTGTCATCGTGGATTCAAAGTTGGATCAGTCCAGCAGCTTTGAATTAAAAGTAGGTTCGATGCAAGGAGGCCAGTTAATTTCTTGGAATAGTCTGAGCAAGAAATGATGGCATCATGAACCTTGGGAGGGAGTGGCAGTGGACTTGATGGGAGATAAGGCTTGAAGGAGACTGGCGGAAGGAGCCCTGGTGACACAGTGGTGAAGCGCTCATTTCCTAACTGAAGAGGTTGGCATCCTGAACCCGCCAGCTGCTCTGAGAGAGAAAAGACCTGAAGATCGGCTCCTGCAGTGATTACGGTCTCGGAGCCTCTGTGGGACAGTTCTTTCTACTGTGTCGGACAGGGGTGCTGGGAGTAGGAGCCGGCTCACTGGCAGTGGGTTTGGCTGGGCTTGGTTTGGTTTGGTGGAGCTAGAAAGTCCCTGGATGGTGCAGTAGTTAAAGCACGTGGCTAACCAAGAAGGTTGGCAGTTCATTCCACCGAGGGCCGTGGAAGTAAGGCCTGGTGATCTGCTACTGAAGCATCATCAGTGAAAACCCTAGGACAGCACAGTTCCACCACGAATTACGTGAGGTTGCCATGAGTCAATGGCTCAATGGCAACTGGTTGTGGAAGTAAAAAGTGGACATATACAGATACGATATTAAATTCACTGGCAATGGATTTGATAGTGTGTCTAACACTATAGATTACACCCAGGGAACAAATCACAAACAAGCTCACTCTAGTATTTGATCTTTAAGAGACATAAACTTATTAGAATTTCTACGACTACAAATCCTTTGATAATAGCAGTTGATTTATGTGCTGCGATCGTTACACTTTCAGAGGCTTTACTTTCTTGTCTTATGTGAGTCACTGGACAATTGAATTAGGCTCAGAGTATTGAATTTGGACATTGAGTCTTGAGCTCTACGATGATCGCACACTGGTGCTTTCAGTAAATGCTGTGTAATCTGGCACTCATTTGCATGGTACGCATTGTGTATTTGTTCACCTGCTAGATTGATCTCCCTTATTTTCTTTCAGAGTAATCTGATCATAGTCTTGGATGCTTGAATTTTTATCTCAAGTTAATGTAAATGTTTAGGATTATTTCGACCTGTCTTCTAAAGTAAGAGTAATCCATACACCACAGTGATGTGTAAAACGTCAGTGATATCAGTCTCTCCACATCGTACACCTGATTTATCCATCTTGTTTCTTGGTTTTAGTACCTCTGGAAGCGTGAGGGAAGAAACTTGATCCTCTTTGTTAACTGCTGTATTAGCATGTAGAGAACACTCAGTAAAAATTTAATAATTAAATGAATGAGAGTCCAGACAGTCATTTACTAGGACAAATTTTGGAGCTGTTTATGGATCTAACTTTTGGAATGAGGTTTTATGTACATTTGTTCTGTATAACAGCCTTTGAGTGTTGATTTCTGTAATAGTAACTTCTTTTTCCCCCTTTGGGTAGATATGGTATTGGACAACATGATAGCGTCTGGCCAATTGGATGGATCCATAAGAGAGAATGTCAGAGAAGCTCTTCTGAAGAGACATCATCACCAGAATGAGAAAAAATTTGCCAGTCGAATTCCCCTGGTTCGATCTTTTGCAGATATAGGCAAGAAACATTCTGACCCTCATTTACTTGAAAGGAATGGTGAGATAAGTTGTGGTGTCCAATTTTTGCTAACACTTCCACTCTTAACAGCATTTCTAGTTGGTTGCAATTAACATTTGAGGAAGGAAACATTAGTACCAGGAAATTATGTAGGTCATTGTACAATCTTACTTTAAAAATATGATTTATGCCTTTAAAAATAAGCATTTCCCAGATATCTTTCTCTGTCACATAAATTTATTTGTTGAGATTATTTTTAGAAAGCATTCATTCTGTTAAAATGACACAAATTTTTTATTAAAGTCTTTGTAATATTTTATTCTGTCAGTTATGTACTTCACCCAGGATTCTATCTCATTCCTTCTTATTTGTTTCCATTCAAGATTTTTTAGGTATTGTTGAGTCAATAGGTATAATTTATGGTCTTAAATGTAGTTATATGTATATATATATTTATGCTGGGTTTGAAACTCCATCCATGAATTGATTTTTTTATGTTGATTTCATCTCCTGAATGTATTTTGTTGAACATGAGTTTTTAGGTTGCCTTTTATTCATGATAGAGAATTTAGACAAGTTTTGTTACACTCACTATAGGTGATATAGTGACCTAGGTGGTCTTCCATTGGCTAATTGAAAATGGCTCAGACTCAAGTCCACATTCTCGCTTCCACTCATTCAGAGGGTAGGGGGGGTTAAGTGGGGCATGGGAAGACATTGGTTTTGTAGCCATTTATCAACTGTTCTTACAGTTGTTGGCACCTTGGAAGTTTTGCCTTTGTTTTCCTCTTTCTCAAGCAGAGGACTATATCACTTAGGCCTTGATTTTTGGCTGTCAGAGAATCTTCAAAAGCCAGGCACACGGTGTATTGGAATAGCTTGTATGGGTTGCCTCTGCCACTATCTAAGCATCCTGTGGTACTGTAAAGATGGAGGGGTAGCATATGGGCCACAAAGCCTTTCTATTTACTTTTTGTGTTCCTGAAAGATGAGTATGGATTTTGAGTGTACTGCAAGTAAATAGCCCTAGGCCATAGGGTTTAATATAGCTAGAGCTAGCACATTTTATTATTGTGTATAAATCTTTTGCAACTCATTGTAAGGTACTTAGGTCCATTTTCTTTTGAGCATTTGATCATTGAAAAACTTTGTAATCGGTTTAAAATTCTGCCTTGATAGATTTAACTAAGTTCAATTTAAACACTAGCCAAATATGTTACTATATTTTACCTCTCTTTTAATATGTTATCTTATTATGTATGCTCTACATTAGTGACATGAATTCATTAATCCAGACAGACCTTGTTAAATTTTATTACTCATGTACAGTGATCCCTGATCCTTCCCTAGTGGTAATTTGGTTCCTTTGAGTCTCAAGACAATGACTAATTTCTCTTAAATGCCATTTTAGCACAGGCATTCTGTTATTTTGGTGTTAAGGGTACAGTTATAATTTAAGGACCCCTCCTGGTATAGTGGTTAAGCATGCAGCTGCTAACCAACAGGTTGGTGGTCTGGACTTACCAGCCATTTTGCCAGAGAAAAAACCTTGATCTGCTCCAGCAAAGATTATTCCCTGGAAACCCCACGGGCAGTTCTCTGCTCTGTCGGGCGGTTCTGAGTCAAAGCTGTCTTGGGAGCACCACTCACAAAGTTGCCTCTTATCTGTCTGTCTTTCTGCACATAGCTCGTGTTTTTTTTTAAAAAAAAAATCCTAAATGGTGGTTGCTTTTATGGATTAGAGCATGGAGCTCTGATTACTTAGAATTTGACCCCATTGGGTTGATTTTTGTAGTTTCTCATTGTTTCCATAAAAACAGCATGCTAGTTGACTACACAACACCAGGTGTTTTGACTATCCCTACGTGTGCACTCTTTCAATCTTCTGGATTTCCTTATTGCTGATGATAAATCCTTTATTCTTATACCGTTAAATTAAATGCTATATGCATTTGGTTAAACTTATGCTTCGAGATGGAAAAATTTGTGTCCTCTAAAACAGACATTTTTTTTCTTAAAGAGGGAAAGTAAGTCTGACTTGTCCTGTCATTTAACTTTACTTGAAAGGATCGCCGGTAGGTGGTGTTCTGTTGACTGATGTCATGAATATTTGGTTAAATTTTTTTAGATTAGAAACTATTAGGTCATGTGGATGTAGACTTTTCTTGTGAGAGATAATGATCTATAGCTGTTTGGTACACTGTAGGGGAAAAAATGTGCTGCCTATAGGCTGTTGTTGCTGGAAAGTTTCAGTGTGAGCTCTACTTACTATATTATTTTTCTTTTTATGTTCTCATTCGCCACTTATTTAAGTAGCGACAACTTTGCGTTGATGTTATCCTTTTCATAAAGCCGTGATATTGGTTATTCTGATTTCTAACATAATTTTGCCTCCCCCTCCCAATCTATCATTAACACTTTTACTTTTTGATATAGCTTCAGGGAACTAATGACAGTTAAATCCACTTCTGTGATTTGCTAACATTTTTTTTTTAAATGTGATTTCCGTGCTAACCTGCACAGCACGAATTTGGAATTTTTGGCCTACAAAGCATGCAGCTGACCATGTACATTGATCTTGTGTGTCTATTTGCCTTCTGCAGTGAACTTCATCATTTTTTCATTTGTTTTATCTCAGGGGAAGGCCTTTCAGCCTCCCGCCACTCTTTGCGAACAGGTCTGTCTGCTTCAAGCCTTTCATTGAGAGGAGAATCGCCTTTATCTCTTCTTCTCAGTCATCTTCTTCCTGCCTCAAGAGCTGGGACCCCTGCAGGCTCACGGTCTACCACCCCCGTGCCCACCCCTCAAAACAGTCCTCCTTCCAGCCCTAGCTTCAGACGTCTGAACTCCAGAGGCTCCCAACAGAGTCAGCCTCAGACCCCAGAACTGCTGGTTTCACCCGCCAGTGATGATATTCCCACAGTAGTAATTCATCCGCCTGAGGAAGACCTAGAAGCACTGAAAGGCCAGGAGCAGAAGAATGAGGAAAATATTGACATAACTGCAGGCAACTATCCCAAACTCTCCATGTGTGGTGCTTTCTGCCTCTGAGTCACGTGCACTTGGAATGCCTTTCAGCACATAGCTTGAGCAGCATACGTAGTTCATGCTTTTTACCATTTATTTTGACTTCTGCATGTTGTTTTCCTTCTAGTGTGACATAGAGAATAGTAGAATGATTTAAAATTTTCGGTTATAAAAATACTACACATAATTTAAGCCCCCTTTTTCTTTTTTTTTTAAGTGAGATTTTTGATGTTAGGGTATTTGAATGGTTTACAAGAACGTTTTGTAATTGTGTGATTTGCCATGATTTTTTAAAATGGTGTCTTTGTGCAGCTCATTCATAAAGTAAATAGGCACATGTTATATATGTAAGTTATAATAAGGTTGTGGTACGCCTCTCACCTGCTCTCCAGAGATGGAAGTTCCTTTTAGTTTTCTTAGGTGCTCTGTGGAGGAACGTGAAGCTGGCTGCCCATAGAGATTCGCAGTTCGACTCTGTCCTCATTCTGCTCACTATGGGTTGAGTTGAGTCACTGGCAGTGTATTTTGTTATTTTGTTTCTTAGCAAAGACAGGATTAAGTGTTCTTTTTCACATTTTGCTTTCAAGAAGGTTGAGGCTCTCGTGATTGTTTGTAACCATGAGTTTTTAAGACTAGTTTTATATTTTGGGGTAGAGGTTAGTTATTTTTTATTTATAGCTGTACCTTTTTTTAATCCAAAATTACCTCCTGATTTTTAGGAAAAGAGCACCTATAGTTATGGTTAGGACATACTTTTGATTTTTTGTTTGTAAATTAGGAAAATTACTCAGAATAAAAGTCATAATTCATTTAAGGGCTATAAATTATGATGATTAAAAATGTTAATCCTATCTACATTTATGCTTTTATATTGTCCCACTGGCGTCATGCAGGAAAAATTTTATTTATTTGTAATATTAATGACATATTAATGCTAACTAGTGATTTTAAAAATAATTATATCCAGTACTTTGTTGGTACTTTACAGTTATTAGAGTATTTAATATTTTTGAAAATTTGAGAAAGTTAGGTGTGAATATACCCATTTTTAGAAGCTGAGATTTTCCATAAATAGAGTAAAAAGTTAGTTTCAGGAAATTAGTAATTGACAGTTGAAATCGTCTGACAATATTTATTTAATCAAGGCTTATTCAATTTGCCAAAAAAAAAAAAAAAGATGCTTTAAAGAAGTATCCATGGAAATCTTGTGGCAAAAACTTTGTGACATTAATTATGATCATAGTTATAGTTACCATTGTTTTTTGTGCCGGTGATATAAACTTTCAACATACCATGTTTCTAATTCTTACAACAATGCAGTGAAGTTGGTGATATTCTTTCTGTATGCATGAAGAGAACCAAGGCTGCAAAGAGGTGCTATATCACACTCTTAAGTGATCAACAGGGGTGTAGCCTCAAACCTACCCTACAACAAAATGTAAAGTATTTCACCGTGAACTTGACTGCTTCACAAAAAAATAGGAAATAATGAGAGTGATTGAATAAAAGGTAAAAACACTCAGAAATAATTATTTAGAAGTAATCAGCACGCTTAACTTTAATAATTAAGAAGACTCATCCTTTTTCGTTGAACAAAAGTGATTGTAAAGTTACTTGTCTTGTTTTTACCTGTATTGTGTTGGTTAGCAACCCTGAACGTTTCTTCTTTTGTCTGTGCTTTTGATATGAAAGAGGAGCCTTAATGGTATCGTGGGATAGATGTTGGGCTGCTAACGGCAGGGTTGGCAGTTCAAATTCACTAGCTGCTCCTCTAGAGAAAGTTGAGGAAAACTGTCTGCTCAGGGGATTTACAGCCTCAGGAACTCTGTTCAGGATCAACTCAATGTCAATGGGGTTATTAGTAGGAAAAGTATGAATTTTAGAGAACAAGAATTTGGCTTATGGATTCCTATGAGTTTGCAAGCCAGGATGTTCAGGAGATAATAGGCATTTAACTGAGAATTAGGGACCACAGTAAAGTATGTCACGAGATTTATCAGCCTTTTTGAAGAAAAGAAATTAAATAGGAAGGGAGATGGAATTTCTAAAGCCAAGAAAAGCTCCTAATTACTATTCATGGTGACATCTGTTGAAGTTTTGTAATTACTAAATAAAAATAGGGGCAGTCTTCTGTTATCTTTTTAATTATCTTGAGTGGTTATGGCACCGAGAAGCTTCCATTGAGCTTCCTTGCCGTCTAAGGGTCTGTTAGAGGAGAAGTCGGGCCTCAGCCTCAGTGTGGAGAGTCTGCAGTGTCTTGGGGTCATGACTTGTACAGATGTATAACAAAAGAGAAAGCAGCATTTCCCATCCGTTTTTCTATGAGAGAATTATGTACAAAGAGGTAGGCTTTTCTTTTAAGTCCATGAATCTGAGCACTATTTACATTTTGGGCTAGGTCATTTTTGTTGTTGTGAAGAGCTGCTGTGCATTGTCCGCTGTTTTAACAGTCTCTGGTCTCTACTCATGAGCTGGTAGTAGACACTCCATTTGTGATAACCCAAAAGTTTGCTAGACATTACCAGACACCTTTGGGGGCAGGATTACTTCTGGTTGCAAACCACGCCTCATCGCATTCCATCCATCCATCCTTCCATCCATCCATCCTTCCATCCATCCATCCTTCCATCCATCCTTCCTTCCATCCATCCATCCAGCACATTTGTACATTTGCCATAAGAGTTGTTTGAGCCCCCAATAAAATGACTTAAAAAAAAAAAAGAAAACGCCTCTAAGTACTCCTTTCAAACTTTTAACATTTGAAATAGAAAACATTCATATTTTTGTATTTATCTGCCAGAGTACTTAAAAAAAACACATTTAATACGTACAAAGCATTCATTTTTTTTTGTTTTGTTTTGTTTTCAATACTGGAAATTTGGTGAAAGTTTTACCAAATTAAGTTCCTGTTTAATACTTTCTGTACATATTATTTATTGACACTGGTTAGATTTTCCATGTGGTGTGAACATTTCTGCCACTCCCATCTGGTTGCTCCATTTCCATGACTCTTGATTTGTTCCCCTCTCCCCTGCTAGCTGCTTGAGGGTTAACATTGCCTGTGTGGTCTCATAGATGTCCCCCCAGCCCCCTCCATGCACCAGTGTTTTTCTTAGAATACAGAAATGTTATCCTGTTTGACATCTATGATAATGATAGCATATTAGCATTATTTGTACTTTACTCATTTTAATTAGTAGTTTACTCACTTAATTCCTAAGTTCCAGGAATTTATTCCAAGAGCAGAATGCCTTGCTTTCTTGGTGGAGAAAACACTGTAGCTTCACTGAGGGCAGGGAGGTTTATACAGAGAGGGTAATAATGGAAGATTCTGGCACGTCCCTGATGTGCTAATTTTGAAAATGGGACTGTAGGTAATATCATCTAGTTGGTCAGTCTTCTGTTCCATGTGATTTCTTTTTTCTCATCACGTCTTTCCCTACAGCCTTCTCATTCTGTTGTAACACTGCTCTTCCTAAAATCAAGTGGTTGGTACTTTTCTGGAAAACTATATAGTATGTATTCTTTTGATTGAATGAATTATCTACAGGTTAGATGCATTTTTTTGGTAGTTAGAAGTGTGCGTTTGATGCTCAGTTGCCATTGGCCACTAGGTCCTTACTGAGGCTCGTCATTTCCTTTGTGCATTTGAGTAGAATTAGGTGCAAGTCACTATAAACTTCTGGCTCATAAAATACCCGCCCACTTCTTGCTAACAAAGGAAGAGACTCCGTATTGGAAGTTTAGGGACCAAGATCAAGTAAGAGAACTTTTCTGTTGCTAAGCGAATTGTTAAAATTATTAGAAATGAGTTAAATTTTAGGTAAGAAAGTGTTTATTTCTCAATTTTTCAACTTTTCCCAGAGCGAGCACATTTCATATGCTATGTAACAGTGTGGCGTCACAGTGACTGTGGCTTACTCTGACTGTTTGAGAAGTGACTGTCTCAAAGTCTTCTTCCATTCAATAGTTAACTATAAACCCAAGCGATGCTTTTCAGTTTTCATTAGTTATGAAATGTTCTAGTTTTAAAAAGAAAAAATTAAAACTTTTTCTTCCATCCATCCTATGTGTCTGATATACTTAAAACTTTATAACCTGCCTGCCTAGAGATCTTAACGTAGCGATAGTAGGGTCTAGTCTCCAAACAAAGTTTAGGTGAATTTATTTGGGTTACTAGATAGTAGTGATGATTATACCAATAATTAAGCACAGATATTTATCATTTCTAAACCCAGGAAATTTATGTGATAGCTATGACTCAGTCTTACAGGTTGGGTGATGCTACTTAAGGTCACCTTGTTAGTTACATCTGTTGGTTGGTATTTCAACAGATGTATTTGGTTATGAAACCCATATTATGCTCTTAATCTCGGAAAAACATTTCCTTTAATATTAAAAGCAGTACTGATAGTAAGGAGCCTAGTAGCTACCCAAGACAAATGAAAATTGCCGAAGTAATTTAGGAATACAGACGATAATACAGAATGGAGGTTGCCTTTCTGTTTCCTGAGTTACACGTAGACAGTGCCAGAGTCTGTGTTGGTGTAGGTGTACGCATGCTAAGTGCATTTAGGCTCATTATGCTCTTCCGCGCTCTGCATTTCACGTGTGTGTTAGCAATGTTGGAAGTCTGTATTCCCATTGGATTGGTAATCAGACTTAGTAGCTCTTTCTCCCATTTCCTGTGGTTTTCACCCACTCACTTTTTTCTTACTGCCGAAGGCCACCATGTTTGTCAATTCCTGTTGGATTATTTTAAATATTAAAATGTAGTGCTTTATTATAGAGTTGTATTCTAATTTTGCTGGTATGATACTAACACCTGCCACTTTTTTTTTCCTCCAACCTTGCACATTTGCTTTTAAATGATCACTTGCAGGATATGAGCAGAGTCAAGTAACAAAGCGCAGTTTCTCTTTACTAACTTGAGTTTTATTCTTAAATGTAGGTATTTTGGCTTCTCCACAGTCTGCACCCGGAAACTTGGACAATAATAAAAGTGGGGAAATTAAAGGTAATGGAACTGGAGGAAGCAGAGAAAATAGTACTGTTGACTTCAGCAAGGTAATTCCATCATCAACTATAGACATTTTTGTAGTCACTCAGAAAACAACACTGTGTGGTTTTGTTGACATTGGTTATTTTTAATACTTTTCAAAAGGGTAGGCTGGTGTTTTCAAACCTTACTGAAATGTGCCGACAATGTCTACTTGAGTTCAGAAAATGTGACCTCATAGCATGCAAATAATTTTGCATGCTTACTACTCTTAGACATTCTGGCAAATACATGTAGGTAATGCGACGTTTCCATCTTTACCTACCCATAGATATCGTGAGACTTCAGTACCTTTTTAACCACAGTGATTTGTTCTGGAACTATGACCACTAGAAAGGTTAATTCTGGGAATGATGTTACAGCTCTGCAATTCGGCCCTCCCTGGGCTGTAATTCCATCCCAGAATTACTGTCTTGTGGTGTCAGTACTTTCTGGAATGTCACTGGGAAACGTATCGGTGTTCCCCCATGTGTAGGTAAAGGCACGGACTTAATGAAACACAATAGCTATCTCCACTGTGAGATTTTATTTTGGGAGCTGAGTATTTAGGCATAGGGGGTCAAGAAGAAACCCAGGCCAACTTGATTTGGTTTTCTTAAATCTGTAATTCTGTCATGCACGGTTCTTAAGTTACATTTTATAGATGGGAGTTTAAGTGGTGCCTTGAGCTGTATATTCCGTAGTTACAGAGATTCTACCGATCATTCCCTCTGGCTGTTGTACATTGCATTCTGCCATGATAACATGGTGCTCTGATGATTTCAGATGAGTTAGAAGTATTTAATAACTAAGTTGCAATTTAATTTTGTTGATGAATAAATTAGTGTGATTTGCATGATAGCACACCTTTAGACATGGCAGTTGCCGTTTATTTTTGTTCCTCTGTCACAGTTTTGCTTTTTTACTTGGCCTGTTCTTGTGTCCGCCTCCTTGTCTCCTGTTGGGCAGGAGTCTGCCTCCTGGCACTGTAGTTGTGGCACACTGGGTGTGGGACTCAAGAGGCCCGCTGTAAGTGCTGGTTTTCTTTAAAGTAGCTAGCCCTGTCAGTGGTTGTTTAGTGACTTGTGTGACGTTGCATATCAATGAAGAAACTCCCATACTTTGGCATCATGTTGTAACCTCCTCTTTGTAATTATACACAGACAACTAAATTTTACGATTAGGGCTTAATGAAGAAGTTCTATTGATTTTTTTCTTTTTCTTTTCCTTTTTACAGTTTGAATTAAAAAGGATGTGTTTTCCTTAAGAAATATTACTGGACATTTCCTGGAATTCTCTTTAAAAGGGGCTTTATAAAAGTACATAAAATGCAAAGAGACTAATGTATCTTTACAATTTAACATGAAGATGATTTGAAATGATTAATTTTTAGCACTGTGTATAATTTCATGAAACCTTGTTAGTTTGTGACTACATTTGTCTTTAGTAGTTTTTAATGAATAGTGCTATATTCTTTGAAATTTTTTCTAGCTTCTATTTGATAATTTAGATGTCTAAAGTAGTAAATACCGACAGAGTTAAAAGAGTTGAAAATATCACTCAATGGGCATGTTTTGTTTGCATTTTTGTATTTGTCTGTCCCCATTCTTTTTACTTGTGAAAATCGTGGTATGTGGGGGGAGCGGGGAGGGAGGGGAAAAATGAGGACCTAATGTCGGGGGTTTAAGTGGAGAGAAAATGTTTTGAGAATGATATACAAATGCGCTTTACACAATTGATGTGTGTATGGATTGCGATAACAGTTGTATGAGCCCCTAATAAAATGTTTAAAAAAAAAAAATCGTGGTATGTACACATACCTAAAATCACAAATCCTTGGTTAGCAAATATTCCTGGAAGCGTTTTTCTGTCTTATGTCCTTCTAAGTCATCATGTAAATACCACAAAATATTTAAACGGATTATTTATTTGTCAATAGGTGGACATGAATTTCATGAGAAAAATTCCCACGGGAGCAGAGGCATCCAATGTTCTGGTGGGAGAAGTAGACTTTTTGGAAAGACCTATAATTGCGTTTGTGAGACTGGCACCTGCTGTCCTCCTCTCAGGGTTGACTGAGGTCCCTGTTCCTACAAGGTAAAGAGTCCGGTCCAATGATTAGCCATCTTCCAGGCTGCCCCAGGCCTACACGTGTTCTCAATGGAACCAGCTGGTTTCCATCCAACCACTGCTTTGAATATTAGAACATTAAATCAGTTACGTCCCCCGCCCCCCACCCGTGGAACAATAAATTAATAAGCCACCCTTTACAAAATGCATTTATTCGGGAAACTATTGCAAGGATCTACATATAACCTCCTCCCTGGGGGACGGACAACAGGGAAGTGGGTGAAGGGAGCCATCGGACAGTGTAAGATAGCACAAAATAATAATAATTTATAAATTATCAAGGATTCACAAGGGAGCAAGGAGCGGGGAGGGAGAAAAATGAGCTGATATCAAGGGCTCAAGTAGAAAGCAAATGTTTTGTGAATGTTGATAGCAACAAATGTACAAATGTGCTTGACACAAGGGATGTATGCATAGATTGTGATAAGAGTTGTACGAGCCCCCAATAAAATGATTTTAAAAATACATTTATTCTTTTGGGAAAAGTTTGGCACTAGTTTGAAAAAGCAGTTCATTGTTTTAGACATAAGAAATAATGTTCTGTACAAATACTTGAGTCAGAATGGATCTGAGGCCTTGCTCTGCCGCTTTGTGGGGGTGAGTTGGTGAGGGCCGGAATATAAGTATACCACCTTATAAACCAAAAAACCCAACCATCAACAAACAGACCACTTCTTTCAGGTGGATTCTTACAAATAGTGTCAAATACATGAATTGGGTAAACTGCCTTTTCTGGCCTGACTTATACATCTCTGTAATGTACAATATGAGTAAAAGCAAAAAATCAACCGTAAGAATCATTAGCCAGTTAGGTTATAAAGGATACTCAGTATTTTTATTGATTGTACAATGTATAAACATTTAAATACAAATATTGTTAAATGATTATTTTCTGTACTATGAGAAAATAATAGGAGATTGATGAAAATATATTTGCTTGTTTTTAAGATGCTTTATTTACTCACATGAGTTAATGGGTCTATTGAGTGAGGAAAATAATTCCGTAGATTAATATAATATAAAGCAGGAAGATAACTACTTCTGGTGTGTAGATGTGTGCATGTTAGCCTTGTACTGTATTGTTAATGAGGAGTGTTGGTGGCAGAATGGGTTGTGGAACATTGAGCTGCAGTTCGAAACCACCAGCCGTCCTGTGGGGGAAAGATGAGGCTTTCTACTCCTGCACAGATTCCAGTCTCAGAGACCAACAAGGACAGTTCTACCTATCTCACAAGGTCACTATTTGATGGCAGTGAGTTTTGAGTGGGGACTGTTAGTAAGGATAAAGCTAGCGTGGTTATGTTCTATTTATTCATTAGAATACTCTGAAGTTGGGTGGTATATTGGAGTTAAAAAAAAATTCTCTTGTCCTTCTAAAGAAAATGCTTTTCTGAAATCCTGTGTTTGCCACATTAGAGGCTTCGATCCAGACCTGTACTTCGAGGGGCTGCGGATGCTTTGGGGAAAGTTGTTCCTAGGTGCCAACCCAAGGCGACAATGTGCGCAACAGAACTAAACCCGGCCTGGCACCGCGCTGTCTTCACGGCGCCCCCATGCTCCAGCTGCAGCCACTCTGCCCGTCCACCTCACTGAGGGTCATCCTTTCTTTAGCTGCCCCTCTACTTTACCCAAGGATGACTGATGTCCTTCTCGAGGGACTGGCCTCTCCTGACAGTATGTCCAGAGTGTGTGAGACGAAGTCTTGCCGGCCTTGCCTCTCAGGAGCACTCTGGCTGTCCTTCTTCCAAGACAGACTGGTGTCCTTGTCGCAGTCCATGGTGCTTCCGTTATTCTGCGCCAACACCACCATTCAAACATCAGTTCTTGTTTTGTCTTCTTTATTCAATGTCCAACTTTCACAGGCTTATGAGGCAAGTCAAAATACCGTGTGTTGGGTCAGGCACACTTTAATTCTCTAAGGAACATCTTTGCTTTTACACTAAAGAGGTCTTGTGCAGCAGATATACCCACCCAGTGCAACACGTCTTTTGGTATCTTGACTGCTGCTTCCGTGAGCATTGATTGTGGATCCAAGCAAGATGAAATCCTTGACAACTAAAATCTTTTCTCCGTTTATAATGAAGTTCCCTGTTGGTCCAGCTATGAGGATTTTGGTCTTCTTTACAGAGAATTGTAATTCCTACTGAAGGCTACAATCCTTTATTTTCATCAACAAGTGCTTTAAGTCCTCCTCACTTTAAGCAAGCAAGATTTTTGTCCTCTGCCTATCTCAGCTTCTTAGTCAGCCTTCCTCCAATCCTGATGCTATTATTCTTCGTATAATCCAGTTTCAGATTGGATAAGTATGGTGAGAGGATGCAACCCCGTGGCACACCTTCCCCAATTGTAAACCATGTAGTATTCTGTTGTTGTTTCCCACCACTGCCTCTTGATCCACGTGCAAGTTCCAGAGGAGCACAACGAAGGGTTCCAGAATTCCCGTTCTTCTCAAGTCTATCCATAGTTTGTGATGACCCACATGGTCACCTGGCATGGCATAGTCAATAAAAACAAGTAGATATCTATCTGGTATTCTCTTTCAGCCAAGATCCATCTGACATCATCTATGATGTCCATTGTTTAGTGATTTCTTTTGTATCTCGCCTGAACCTCTGGCAGCTCCCTGCAACCATTGTCAGATGATCTTCAGCAATATTTTACTTGCATGCCATATCAATGATATTGCTCTTTAATTTGAGCACCGCAAACCTTTTTTGGAATCAGTACAAATATGGATCTCTTCCAGTCCGTTGGGCCAGGTAGCTGCTGCCTTCTAAGTTTCCTGGCATAGATTGCGTCTAGTACTCCTTCAGCCTTTTGAAACATTTCCGTTGGCACCCTGTCCATCCTGGAGCCTTATTTTTGACTGATGCATTCAGTGCCGTTTGAACTTCTTCCTTCAGCACTGTTGCTTCTTATATGTTACCTCCTCCATGCTGGACCGTCAGCCAGTTCTTTTTGGTAGAGCGACTGAGCATTCTTTCCATTTTCTCTTGATGCTTCCTGCGTCATTCGATATTGTGCACGTAGAATCTTGCGATATTTCCACTTGATGCTTGAAGTGTTTCTTGAGTGCTTTCCTTCAGTTCAGATGCACTGAGCACGTTCTTCCCTTTTGGTTGTCTAATTCTAGGTCTTTGCACATTGCATTATAATGTCTGGCTCTGTCTTCTTGAGCGGCCCTTTGAAATGTTCTGTTTGATTTCACAGTTTCTTTCATTTGCCTTAGCTACTATATAATTAAAAGCAAATTTTGGTCTCTTCTGACATCCACATTAAAAAAAAAACAACTTTTAATGACCTTTTGCTTTCTTCATGAGTGTTACTCTTGATGTCCTTCCACTCATCAGATCTTCCGTCCTCAGTGTCCCGTGTGTCAGGTTTGTTCTTGAGATGGTCTCAGAATCCGGGGGATAGACTCAAGGTCGTGTTTTGGTTCTCGTGGACTTGTTTACATTAGCCCTTCTGTAGCCGACAGTGTTTCCATCCTGTGCTTAAGACTCTCAGCAGCTGCTTCCTCTAAAGTGGGCAGCTGGTTTCTTCTTTGTGGTGTGATTTTCACCTGGAAGCTCTGCTGAAACTTGTCCAGTTGTGACCCTGCTTGCGTTTGAGATACCGGTGATGCAGCTCCCAGCATCCCAGCCATATAATGAGCCACCACAGTGTGACAGACTGACAGATGAGTGGTGATGTTTGCGTTGGTCTTTGCTATTTTGCTGGACAGTGATGGAATTATAGGCAGTGTCTTCACTTCATCTGGCCATCCAAACCCCTTGCTGCTGAGTCAGTTCAGCTCACAGTGACCTAAAGGACAAAGTCGAAATGTCCCATAGTTTTCCTCGGTTATAAACACTTACAGGAGCAGAAAGCCTCGTCCCATCTCCTGCAGAGCAGCTCGAGGTAAAGTTAGGATCTTGTGGCTATTAGCATCCCAGCACTCCAGCAGGCTGCCACCAGGACTCCCGATTGGTCAGGACAGACAAGATGTATTTGTTTAATCCCAAAGCATATAGAAAATGGGAATTCAGAATGCACTCACTTACTGTATTGCCCGGATGAAGATGTGAGTTGATAATTTGGTGTAGCAAGTTGTTGTATACAGTTCTTTCTTTGAGCTGCTTGTGTTGAAGTTGAAGAACCCTGTTGGCTTAATGGGTCAAGCAACAAGCTACTGACGGCCGTTTCAAAACTTGCTGCTCCGCTGGAGGGTTGTCTGCTTCCCTACACACTTACC
>NW_022111320.1:31501728-31506217 GCF_000313985.2 Echinops telfairi
AAGACCATCGGAAAACACATATTTCCGATGGTCTTAGGAACCGAGACACCGCTCCTCCAGGCGGGTCTGCCCACATGCAGATACGCCCACATACGAGTACTTGGCATGAAGACTTACCCATGCTACACCATGCTTCAAGACAACATTTCATTTATTTGTCATTAGAAATAAATATTTCACAATATATAATGACATACTGTTTTTGTGATAATCACTATGTTTTAATTATGTTCGATTTGCAACAATGAAAATCTATCCTGCATAGCAGATATTTACATTACGATTCATAACAGTAGAAAAATTACACCTATGAAGTAGCAATGAAAATAATTTGATGGTTGGGGGTCACCACAATATGAGGAACTGTATTAAGGGGTCACGGCATGAGGAAGCTTGAGAACCACTGTGTGACCTCCTCTGAGAGACCATCCCTGTCACTTGCTTTGCGTTCATCAGAGCATTTATCTTCTCGACAATTACTTATGGAATTACTTGTTGTCACTCTCCCTACTCCCATCCCCCAGAAAGTGAAAGATTCTTACATGCCAGGGGTTCTTGCCTTTCTTGTCATCTTCTTTGCATTATCCAGAGTGTTTAGATTGTTTTTTTAGCAAATAGGGGATCAAATGAAATAAATTATTTAAGTAAAATGATTTGCATGTTAGTGGTCATTCCCTTAGAATGTATGACATTAAAGGTCTTAGACATAGAATGACATGACTTAGTATTATTGAATTCAATAAAGAATTATTGAATTTTTTCATGTACAAATAAATTGTCCTGACCCATGACTATTTCTTTGTGTGTGGTTGTTATGATTAATTCATTTGATAATATTAATGGTCAAAAAAGAGTTACCTTTTGTATTGTTAACCTGGGATAGGTTGGAAACTTGTCTGGAATGAACGTTTAAACAATTGCCTTCAGTTTGGATATATTTGTGGATTTTAAAGTGGGATTACTATGGCTACAATATTCTTTCAGCATTTAAATCATATTACATGGTATATTATTCCTCTTATTTTATGAATTTTGTTTAGATTTTTCATGATGTTGCCTATAAAGCAAAAGACAGAAATGACCTCTTATCTGGAATTGATGAATTTTTAGACCAAGTAACTGTCCTCCCCCCAGGGGAGTGGGATCCTTCCATCCGCATAGAGCCACCCAAAAGTGTTCCTTCTCAGGTAAGCGTCCACCTACCTCATTTTTTCCTCGGGTTACCTATTTTTCACTTTTAAATTTAAAAAATGGGTTGTACATTTTTTGATTCTGATATTAAAATGATATGAAGAGGAACATTCAGAGAAGTTTCTGCCCTTCTTGGTCTCCTTTCCCGTTTCACTCCCTGCCTACTTTCTGTGTTTCTGCAGTTTTTATGACAAGGTTTTGTCCTGATGCTTAGGCAGTATGAGGCAGTGAGCATTGAGTCTTATTTTTACTTCCTCAAAAGTTATGCTTTGCATGTAGCATATAGGCCAGAAATAGAATTATAATAAGTTATAGAACTATCCCTTAACTTTTTGCCCTAGATGTGTTGAGTCCCATGTGTGGCTGGCACACAGTTTACTGTACTCCTGGCCTCAGGTGGTTGTCCTTTGCTGTGACAAACCATGGCTGCTATGTATAGCCATTTTTGCCTGCGCAGATGTATCTATTAAATAAATTGCCAGAATTTCTAAGGTTATGGTATAAAGGGTAAGTTTTTTAGTAATTTTAGTAGACACTACCAAATTTCTCTGTAGAGAGTTGAACTGTCTTAGACTCCTGCGATGACTTCATGTAGGAAAAAGTACCTGTGTTCCTACAGCCTCACGAATGTAGTTTTTTGTCTGCTTGATAGGAATATGTCCTACTATATGAAGTATTTTAATGTAGTTTTAATTGGCATTTCTGTCATTAGTGAGATTTAGTCATCCTGAATGGCTCGTTATCCTGTGCGTCCCCACCGCCCCCTATTGTTTTCTTTCTTTCTTTTTGTACCATTGTAATCTTTCATTGATGCTTATCTTGGGTTAATATGTGGCGTAGCATTCAACCTCATCTCTTTTTTTGAGTTGTTGCCTGGTTTTCCCTGTTGAACAATTCATCTTTCTCTTTGTGGCCGTCACTGGTGCCTTTTACTTGATGTTCATATGCTTTCGGATCTGTTTTTCAAATTTCTTTCCATTTCCACTGGTCAATTCAGAGACCAATTACGTACTCTTACCTCCCTCTTACTGTTTGTTTGTTTTTTTAAGTTTCCTTGGCTATCTTTGCATGTTTCATTTTCTACGGAAGCTTTATAATTAGATTTCCATTTCTTGAAACAAAACCTGATTGTTTTTGTTGCTGATATGGCAAATAAGTTTCTAAATGTAGTGAGGGATACTTTTTGTGACCTTGAATATTTCTGTTCAACAACATGGTCTGTCTCCATTTCAAGTTAATTTTGGTGTTCTTAAGGAATGTCGATAGTTTTCCTCATCTACACTTTACAGTCCTTCTGGGCAAGTGAATTCATAAGCGCTTTATTATTTCTATTGTAAATGAGGTGCTGTTCCATAATGTCATTGTTGCTTTTATATATACGAAGTTATTTGTCATGCATATTATTTTTCTTCTTGATCTTTTCTTAGGTTTTTTTAATTTTTATATTTTTACTTAGTTCTTTAATGTATGCAGTGGTTTGTCAGTTATGTCATCTATAATTCACATTTTAGCCTGCCTTTCCAATTTTTATACTTCTAATATTTTTTCCTGTTGTCTAATTGTATTGGCTGAAATCTGATATATGTTAAGAGTGGGCAATTCTTACCATATTTCTGATTATAGTCAGTGTGTCTAGTATTCTCCTAATAGTCTATTTATATTGAGGCCAACATACATATTATGTCATGTTAAGAAAGCATCATAAATTTCTGCTTGATTGAAATTGTTAATAGAGTGGATTTTGAATTTTATCAAATGCCTTTTCAGCATTTCTGGAGATGATTGTACAAAATTTTTATCAATTATTATGATTAATCATAATACATAATTAAATATGCAAATACTCTAGCATTCTTGGCGTGAAGCCAACTTGAACTCCAAAATGCTGGTGTTCTATGTCTTATGCACCTACCTACTACCTACTCCTCACTGTCGATTGCCTTATTCAACGTCTCACATCTGTAAAGATAGTAAAAAAGTTACTATCTGACTATCATGTACACTACATACATGTTTGGCCTTGACAGACACTGAGTTGTGAGACGAGAGTAATGCTTGACTGTGTTTATTCGTTTTATGTGTCAAGGTTTCTGGGACTTGAGTCGCAGGAGTGAAATTTGACACTTAGTGATTTAATCACTTTCCATTTTGTATTCTAATGTGTTTATTTTGCATTTTTTGCAAAATGCTGTGTTTTTGTTTGTTTGTTTTTCCTAACATGCTGGTCTTTAGAACCTTACTATGCCGATAAGTGAGGAGGGGCATACTTTATTTGGGTACTTTGGATCGTTGGGAGAATGAGTTATGGGTTTTGTAATTGTCTTCATCCTTTGGTATTATCACTAAAGTTATTTTATACAGGGAAACATTGTAATTTCCCCTCCTTCTGTGTTCTTCAATAGCTTGGGATACTTTGGTTTTAAAAATTTGGAAGAATTCCTTTGTAAAATTGTCTGAACGTGGCTCTTCTAGACTTCAACAGCTTTCTCATTTATTCTGTGGAAATTGGATTGTGTAAGCTTTACCTTTTCTAGGGTCAGCTTTGGTACATTGTGTTTTTCTAAAATATTATTTACTTTCTACATTAGCAGATAGCCAGAGGAAGTATAGTCTCATATAAATACACACTAAATTTATTGTCTAACATGAATCCCAACTCAGAGGAGCTCCACGAGACAGTGAACTTCACGTCTTTTCCAAGGCAGCAGAGTTCTGTGGAAGCAGGTGCCTACATGTTTCTCCCAGGGAGTGGCTGCTGGGTTGGAACCACCACTCCTTTGCTTCACAGTCCAGAGCCCTGGCCCACTGTCAGGTGCACGGTCAGGGCTCCTTTCCTACATGCACCCTCCCTGCCCCTTTTCTATATTCAGATCTGTGTTTCTGAACTTCCCCTAGTTTTTGACATCGTTTCCTTTTTCATCTTATTTTCTCTAACAATTAATAATCGTTTTCAAACAGTGCAGCTTTATATTTCTTTTAGTTTTTTTTCCCCATTAATATTTTAAATTTTCAACTTTGATTCTTCTTTTAGCTGTTTTCATTTCTTTCCCTCATTCTTTCAGAAATTAGGTTTTGTTTCTATAATTTCCTGAGTCAGAGCATAATTTATTTCTTTTTATCCATATGTATTTTTTAATTTAAGTGCAGTTGCTCTACTTGTGATGGGTAATGTTTTTCGTTGTTGTTTGTTTTTTTTTAATCATTTTATGAGGGGTTCATACAACTCTTATCACAATCCATACATACATCAATTGTGTAAAGCACATTTGTACATTCATTGCCCTCATCATTCTCAAAA
>NW_022111320.1:31508200-31522904 GCF_000313985.2 Echinops telfairi
GGGGTGGGGTGCTTTCTTGTAGGATATTTATGTTCTTATGACCAAGTCTGATAGGAAATTGTGTGTATACATTAGTTGTAGAGTATTTTGATGATTGAACATGAGAAAATAATAAATTTCAAATATTATTAGAGATAAATTTTGGTTTCTTTGCTAACTTGTGATTTATCTTCAACGGAGGTTTATTTTTGGAAGAATTTTTTCCCTAGGAGAATTGATTTAGGTATATATATTCAATATAAATCACATATTTCCTCGAATTGAAAATGCTATCTCTGCCTTTTTATAAACTGAATTTTCAAAGCGTCTTTTTATGAAATGCAGGAAAAGAGAAAGATCCCTGTGTTTCCTAATGGCTCTGCCCCCACTTCGGGTGATGCTCCGAAGGAGGCTGCTCATCATGCTGGACCCGAGCTACAGAGGACTGGACGGTGGGTACAAATACTCAGTTAGCAGGGATTGATATGATATTTAAAACACATCTCCCCTCCCCCCATGTGTGTGAAGCATAATCTTCCACCAGTTTCTAAGTATATATGTTTTTACTGTGCACAGTTATGTAGTTATATTATGTTAAGGAAAATTAAATGCTTTTGAAAAGCCAGTGTATACCTGGGTTTCATCTTTAAATGAATATACTGGACCAGATGATACTATACATGCGTATATAGCATGTAGGTAATTTCCATTGCTTATATGAAAAGATTTTTAAAAGTGTAGCATCCTGTTACAATATCCAGTATCACGATAGAAAAATAATAAGTAAGGATTTTTCAGAGTGACCATACCCTCATAACCTAAAACTCGAAATTGAGCATTAGATCATGACAGAATTATGTGGAGAGACATGATTAAGTGATGGCCATGATCTCTGGAAACCTGAGTAGAAAAATGTTTAAGAGGTTAATTTTCTTGATTAAAGAATAGAAGTCTTGCCAGGTGCAAACACTGGCCTTAAACTGATCCCTAAAGGTAGATAATACAGAAAGTCCATCATGGTGAAGATCATGTGCATGTTGGTAGTCTGGGTCCCCTGTTGGTTTCAGTGGAACTCAGGATCTTGAGTTTCACTCTATCATGTTTACTCTTAAATCAGAATATCTTATATCGACATGTTATTCAGGGAATTCAGTGCCTAAGGGTTCTAGTACAGGAAAAATAACAACTGAACATAGGCTACAGAGAAACGTCAACTCATAATTCATTAAGTGTCTCTGAATATCTCAGTGCCAAAATTCCTTCCTCACACTTTGCCAAGTTCTGGTTGAGGAGCTCCTAGACTGAGATAGTTTTAGTCCCTGAGAAATACCTAGGCAGGTGTGCCCTCCTCCCCCATTGCCATTGTCACTCCAGAGCTTCACATAAGTATTAGTGAAATAATCAGTTCTTAATTTGATGATGTAGACGTGCTTTCCAGATTACCAGTGGTCCCTTGTTTTATTGCAAGCTTTGTTGATATATTTAGTTACAGGATTATTTCCTCACCCTGTCATGCATGTTTAGAATTTATTTCAATATTAATCTAAGCGGGGGTGGGGGGTGGGGGTGGGGGCCTAGAATGGAAAAATCCAAAGCATTTGAGAACTTAAGATGCATTTTTTCTCATCTAGTTTTATATATAATATATAAAATAATATGTAATAAACAACATGTATATGATGAGTCACAAAACACTGAAAATTTTAATTTAGTGATTATTTTTGTTGAGTTGCCTACTATGTCCTAGGTAATGTTCTAGAGTTTTAGACCTTAGAAATATGGCAGGGAGCAAAAAATGTTTGCTCCTCACAGAGCTTTCATTTTAGTTGAAATGTTTCTAGTTAAATGGTTTTTTTTTAATGATAAAAAATAACTGGGATGTTATTTGTATATGCATTTTGATTATATGTACAGTACATTAAATTTACTAAAATGGGTTTTTAATATTTACTTGTATGGTGGAAAGTACCGATTCCAAGAGTTATTGAAGACTGTCATTTAGTATAAGTGGTTTAAGCACAGCATTTTATGTTCACACTAAAGAATATTTGGGTATATAAGGTTTGTTAAAATTGATGCCCCATATTTCTTATACTTGCTGTTATGATTTATAATGTAGATGATAGTTAATAGAATTTATTATGCACATTTTCACGAATGGGATGTTGTATTTAAAAAAATTGTATCTTTCCTTGCCCTTCGTTGTCAAAATTACTTACTCATGAAGTCATTTGCCTGTAGTATGTTCAGTAAATAGTTCATAAATAGTTGTTTATGCCTCATTTAACGTAATGAGACTTACCTTCGCTTTATCATCAGTGGATTAGATTAAATGGTTCTCTGTTAATTCTTGAAAGGCAATGTTTTGTTTGTGTACAATTTTTACTGTAATTTAAATTGGATTTTTACTTCTTGTTGACAAAAAGCACTCGGTATCAGCCGTCTTATGTAGCCCATAGCTTTAGTGTGAACGCGCTAGAATCCGCTAGTGTACAGTTTGACGAGTTTCATCTCACTTATTTAGGCTTTTTGGTGGTTTGATACTTGACATCAAAAGGAAAGCACCCTTTTTCTTGAGTGACTTCAAGGATGCGTTAAGTCTGCAGTGCCTGGCCTCGGTTCTTTTCCTATACTGTGCCTGTATGTCTCCTGTAATCACTTTTGGAGGGCTGCTTGGAGAAGCCACACAAGGCAGAATAGTGAGTACCAAGATTGGTAGGAGCCAGGCTCGTAGCTCTTCAGAGGCAAGTGTCTGTATGCATTTGTCTCCCAACAGCATGATTACCCCGCCCCCAAGCAGACTTCCCCCAAAGGTAATTGCTATGGAAAACATGGGGAAGCCATTTGAACAGGAGAAGATGCACAGTTGAGGTAAAAAGGGGGGAAATGTTTATCCTGGTGTGGTTTTATAATTTTAAGTAAAAAGCTTGTGTTGTGTTTGTTGGGGGGAGAAGCGGGGGGAGAACAATCACAGTGATTTCTGGGTGGGTCTTGGGTGGGAGGATTTATCAAATTTATCTGCTTCATTGTATAAGGCACCTAGGATTAGTTAGCGCCATCTGACTAATATTAATTTCTCAGCCCTGGCTGATAGGCCTGGCCTAGACTATGTGGGGGAAGAGAACACGAGCGAGGAAATGATGGAGCTTTTGGAAGTGGTGTTTATTTTAATTTTGCTGTTAATAAATCTATGTGAAAGTTGCCAAAGCTTCTATGTGGGAAATATCATGGAAAGCTTCATCCTTGACATGACTGAAAGTTCTTTGCTGTTGTTGTTGTTGCTAATACTGTTAGGAATGGTGGGAGGCATGATAACTGAACGAGCTAAGTGCGGTGCTCTGTAACTTTGAAAGGCATGGTTTTGTGTCCGTACATTTTATTGGCATTTAAATGAGATGACCTGTTTTTCTTAAACTATTTTTTTAATTTCATGATATTTATTTTTATGGATAAGATGTTAAACGCTTAGGAAGGATACAGTAGTTTGTGACCCTAACATGAGAATCTCAACAACTTAAGTTTTCTTTCAACCCTTGGTTTACTTACTTAGATTTATTACAACATTTTCAGACATTTAGTAGATCTTTCTTTGCCTTATTCTTCAATCATTGTATGAAAACACGCCTATTTTCAGTAAGTTACTTAATGTGCAGTCATAAATTGCACACGTACCTCTGCTGGTCCCTGTAGACATGTGCCTTTTATCTGTTGCCCTACTGGAAACACTTCTGCTTTGCTGTTGGATTGTCACTCCCTGCCTGCCGACCTCTCCCTGCTATTTTATACTGTGCTCACGTGATACTGTGTTAGACGCAGAGAGATGAGGGGGCAAGTGTAGGTGAGCTTGTGTCTCCAGCTCTCAAGGGTCCTGACTTAAATGCTGAAGACAAGATTGTCACATCAACTGCTAGTGTGGCAGGGTATGCTGTGCCGTATGGGGGCAGTAGGCATTGAAATGAGAGAGGAACCAAGAGTCTCATGGAGGACGGTGATCAGGAGTGACTTGGTTACCGATGCTGTTTTGGAACCTCACGTAGAAATGGAGACATGCAGAGGTGCATTCAAAGAGTTTACAGACAGGCCCGGGAAGTATTTCGTTCTGTTCTACGCTGGGCCATTGTGAGCCAGAACCAGCTCACAGCACGGAGATAAGAAGAGGAGCTACACAGAGGAGGAGTTGTTACATGAGAAGCTTGAGGCGGAGGATAAAAGGAGCCTAGCAAGGGAGATAATTTGGAGGGAGAGAAGCAGAGGGTAAAGAGGGAAGCTTCCCAAATTTGTGGAATGGGAGAGGGATGGGATCGAGGTGTGAAATGACCCAGCAGAGGAGCCCTGGAAGAGGAATCAGAATGATGTGATCTTACAGAAACGGAACAGTGGAGAGGTGTGTTTATCTGTGGGGAGGAATGAAAGGCAAGTGACAGGCTTGTGAAGTTACAGTAGAAACTTCAGGATGTGGGGAGGTGGCGAAGACAGTGATTTCTTTAGGAAAAGAGAAAACACAATTTGGGAAAGAACAGAAAACAGTTTAGAAGTTATTTGCCATCCTCCCATCTCCAAACAAAAAATCCCAACCAGGTCTGGGTAAAAGCAAGTCTTGTTCCTAGTCAATGTGACAGTTGGGGCGGGGAGTGGAAGGTTTTCATGGGTCCGTTTCTTCTTTCTCAACCCAAGCGGGTGCAAAGAGGAACCCTACTTTTGTGCCAACTGTCTACTGATAGCATTTCTTTATTTTGCTGTTCGCTTACTTTCTCTATTATTTTCTGTCTGTTTCTCGGTAACATTTAGACTTTCTCCCCTTTGATCCAAAGCCCTGATTGAACTAAGAATTTTATAAGGGTTTAGCATGATATTCAAGGACAAACTTTCGGCTGTTGATGATGACGGAAAATTTTCGTTTTGAAAATGCTGCTCTAGCTGATGATGAAAACTGCTACTTTTTATTGTGTACATTCCATGTACCATGCTCTGTGTTTACCCAAACACCACTTCCTTACGTTGTTCTTCTGGTTTATATCAGCCTTGTTTAAAAGTGAAAAAGCTTGGGCTTGGACGGCTTTAGAGCTGGCCGCGGCTGGGTAGCCAGTCCTGGGAGCAGCCCTGCTCTCAGCATGCTGCTGCACCACCTCTCCTCCCGTGACTGGGTGCGTATAACTCACAGCCTGTCTTCTCCAACTGATGGTGGGCTTCGTCCTTTCTTGGAAGTCCTTGCCCGTGGCTGCAGTGTGTGTGAGTGCATGCTCCCTTTTCTTTCTGACTCCTTCCTCTGTTCAGTGGCATAGCCAAGCACCACCCCTTACCATCTGCTCCACAACCAGTTAGAATGTCCCCTTGGTGGTTGTGCACAGCTTCCCTGACACTTTCCTTTTATTTGTCCTTGTACCTTCTTTACCGAACTTCAGGGACACGTTGTTATGAAGAGGTATTTTATTTAAAAGAGGTATTTTAATCTATTTCAGCGGTTCTCAACGTGTGGGTTGCCGCAACCCTTTGGTGGTCAAACGTCCCTTTCACAGGGGGTCGCCTGATTCAAAGCAGTCGCAAAATTACAGTTGTGAAGTAGCAACGAGAATAAATTTGTGGTTGGGGGAGTCACCATAACATGAGGAACTCTATGAAAGGGTCGCGGCATGAGGAAGGTTGAGAACCACTGATTTATTTGATATGTATTAAGCATTTCAGTTTTGTTCTCAACTTATCGAGCCTGTCATATTAAATAATTCCTTTAAAATGTGTGGGAAATGGATCTTTAGATATCAAATTGGGAAAGGGGATTGTGTGTTAAATTTTTATTTGCTTTTTAATGGATTCTCTTTTATAGCACATCATACACAATGATAGTTTTTTTTTAAATGGATTACATAAAGCATATTAAAATTATTTAAAATAATAGATGCACCGGAATAGTCATAAGTAACAAAACATCTGTGGATAAATGTTGAAGCCTCTATGTTTCTCCTTCATTTACTCCTGCTTTCTCCCTATAGTATTAGGTTTGGATATTAAGATTAATTGTGAAATTTTCTATTTTAATGTGCAAAATGAAAGTGATTTTCCCCATTTAGTAGAATGTATATGTGATTTGGGTTTATCTAAAGTTTAAGGACTCAAAAGTTGTGTTTGCTTAGCATTTTTAGCTATTTATGATTCATAATTTTGATTTTCCAGAAATTGTACTTGTAGGCTACAGATATATTTATGATGTGTTGCTCTTATTCGTATCTTTTTCCTTAAACAGAGTGCAATAGAGTCTCTTTTCGGAGCATCGTTAACTGGGATTGCCTACTCATTGCTTGCTGGGCAACCTCTTACAATATTGGGGAGCACAGGTCCAGTTCTAGTATTTGAAAAAATTTTATTTAAATTCTGCAAGTAAGTATTAGTTATGTGTTATTTGCATGTTATTATATGTTTGCGTATTATTAGCATGTGCACACGATTGTATGCCACACATAACTTCAGTTAACATTATGTTGCATGTTTAAGCCGGGAAACAGTCTGATCAGTATGTGTATTTTGGGTACTTTGCCACTACTGTATGGCCAGCCTGCTCTGGACCCTCTAACAGTGTATCAACTCCAGTAACTTGGATTGGCGGATTATAAGATTGTCCGGGAGCATGACATCAACAGGTTTGAGCATTTGCTATGCAGAGCACTTGAGGAGCAATAAAAATGTTTTATGCTAGCAAATTTCACCTAGCAACAAGGAGTTCATCCAGATGTTTATTAGGTGGTAAGTACGGTAGTATCGTAAGAGAAGCTTAGGAAAAGGTAGATCGTGAAGGCCCATGTTGCCTGTACTAATCAGGCTTTGTTTAACTCAAAAGCAATATTGTAGCACTCAGACTGAGGTGTGGATTTCCACTGGCATGGAGATGAATACAATTATTATAGCTAGTTGACTTTGAATAGGACACAATTCAGCATTTGTGAGATAAATGTAGTTGAGTAATTTAGCCCCAAATTGCATGATGTTTTTCATAAAGCCTTTGATTGGCACTTCTGATTCTTTGCTCATTAAGCCAGTAAATTTTGGTTCAAATTCGTGAAGCGTTCCATATTTAAAAAAAAAAAAAATTTTTGGTTCTAATCTGGCATACTGCATCTATTTACAGAGAGAGCATGCAGTGACCCGAAGTGTTTTAAGCTCCGTGGCAGTAAATTCTCATGTGAAATTAAAAAACAAAATAGAAAAGCCCCTGCCTTTCTTTGATTACAGTGTTGGTGGAGGAAATTGGGCCGTGAAGGTAGTGACGGTTTTGGCATGGGTAGTGACGGGATTGCCACACTGGCACAGAGATTCCTGACCTTCAGTCAGGACCAGTTGTTCTTCCTTGTAGGCTGACACCTGCCATTTACTCCTCATCAACGGTTTCTTGAGTGAGGCCCAAGGGTTTTTAAATGCTTACTGCCAAGTCGACTTCTACTGCATATATTTTACATCTGTATAGGGCTTTGAAACTGTTTTTTGTTCTTTTCTGTTCAGTCATGTCCAATGAGTGACACTGGGATGGAGTCGAATTTGTAAACCTGGGGTTGTACCAGTATGATAAATAGAACGGGAAAAATTATGGGTCAGTACCCTGCTCAAAACTTAATCTCCCTCTTAAAAAAGAGAAGAGCAACCTGTTGGCAACATATGTACAAATATGCCAGATACAGTCGATGTGTGGGTTGTAGTAAGGGTTGTAAGGGCCACCAACAAAATGATCGTTTAATTAAAACAAGAGCAACCTGTATGTTGCATAGCAGTCACATCTCTTGCCGGGCACTGTCAAACGGTGAGACTTGGTTCAAAGATGGCAGCAGCCATGCTGTTGTGAGTGTGTGGTTCTCCACAGCCCTGGGAATAACCAAGTGTCCCACCTCAGGCTCCTTAAAAGGCTCCTTCTGCTCCAGTGCTTCTGCCTGTAATGTTTCCTGTCTGGGTTATTGTTTTGGCTAGTCTCCAGATTAAGCCAGAAAAAACACACTGAGCTGTCTGTTGTCATTATTTTGTCATTCTTTAATTCACTGTCCTCTTTAGGAATCTTAAGGTTTTATGCTGTTCCTTTTGTTTATTATGAGCTTTTCATGAACACAATTCTTTTAGCACATTCTATATTAATCATGTCTGCATTTTTCTTTCTAAACAGAGATTATCATCTTTCCTATCTATCTTTGCGAACCAGTATTGGTCTGTGGACTTCTTTCTTGTGCATTGTTTTGGTTGCAACAGATGCCAGCAGCCTTGTGTGTTACATTACTCGATTTACAGAGGAGGCTTTTGCAGCTCTCATTTGCATCATATTCATCTACGAGGCTTTGGAGAAGATTTTTCATTTAGGAGAAATCTATGCTTTCAATATGAATAACAACCTCGAAGAACTGACGACTTACTCGTAAGTGTTTCTGCCTCCCTCAGTACTTTGTTACATTGTGCTTTTGCAGCGACACTTGAGTAGAAGAACATGGGTCTTTGCAGCAGCATCTTGCTCACCCTGTCTAGCTGAAACTACCCAATTCACAATTCTGCGTGGTGACTTTGTTTCACATGAGATTTTGTCAAAGTGCTGAATGGAAGTAAGATTGGTGAAATTCAATAATTTGTATTCAGTTGCAATAATTTTTCCAAGAGTATGTATTTTAGGTTTCTGTTTGAGTTGGAATGATCAATTTAAATTTGGTTGTCAGCTGATAATACCAAAATTTAAATCATTTGGCTATTAAATCTGATCGTATGGTTTTTCTAATTGGTCAGAGGTATGTGTATGTATCTCTTTATGAGGAAGCTTCAGTAAAGTTTGTGAGAAAATGGAATGAAAAGATAATGGTGATTTCCCATGAACGTTTGGAAGCCACCCCATATTTGTTTATGTTCTTATGTATATTCATACGTATAAGGAGCCCTGCTTGTGTGGTAGGTAATGCTCTGGGCTGCTAACCCCAAGGTCAGCAGTTAGGACCCACCCCTCCCTCCACAGGAAAAACGAGACTTTCTGCTCCCGTAAGATTTTCAGTAGCTGAATCCCACAGGGGCAGATGTACTATGTCCTCTGGGGTCACTGTGGATTGAGGCCCACTCGATGGCAGTGAGTTTTGGGTTATGCTTACATAGTATACATATGAATGCTTTGAAGTCTGATAATTCTCTATTGGAACTTGCTTTAAAGTAGAATTTCAGTACACTCTTGTATGTGCTGGTCTGTGGGATATTTTCGTTGTGATAAGAAAACATGGGAGGAAAATATCTTTAAACCTCAGAGTAAATTAAGATTTGAAAAGTAATGTTTCAACATGTTAGCAAGTATATTCAACCAAAAGTAAAATAGGCTATTAAAATTGGGCATATCTAGGTAGGTGCCTATATTTTGATTTTCTCATACAAAGGAAAGTAGTGGTTACCCAAAGAGAAAACGGATATAACTTTCTGCCCACTAGACAGAATAATGTTTTCTTCCAGTTAATTAACTTAGTAATTACGTGTGAATACCAACTAGCTCCCATTTATCCAGTGTGTGAAAACACTGTGCTAGGCGTGTTGTAGAATTTGTCCCCTAATGTTACTTAACTCATCCTGTCTACTTTTGTGGATGCAGAAATTGAGCCTCTTGGAAGTTGTGCCCCACAGCTTGTGAATGATGTAGCCTAGATTTACTCCAAAGTTCATCTGCCTGCCTCTTCTCAAACAGCATATGATCTATTTGGGAATATTCGTAGGTTTACTTTTTTTCTTTATTTTTAATTGTTTTTCTTTCTTTTTTCAAATCTACACTGAGAGACTTCCTTGCTTACATATGTGTTTCCAGCTTTTTCTAGGCAGTCGAGAGAGTGCTGTCGGTGAACCGAACTCTATTTTCTTCCTCTTTGCATGCCTGATCCAGCATGACTTTGTTTATTCCTATGTGAGTTACGATCCCTCGAGGTAGGGCGCGTGAGGTAGAGCTTGTCGGAGGATCAGTAATAGGAGTGTCAACATTGGGAAGCTCTGCTCGCTGTGCTGTGGCAGTGGTGAAATAGGCTGTTACACTCTCAGTTGTATAGAAAGCAGTACCTCTCAAAAGTGATCCATCTAACCAGTTTCAATAGGTAACCATTTGATTGGTATTTGTGTTACTCATATTTTTGTTGTATCTAGGGTTGACAAGGAGTGTGGTTTTTGGGTTCTATAGCCTCAGTAGTACTGTGAGTGGCTGAGTGCTCCACTGCTAGCTGAGGGGCTTGCAGTGATATGGCATCCTGCTTGCTTGACAACTCAATGAGGCAGTTCTTGTCTGTCCTACAGGGTGGCTGTGAGCTAGAATTGACTCAGATGACAACAGGTTTGTTGTTAGCCCAAGCATTCTGTTCTTGTCTCTTTTCATAGCCTTTGTACATTGCAATGGAGAAAAGCTAAGTGGTTAAACGCTGCTATTTTTGTATAATTGATTTAATGAAACGTATGCGTGAGGAACCTTAAACACCTGTCCTGTTCTGATTTCTCAGATGTGTGTGTATTGAGCCTCCTAACCCTAGCAATGAGACACTAGAGCTGTGGAAAGAAAGGCATCTAACAGCGGAGAACATTTCCTGGGGCAATCTCACTGTATCTGTGAGTATACTGAAATTAAGGATCTTGCAAATCATTATCAACCCAGTTCTTTTTTCCTCTAGCCTTTTCTGATTAGATCGACATTTTGTTCTTGGTCCATGGATCTGACTGTGATTTCAGAGTATAGTATTACTGTAAGCAACTGGAGGTCACTCCTTTCTCACTCCAGAGGACAGGGCCCCTGCACTGTTCAGTATGTGGGATGTGGTCTGAGATTTCATTGTACTGCTAATTTAAAGGCTGCACTGGCCAGTAGAGCAGTCATTAGTAACATGGGTATATTCATTAACATGAATTCATTATGACTGAAATTGATTAAACATTTCTCACACTATCCACATGAACGTGCCCCAACACCTCATGTGACTGCTGGCTGCAGTGCACATAGGTAACCTGTCCATTGCCAGATGGCTGGTTTTTGTCCCTTATGGGCATGGGGTGGCTTTTCTATCGATGACCCATTTTCTGAGTTTAGAGATTTAAGGATCTCAGCACATGGAAAGTGAAAATAAAGGAACCTTCAGCTTTCATAAACTTTTAGTTATTATTTTGTTAAAATAAACTTCACTCGTCAGAAAAATATAGATTTTGGTGGCATGTGGTTTTGTTGCTTTCTGGGGTTTGTTTGCTTTTTTTAAAGTAATTTTTCATTCAAAAGTAAATCCAAGTCAGTATACGTCTGGTAGTGTAGTTGTTAAAACATTGGGCTGCTAACCACAAGGTCATCAGTTTGAAACCACCAGGTGCTCCACAGGGAAAGATGATGCTTTCTACTGCCCTAAAGAGACCCATAGGGGCAGAGACCACAGGAGCTTGGTGGCAGTAAGCTGGTAAATCACAGACTGTATTATGTTGCTGGATTCATTAATGGAAATATTTTCTTAGCCCAATGCGGCTATGATCCCATTCTTGAATCCCAAGCTTTGAGTAAAGTCAGAACACAGGTGTTATCAGTATATAAGAGTAGACGCTCACATGTTTATGTTCATTTTCCCCCCTTAGTACTTCGTTTGCATTGCTGATTTGAATTCTCAGTCAGCCTGGTAAAAAGAAGAGGGGCATTGCTGTCTGCTCCTCTTTGTCTCAAACCCCTTGTTCAGAAGGGAGACTGCACCAGCAGCAGGAAACAGTATGCTCACTACGATTGTTTCACTAAATGCTATATGGTGCTGCGAGAAAGAAATGGATAAATTAATGTGGCAGTACTCTGTACTTGAATGATTTAAGATGTAGTTTTTTGAAATGATAATATTTCTGGACGTTGTGTCTTCTGATTGTTGGTGTGTTTGATAGTTGGCTTGACAGTGGTTTTATTTTTCTTCTGAGTGAGACATATTATCAGTCCGTAGCATCTTAAGAGTCAGTGAACTTCCTTGGTAATTTATTAAACTATTTGAGAATTGCCTCCATCCTCTCTTTATTGTTACTTGTTTGTTTTTTCTCCCTCAGCAATGTAAAACCTTCCATGGTGCATTTGTCGGATCAGCGTGTAGTCTTCATGGACCTTATATTCCAGACGTGCTCTTTTGGTGTGTCATCCTATTTTTCACAACGTTTTTTCTGTCGTCATTCCTCAAGCAATTTAAGACCAAGCGTTATTTTCCTACCAAGGTAATTGCGATATGCTGTGGAGTCATGCTTAATATTCTTGATTTTATTTCCTTAGTGTATTTTAAAATTGTAGTATATTTTTAAGGTTAATATTTGTGTTGGTCATCGAGTGCTGCTATAACAGAAATACCTCTTTGTTCAAGCCGAAAAGAACTTGGTTTCCTCTAGAAGTCAGAGTTCAGAGCATTGACTCCGGGGCAAGGCTTTCTCTCTCTCTGTTGACTATGGCGGAAACTTCTCATCTCTTCTCAGTTTCTGCTCCTGGGAAGTCTTTATGTGACTTGCCATCTCTCTTCTCCCATCTTTTTTATTGTCTTAATCACTTCTGTCCCAAAGAGATCAACGTAAAGAGCACATTCTCTACTCCTTTTATCTCATTCATGCCCTTCCTTGATGCAGAACACAACCAGAGCCTTACCCTCCCCACCCCAACGTCTTTCAGTCAACTCCAAGTCTAAAATCTAACCTTTTGAATCAGCTACATCAAATATGGGTGAGACATTCAGCATATTTCATCCTGGCACAAAATTCCTCTTTATTGGAGAATCTGTGTAATCTGGAATGTAGGTTTTCTATATCCAAAATAAAAATGGTAGCCTAGGAACAAAGAAGGACATTTCCATCACACCTGGCAGAAATTGGAGGGAAATAAGAGTAAAAGGTACTTAGTAGGCCCACTAGAATGGCAACTCTGCTCCCTACACTTAGAGTGGCCCCATTTTCCAACTCTGTCTGAATGGTAACCCCGGCCCTTCAGCCCTGGCAGACTCCATTATTCTGCTCCTTGGACATAGAAATCCCACCCCTTCAGTTTGGGCAGTGGTCCACTACTCAGCCATCCGTGAGTAACTGCCCCACACTTAAGAATCCAATTGAAACCGAAGAGGCTGTGGCCCCATATATTTGGATTCTGGAGAGCACAGTCCTGCCCCGCCAAAACTGAGAAAGCCTTACTTTTCCTGATCTTTCCATCAGTGTTGCTGATTTCTGAGCTGCTATAGGATGGCCATTTTCTTTGCCTGAACAACAAGATGTAGCTAGCGCTTTAACCTGTTCCCTGCCTGTGCAGTTCCCTGTGGCAGACAGCATCCTTTCCTTCCTTTTTTTCTATCTCGGACCCTTTAGTCTCCGTTCATGGGTTTTCTGCTTCGGTAGTTGATTTCATCCGTCAGCCACAGACACAATCTTTTAAACAAAGGATTGTGTGTCCACAACTTCATGAACATTCTAGGGTGTGTCCCGAGTTTGTACTTTGTAATTTTTCTGATCGTACGGTTTTCTCATTTTGCATTTCCTTTTTAAGTCTATCTCTTTTGGGCTTAGTTTAAACAGTTCAGGAGGAACCTCAAGAATCTTCTAAGATTGCTTAGAAGAAATCTCAACCTAGTGTCCAAGTTCATAACTTACAAGTCCCACCTTTATAACAAACTTTTCAGCAAAATTTCTGGTTTGTTGCTACTGCTTAAAAAGCACCACCCTTTCTGCAGTACCCAATCACATGCTTATCATTTTCTTTTAAAGCCTCACCAGATGCACATTTAATGCCTACATATTTCCCTGTATTTTGTTGCTGGTGCCATTTGTATCCTCGAAGACAGTAGAGACCTTTTATTTTTTAATAGTTCTCTTTACTTCCCTTTGTGCCTTCCTCTGATCCATAATTCTGCCAACAGTCCATCAAGGTCAGAGACTGTGATTTTATTACCAGGCACCTGAAGTGTTTACCCCTTTAACCCATTACCCAACCCCCAAACCACTTCCACATTGTAGGTGTTTGTTAGAGTAACACCCTTAATTCTCAACACCAAAATCTTAGCTAGCCAGTTGTGCTATCACTAAGATGATCAGACGTCCCGCTTATTTTTCCCACGCCCCGTGGAGTTTTTAAAAAGTCCCGATTTTTGGAAAGAATGCACGACAAGCTAGGGTATACGGTTTTCGGCTGCGATGTGGTTATTTCACCAGGATATGAGTTTTATCAATGGTGTTCCGCTTTACCAATGTTAAAATCTGGTCACCTTAACTATCACCAAAACATAACAAGCAAATTGATGTTCTCGCAGGTTCGGTGGTTAGAAGTGTGAATTCAGGGTTCTGGCCTTAGGGGATGACTTCCTTCCTTCCTGTTAGCTCTGGAAGAAGGTTCCTTTCCCCTCTGAGCTTTTGCTCCTGGCAGACTTACTGTGGTTCGGCATCTCTCCCCACTATCACATGCTTGTTTAATCTGTCTTACCTTGCAAAAGAGAAGGACTTAAAACACACCCAGTACCGACCCTGGGTCATTATACTAAATACAACCCATTTCTAGATGAGATCATAACCACAGGCCACGGGGGTTAGAATTTAGAACACATATTTTGGAGAAGTTCAAGTTCAAGTTCAAGCCCTAGCAACACTCCCTGTACGCCAGTAGTTTTGAAGAATGATTTATTGTGACAGGTATGTGAGACATGTGTTAGCTCACATTAAGGAAATGATGGCCCGGTGAGAGTTAGTAGCTAGGTTGTAAAATATGTTTTGTTTCTTTCTTTCTTTTTTTTTT
>NW_022111320.1:31524921-31552767 GCF_000313985.2 Echinops telfairi
GCTTTCTTCACCACATTTGCTTATTCACTCGTTTTGTCTTCAGCGGTTGTGTTGGGAAGGTGAGCATCATAGAATGCCAGTTTAATAGAAGAAAGTATTGAGTGGAGGCCCAATGTCCTTCTGTTACCTTAATGCTAAACCTATAAATATAGGCTCATAGACCTCTTTCCCCATCCTCATATAAATATATTTGCATATGTACATGTCTTTATCTAGACCTCTATAAATGCCCTTTGCCTTGAATGGGAACATTTTATTGTTTTTTAATTAAGTGACATTTTGGGGGAGAGTGTTTTTGTGTGTAAATATGGATGCATATGTATATTTACTTTTATTGTTAAAATGACATTTTGAAAGGGACAAGTGAGCCTATATAGAGAGTAAGATCTCCAAGCTAGTTCATCAGGAAAAGTGAGGAAAAATAACCCCGGTGAAGAGGAGCTGGGAGCCATTTAAGAAATGTGCCCCTCCCCACCACACAGAAATTCCTGATGCACATTCCAGGGCTCAGAAGGCACCTCTGTACTTTTACAGGGAGGAAACTCAGATTTGTCAGAGCATGGTGAGGAGACCCTGTGTACGTTTCTCAAAGGATTGTGTGTCTGGCAGTCATGGGAACACTCTGTGTACGTTTTCCAGCAGAACCAGGAGAGGACACAAGAAACTAGTACTGAATCCAAACATCTGCTCGTGTTGTTATTTTCAGACCCAACTACAGTTTTCTGTGGACATAATCTTATTCATACGTGCTCCCAATCAAATGATTTTAACAAATCATAGTCATAATAGCATGCAATGACTGTTTTCTACATGGAAGAAGGTAACTTCCAAAATAGTGCTTATCCTGGAATTTTCTTATCATGAAGTAATTATAATTTATTCTTCCCACCCTGTAGTGGTTAAGCATTGGGCTGCAATCCGCATGGTCAACAGTTTGAAACCACCAGCAGATCGGAAGGAGGGAGACTAGGCTTTCTACTCTCATAAACAGTTACTGTCTCGGAAAGCCACAGGGGGTTGCTATGAGTCAGCACTGACTCCATGCTGAGAGGTGAAAGGGCACATTCATTTTGAGTTGTGCGATTGCTTATAACCAGATTATACGACTCTCTTTAGAATCAGAAGGTTTAAAGGGGATATGAATGACAGAGTTTAATGAAGGTAGTTTTCAACTCTTTTGTCTTTCACACAATAATAAAACATCAAAAAATAACACTGTTTTTAAAAGCAGTGGTCTCCACTGTAGGGTTACATGTGTGGAATTCATTCTAATAAAATTATTCACTATGAAATTTGCTATATTGATAGCCAGTCGTAATACAAAATACAAATGAACGTAGAGTCCTTGGATTTATCAGTAGTCTTCAGGAGCTCCAAAGTAGTTTAGTTAAGGGACTGATTTCTAGTTGGTACAGTGAGTTCACTGGATGTAAAGTACATAAGAGTTTAGTGCAACCCTGCTTCACTTAGCTCTTCCTACATAACATACCTCCCCAAGGCATATTAGCAGTAACCCTTTATTGGTTCAGAGTCCCATGGCAGTTAGGGCGGGCTTAGCTGGGAACTAGGCTGGACTACTGGTTGGTCTGAGGCCTCATGTGTGGACGATCATCTGTTGACTCCACGGGAGCAGCATGGTCACTCACCTGTCTGGAACCAAAGCAGATGTGGGAGCAGATGCAGCGAGGTTTCGTGAGATTGCAGCTCAGAAAGTCCTAGGGTCTCCTCCTGTAGGTTCATCACAGGGCCATTTCCGATTCGAGGAAAGGGAAAATCTCTTACCTTTGGGGGAAAGAGTCACCTAAGCCATGTTGCAAGGGGTCCTGCTTTCTAAGGATGGGTGGTGCGGTCTGCTGCTCTGCAAGCCAGCAGTTCGAAACTGCCAGCCGTTTCATGGAAGAAAGATGGGTCTTTCTACTCCTGGGAAGAGTTACAGCCTCGGAAACGCCCGGGCAGTTCCGCCTTGCCCTACAGCGTCGCCATGAGTCAGCATCGACTCAATGGCAGTGGGTGCGGGTTGGAGTTTGGTATTTGCAAATAATTCTTCACACAGCTCAAGAGGTAATCCAGTTCTTTCCGATACTTTTGACTTTTCATAGACCAGACCGCGTTCAAGCTGTGAAATGTTGTGCAATAGACAAAGGGGACCTTTTCTTACTATCTTGTTTTCTAAAATGCTTATTCATTTATTTAATATCTTAATTGTTATAACAGCCTACTTATCCAAATCGAGGCTGGATCATAAGCCCCTTGGGAGAAAATCCTTGGTGGACCTTATTAATAGCTGCTGTTCCCGCTCTGCTTTGCACCATCCTCATCTTTATGGACCAGCAGATTACAGCTGTGATCATAAACAGGAAGGAGCACAAGTTGAAGGTAATTCTTAAATAGTTACGGCTCTATCATGACCTCTGCTAGGGGTTGTGGTGGTTTTGCAGTCACTAGAATACTGAAAGCACCAAGATGAAAATTAGTTTGTTCCCTCTTTGTTATCTGCAGAGAGGGTCTCCCTCCTCCACAGTTTGTATAATTTATAACAGTAAGTACACCATTTAAGCATTCACCAACAAGCTAGTAATACAAAATTAAGCAGCACTGCAAGTCATTCTCTCAGGTAAATAAGCCATACTATAATTTCCAAAGCTAGGTGTTAGTCCACGTTTTCATAAATAAATAAACCATACTATAATTATCAAAGCTAGGTGTTAGTCCAAGTGTGTAGGGAAAAAAAGGCGGAACTAATGAGGAAAAAGTTAACACTCACAGTGACCACAGAAAGGAAACCCAAGAGATAGCCCATTGTCTTGCAGACCCTGACGGTCTTTAAATTAAATGAATGTAGCATGCACTATGTTTTTTTTAAAAAAACTGGAAACTCTTCAAGTAATTAAAGACAATGCTTCCAGGCCGTTTGCATAGCTCTTATCTATTTGTTGAAATACTATTAGTGTCAAATGAACACCCATTTGACAAGATAATTCTGAAACAACCCCATGAAACACAAGGGAACTTTTCCATTCCGGATTTAAGCACAAAAATTGGATTAAGTCCACAGAAGTTATGGCCGTCAAATTTTAGATAAAAGCAATGTTTTTAAAGGTCGAGGTGGGGGTGGGGCGGGGAACCACGCACACATTTCCTTTGCTTCTTCTATAGACTGTATTTGTTAGTGCAAGACAGGAAAACGAGCACTTGCCCAGTTTGCTCTGGCCTGGTAAGCTGGTCATCAGAGCATGTGTCAGGCTAGTACTTCCGCTGCCGCATCGTAGGTCGTGTAGAGTTCTCACCTAAAGGAACATGTAGACTGATGAACACCCATGCTCCCTTCTCTTGCAGAAAGGAGCGGGCTATCACCTGGACTTGCTCATGGTTGGTGTTATGCTGGGAGTTTGCTCCGTCATGGGCCTTCCGTGGTTTGTGGCTGCAACAGTGTTATCCATAAGCCATGTCAACAGCTTGAAAGTTGAATCGGAATGTTCTGCTCCAGGAGAACAACCCAAGTTTCTGGGAATCCGTGAACAGCGGGTTACAGGGTTACTAATTTTCGTTCTAATGGGCCTCTCAGTGTTCATGACTTCAGTACTGAAGGTAAAACTTTCTTTATCAACTGTGTTCAAGTATTTTTTATCGTCTAGTTTACACCTCATTGTATGAAGGGGAAACATTAATATCAGCCTAAGTTCCTAGCACTTACTTGGGAAACAATACTTCAAGGTGATTTTAACACGATGTGAAAGGCTGGTATGAAGGGCTGCAGATACTGTTTGGGGGAAGATAGGTCATTGGTAGTTGTCGTCAGCACTAGTAGCTCAGAAGGTTTTGCCTACCTGCTGGAGGAAGCAATGCGGAAAGATGGGGGAAACTCACGCCAAGGAAATCTAAGCATAACGCTGCTGTTAATTGATGCATCCTTCCTCATACACTTAGTGAAATAAAAGTAGTAAGCACTCATTAGGAAAGCTGAAAACAGGTTAGCAGTGAAACACAAGAGAAATGATGTTTGGTTCATCATCTTTAAATCACCTCGGATTTTTCATGAAGCATATTCCACTGAACCTAGGGAGTAAAAATAATAACTATAACCAAAACTAGCATAGCTGTTACATCTCTCCCCCTCATGGGAGAGCTATACCTCGGTCCTTGGCTGTGTAGCAGCCGTTGAGTGCGCGCGCCAGAGCCGCCGCCCTCGTTGAATCAAATTCACCTGGGCTAGGTGGGCCGGTTCAGGTGTAACGCCCACCTAGGTGTACCACCTCATCCTGGCTAGGAACTTGAGCCTAACGTAGCTAAATAATTAATCTGAAAGTTTTAAACACTGGGATTCTTTGGCTTCCTTTCACGGACTTTCTATCTGTGGCTTAATTCACAAACTAGCCTGTTGAGTTCTTCCCAGGCTGGGTACCAGTGGGGCAGCAGTAGTAAACAGGGCTCGTGATGGTCTCCCGTGAAGAACGTGGCAGTCCCGCGGGAGCAACGGGCCAGCACCGAGGCTTAAGTCAGTGCCCTTCCGCGCTAGCCGTCACAGTCCAAGGAAGAGCCTCAAGACCCAGTGCATTTCCTTACTATCTATTCGCATCTCTTCTTGAAGAGTGTCATGCAGGTTCCACCCTCTCTCTCATTCATTCATTCATTCATTGTTGTGGGGTGGGTCAGGATGGGGTATTATTAAAAGAACGCTTAGAATAGGTTTTTGTTTTGTTTTTCTCCTTCACGTATAGCACCATAGACTGTAAAACTCCAGGGTGTTTGTGTGTGTGTGTGTTTCAAAATTTCTTTACCCTTACATAACAGTCAACATATTTTGAGTAATGAACACATACCAGATGGTTTTCTGAATATTTTATGTATTTGAAGTAGTTGAATATTTATGAGAATCTGAGGTGGAAAGTGCAGTGCCCTAGATCTAAGTTTTAAGAACAAGTAGTTTGCACGGTAATACTTTTAAGCAACGAACACCCCTCCTTTTAGGAAGAGAACACAGGATGTTATATTTTCAGTAGCATTTTCTTCATTTATGGAAAAGTTGGGTCGGTCAAGGCCACGTGCAGTTTGATCACCATAGATCGTTCGTGACTGTTTTTTCTGTCATTACTATGACATTATTTCAGGAACGTGAGTTCTAATTTTGCCTTTTCACTTACAGTTTATTCCCATGCCTGTTCTGTATGGTGTTTTCCTTTATATGGGAGTGTCCTCATTGAAAGGCATCCAGGCAAGTCCTAAGTTATTTTATGATTTTGTAGAAAAACTCACAAATACCGGAGGCCTTCTGAAGTTTGTGGGAGGAAATTCCAGTCTTTCCCACAGGCTTTTGGAAGCCCGCTTGTATTTTAAATGTGCAGTGCTGCCTCTTTCCCTGATGGCGTGGTGGGTTACGGTTTGGGATGCTTAATTACAAGCCCAGCGGTTTGAACCCCCGACTGCTCACAAGGAGAGAGAGCGGCCACGGTGTTTGCTCCCATGGGCTAGCTTTCCCAGCTCAGACCTCCAGAGCGGCAGCTGTGCTCTGCCCCAGGGGGTTTCTATGAGACTGGCTGATAGTGTGATTCGTTTGGCTTCTGTGGTACTTTCGAGTGGGCTGGTTTTCGGATTGCTGACTCCCAGTCCTCATTTGCCCCATCATGGTTGCCTGTGACCCTCTCCCCACCTTCCCGGGAGCTCATGGACGGATGTGATCCATACTGATGTTCAGTGAGAGCCAACGAAAAGCCCCGCTGAAGAATAAAAAATACTGGGGTGGGCGAGTGGAAAGGACTGTTTTTCAACACGTAGGGCTACAGTCTCTGTGCTTTCAAAAGAAAACGTAGAGAGCAGTTTCTTCTACAAATAGTTAATACCTGGCATTTATGTGGCACAGTATAGTTCACGCAGCTATAAAGCCTTGACCTAAAACTTTTATTTTTTAATATCCTCAAAATAACACAAGAAAACAGCAAGGGAAGATATCCTCATTTAAAAAATAAAGATGGACCCTACGGAAGGTTATTAGCTAAGTAAGCAATTCAGCCACAGCTAGCACCCAGTGCTTTCATCACTGGATGTTGCCCTATTTAAAATACTTCTGGAAGGTGCTGAGATTGTAGGGCACGGTGAAAACCTCATTTTTGCAACTGAGCCCCTCCTGTTATGGAAGTACGTTGACTGAGGTTGGCAGTTTGTGGCGAATAATGACTTGCGACACTTCTTCAAGGCAATGTCTTTAATTTGTAGCACAGCAAGTCTACGGTTTGCTCTTCACTAATCAAGTGCAATCTCAGTTTGTCCTATCTTGTTTTAAGAATTTGTGAGGTAGACAGAGTGCTGCCCAAAAAGTTGCATAGCATTTCTTTATTTTTGTTGAGAACCTTTTGTTCTCTTCCTATCTGCATACAGTTTTTTGACCGCATAAAATTATTTGGAATGCCTGCTAAGCATCAGCCTGACCTGATATACCTCCGCTACGTGCCCCTCTGGAAGGTCCATATTTTCACAGTTATTCAGCTCACTTGCCTGGTTCTTCTGTGGGTGATAAAGGCATCGTCTGCTGCAGTGGTCTTCCCCATGATGGTAAGTTTAATTGTCCCTTCTGTTTTACGAGACACGCTTTGCCCTTTAATGATAATATTTTATGAGTGTTGATACTGCTTTTAAAATTAACATTTACAATTGACTTTGAAAAAAAGCCAACAGCCCCAAACCTATTTTTAACACCTTTGTTGTGTGAAATTAGAAATTGATTCATTCTAGCTAAAGACCACTGTAGTTATTTTGCAATTTTGGTGTTTTTCATCTTTGGGATACATAAGTAGAACTTTGTCTTGGGTTTTTAAACAACTTCAGAGTTTAAGAAGCTTATGGAACTAGCATGAAAGCCAAATAAATGTAAACACCAGAACATCCAGAATACCACATGGCTCTTTCACTGGGTGCTGTAATACCTCTTTGTTGGGATTTTCCAGATCTAGATGTTAAAAAGTTGTCAAGACTTTCCATGATTTTAGTAACTCAATCAACTGAATTCGTTAAGTAAGCACAGAATATTATACTTCCCAAATAGAGTGTAAACACTCTTTTGTAAATTTCATATAGACAATGGTCACGTACAAAGAAAAATATTAAAAATAAAATGTCACATATAGCGTCTAGGTGGCATACTCCCTACTCATAATTAAATTAAAAAACGATGGGGACAAATAAAACCTCAAATAATTTTAAGTTTTGGGAAATTAAACACTGGTGTAAATAATCCCTGGATAGAAAACTGAGTTCAAAAACCATTTGGAGATAAGGAAAGAAACCTTTGCAACAATGTCTATCTATAGGAAGGCATATAAAATTACGGAAAAGAATACCTTTTGTGTCTTTATTATTCATGCCTTAAATGCAACCTAAGTTTTTTTATTTGTAAAGACTGATAAGGGATTAACCCTTCCCAAGCCTGAGCACAGAAGAAAATAAAAGAGGGAATCGTATGGAAGATAGACGAAAAGCTTTAAAAAATATTATATGTACTTCTAGCAATAAATTTGAACAACTAGAACTGGGGAGAGGTAGGGTCAACATTTACCCATCCCTCCCCACTCCCCGGTAAAGGATCAAATGGCAGTACGTGTATTAGGTTTTGTGGGTCATGAGGAAACACTAATGTCCATTAGTTTTTTATTGATCCGATCTTCAAAAAGTAACTATACAACTTCTTAAAATCAAAGTCTGTTAATGAGAAGAAAGAAATTCTATCTACTTGGGGTAGAGTTGCAATTAATGGGGAGTTAAATATCAATTATTGCTCCTGGTCATCAAATCCCTTTCAAAGATTCATTTGTCAAAACCATTCTTAGCTCATAGCCTCTGTGGAGCAGGTGACGGCGGGATTTGGACGAGTGGCTGCGGCTTGTCAACTGTAATCCTGAGGGAATGAATTGTTACCACACTACCTACATATAATGTGTAAGGTGATCCCTAGGGGACGTATGGAACCTAGGTAAAATTCAGAACTGGAACAGTAGTTTAAAATCTACCCTTGAAAACATTAACCAGGCTCAGATGGATTAACAGCAATTTTCTTCTTTATTATTTTAGCTTGTATAGCCATTCTGTTTCTCCAAAACCTTAAGATTGGTTAATCGGAGCCCAGTAAAGTTTTATTTCTTGTGGTGAATCTGAATAGCCTTGCAGTAATTTACTTTATACCTACTGACTGCAACACACTAGGAATAAGAATAATGGAATAAGAGGGCTTCAAAATGTGTGGGGAAATATAATGAAAAGACCTGGGTATTTTTCCATAAGCTTTAAAGCCCTGTTGAAGGGTCTCTATTCTTAATGATTACAAAGGCATCAGTCTCTTTTTCCTGCTGTGGAGTCGACCGGTGCATTGTAAACACCAGTGTGTGCTGAGCGTTTTTGTTTTTTTTTGTTAGTTCCCTAGCATTAGCCTTAAGACATAGGTATCAGAACTTTAGCCAGAAATATTCTAAAATGTAAGAGTCGTTTCTTCTGTACAGTGAAACCTGTACAGAGAGTCAGAAGCTGTTTGTCCAGGTTGTGAAAATTTCTTGCCTGTGGCAGGATGTACGTTTCTATCTACTTAAAGTTAAAATGGGGGAAAAAATTCTCAGGTTTTCCTAATATTTTTTGATGCTTAATGTTCTTTCGCATAATCTCAATGCATGTATTTTTACATACCAGGCCGAGGGTAAAGCTTTCCGTGTTCTACCGCTGGAATGTGGGGCTTGGAGTCATAAGTATACTTCTTTCTCTTCATTTCTTGCCTCAAAAATAGTAAAATTGATAGGAAGGGCTTTTTAAAAAGATTACTTATATAATATATAATGTAAAGCCATTCTCAAAATTCCTAACTTTATTTTACCGTGATGATTCCCAGTTTGCACAACTTACTGTATAATTATATGCAGAAAGCAAAGTGTTTATTCAGAAAAGGGCTACTTAGGAAGCCTCTTTCCATTTTAATTCCTTGATAACTATCATTTGAGAAGAAAGTTCAAGAGGACAAGAAGGTGACCCAGTTCTTTTAAGATGGTGTATGCAAACATTTCTCAGCAAATTATATGAGTGACTTTCACATTATTTGTAATTAATACATATTTTATATTCTCTTTAAGTGACCTCTTTTGGATGTTGTTAATACTTCCTTGCCCATTTTTTAAAGGTTCTTGCATTAGTCTTTGTGCGCAAACTTATGGACCTGTGCTTCACAAAGAGAGAACTTAGCTGGCTTGATGATCTAATGCCAGAAAGTAAGAAAAAGAAAGAAGATGACAAGAAGAAAAAAGAGAAAGAGGTAACAGTCGAGAAATTCACATTGGCAGCATTGACTGGGTCAATATTTTGTACCATCTGGCAGGTATTCTAATCACTTTAAATAGGTTAACTTCTTTCATCGTCACAAGAACCTTGTTATGAATTGTAGATTGAAGAAATGGCGTGGGGGCCACCTTTCACCTCCTCTAGGTACACATGGGAGAAGGTGACTCCGACTGCATTTTCCCTGGATCAGTCTGATGAGGCAGAGGGGTTGGACATGCCGCCACCCTCCCACCTTCTTAACTCTATGCTGACACCGCTGCCCTTCGGGTGGCACTCTGTCTCTGTGCTGCCTTTAATGAGCCATTGCAATGACACCACCTAGATAGGACTCACGGACAATACCCATAACTATGGCGGCGGTTTATTAGGGAAGTTAACAGGTCACATCAGGATCAGAAATGTAAAGAAACCAGTTATTTTGTCTGCAGTGCTGCTTCTCAGTTGTGCCTTACATGCTTCCCTTGTGCCTCTTCTCACTTGCTGTTCTTAGAGTTCTATTTCTGCTTCGGGTGGCTCACTTTATAGCCAGTAGAATGGCAAAACCAACCAGCCCCCTGTTTAGACTTGAACGTAGCCTGTTTGCATGCTCCCACCTAGTCATTTGGTGGTTGTTAGAAAGACTAGGGATAAACAGGCCAGAGCAAGTAATCTCACATTATTACATGGTTGCTATTGTTGTGCCGTCCCTGGAGAAGGATATCATGCTTGGTAAAGGGGAGGGGCAATGAAGGGAGAGTCCGGCCCTCTCCGAGGTGGATTGACAGTGTGGCTGTAACAATGGGCTCGGGCACAAGAACAGTTGTATGGATGGGTAGGGCAATGCAGCGATTCTCTTGTGCATAGAATTGCCATGACTTGTAGCTGACTCGATGGCACTTAACCATAGCACTTGCTGTGCCCACTTTACGAATAAGGAAACTGAGGAAGAGAGGTTAAGTAATGGTGCAAACCTTGCCTCTTAGCCATTTCACTGTCCTGCTTCTCTATTGTCTTGACATAGGAATATTATTTTGAAATGATACATCACGTGTACTTACCAACAGATGTATTTGAGTCTTTAAAAAAAATTCTTCATCCTAATCCATCATCTAATTTTACCTACCATGCATGAGGACATTTTTTGTACATTTTGATTTTTAAATGAATTTATAATAATCAGACATCCTTAATGATGAAAAGAACCTTACATCTTTTTACAAAAAATGTTGTGCCATTTGAATCTTTATATGTAATTAAGTCTATCAATCAGTTGATTTGTATACTGAGATTCAACATTATTTCTTTAGTTTCAGATGCTGTTTTGTTTTTGATATTGAACTCAGTGCCATCACTGTTTGCAGGGCACGATTGTGTTGATTTTATTGCCTTGCTCAGTTTTCCCATTCAAAATAATGCTTGGAGATCAAAGATCAGAAAGATTTACTTTCAAGTTTGATAATTTTAAAGATAGATATTGAAATTCCTGGCTTTATATTTTTCACGAAAATTATGGCTTTTATTTAGAAGATTAACTTGAATTGAGATGCTAATATTTAACAGGTTCTATTTTTTCTAAACTTTTATATATGTAAATACTTATGGGCTTTTATGATTTTTCAAATGGGTGCCACTATCTTATAGGGGGTATAAAGTATTTATGACACATTTAGAGGTATAATTACCTGTTGATTACTTATCAGTTAGATTGAGGTTCAGTGTCAACAGGGGTAAAAAGGAGGTGGGGAAAACACAGGGACTCATTTTATTCTCTCATACAAAAAAATTTGGAAGGAAATGAAGTGTGAGGTACCCTATGGGCCAAGATGACTGCTGAATGCCAAGTGTTCGTGATCATTGAAGGTATTAAAGACGGGAGGAGGTGGGAGAAGGCAGTAGAGAGGTCTCTACCCAGTGGTCCTTTTTGCAGTCTTCCCCCAGGTGTCCTTCACTAATAAATGTTATGTGTCCCACATGGCCACACGGGGTTGCTATGGACACTAGGACATTTAGAGAGGATCCTACTTCTCTTTTCCCTAGCTGCACCCACCGCACCTCAGAAGAACGAGAGTCCCGTCAGTAAGAATGTAGAGTGAGCGCCGTCTCTCCCTTTCTCACTGTGATGTCGTGGTTTTGGTCTGTCCACTGTCTGGTCTCCCCTCCCAAAGTGAAGTTTTGCAATGTCACCCTGACTTGGATGTTATGCCTGTCTTGCAGCGAGTGGAGGCCAGGAGTGTTGGTGGTGAACGTTCTAGGTGCGTGCCTTCCAGGCTCCTCCAATCAGCATTTATCTGGTCTTTAAATGTCAGGTGCCGAGGTTGAGAAACCCAGCTTTATCCAAAGGGGCTACTCCCTGTATTGCATTATGATGAAAGACAAAGTGGTATCTCTCATTAAATGCCTACATTACAGTTGAGAGTCAGATTTACTGATGTGTCTAAACTGCTCTTTAAATGAAAAAAAGTAAAATATGATTGACTTATAGAGGTGACAAGTATACAATTAAACATTACCCTGTACAGTGATTGTGCCACTGGCATGTGTTCATAGTAAAGTGAGTTAGTCGGTCCTAGGCAGATGTGCTCTCGTTAAATAATGTGTGGTTTCTAAGACACTACGTATTAATTGATCTGCATGAAGAGATTCTGAGGAAAGTAATCATTTTGCATACGTGCCCTAAAGGAAGCTGAACGGATGCTCCAGGCCGAAGAGAGTGATACCGTGCACCTTCCATTTGAAGGAGGAAGTCTCTTGCAAATTCCAGTTAAGGCCCTAAATTATAGGTGAGATGCTATTTTATTTTTTTAAAGAAACCAAATAACAAAAGTATCTTATGTATATGTCAACAGCATATGGAAACTATTGTTGTTTCGTTAGTGACATCTGTTTTTTAAAGATGATAAAATATCTATTTGGTATGCCCACTAGAGTTGAGTTCTCAGGTTCCAAAGCAGTGCCAAACGCTTTCCTGACCTGCGTTGCAGGCAGGCGTGAAGGAAATCGCTGGACTTGGACCAGATCCTTCGACTCCCTTTCATGTCGAGCCTGTGACATTTACTTTTAGTCCTTTGCTCCCCCTGTCTCTGTGACCCTTTCGACCATTACACTTCTCTCAATAAAACTCACTGCGATCAAGTCAATGCTGGCTCATCGCGACTCTCCTTCTCAGACTGTTAGGGATACAAAGCCCAGCCTTTCCCCGTTAGAGCTGATGCCCAATAGTATTGCTTTTTCCTTCCTCCCTTCCTTCGGGCTGAGGTTAGTATGTGCTTGAAAAGAAGCACTTCGAAAAATGAGGACCTAATGTCGGGGGTTTAAATGGAGAGAAAATGTTTTGAGAAATGATGTACAAATACGCTTTACACAATTGATGTGTGTATGGATTGGGATAACAGTTGTATGAGCCCCTAATAAAATGTTTAATTAAAAAAAATAAATAAATAAATAAAAAAAAAACCAACTTTGAAAAAAAAAAAAAGAAAAGAAGCACTTCTATCCTTTGTCTGATAACTTTCCCATGTGTAGTATGTTCAGAGGCTCTCTAATGATGGTGACTTCCAGACGTGAGCTTTTTCACGATTGAATGTAAGGGCTCATGTTAAGGAAACATTATTAGTATGTATGATTTGGTATTTTATATTCACATGTAATGATGAAAGCTGAAGATTAGATACACGTTTTACTATTGTAAAGTAGGGGAGGGAGGAAAGACCTGTATTTTTATTGATGAGTTTCTTTTCCAACCAGTCTCAATGAAAGGTGTGTTGATGTCAACTTGCATCCAGCTTAAGAAAAGAATCTACTCTTTATAGTTTTTACTGAGGTTGCACTTGCGCATATATATGTTTTAGTTCAGATAAATTAATTTAAGTGTTTTCTCTTGGACTTTTTGCTTTTAATTTTGATGATTAATACTCGTCTGAGTCACTGTCCGTACTTTTTACCTCCAATCTTTGTATGTTGTATGCTCTTGGGGCACATTTTGACTCATAGTGATCCACTGTGGCAGAGCAGAACTGCCCCAGAAAGCTTGTCTGGTCGGGAGGGGGAAAAAGGAAAATGAGCTGATTCCGGGAACCCAAGAGGAAAGCGAATTTTGGGAATGATGAGGGCAACAAATGTGTAGGTGTGCTTTACACAATTGATCTATGTATTGTGATGAATTGTATGAGCCCCAATAAATTGATTAAAAAATACAATTAAAGGGTTAATATGTATGCTATGTGAAATAAATGCCAATAAACTTCAAAAACCAAAAAAAGAAAAAAAAGCTTGGCTGGTCTGTAATCTTCACAGGAATACTCCACCAGGTCGTTTCTTCAGTGGAGCAGCTGGTGGATCTTTGGGTTGGCAGTTGAGTGCTCAAGTCCTGTACCACTAGGGCTGTCTCATACCACACGTCTGGATTTTAAGATAGCCAGCACTAAAGGGCTCTGCTCTGCCCAGCACTGTAAATGTGGATTTGAGTGATTTATGTTAACCACTGAAGTTGTGCTTCTGCCAAGAGCATGGGAACTGTCGTGCTGCCTTGGTGACTCACCAGTTTGTGGATATCACTTGTCACTTCATTTCTGTCTTGCCTTCTCACTTTCTCAGTGTGGTTACGCACGGGCTCTGACAAACTGAAGGCGGGAGTCTGTACGTGAGACTTAACACAAAGTGATGGGTTGTCTGTCTTCTTGAGAGATGACACGAGCTATTATGAGTGCTGCTTTGCTAAAAACAGTTTCAGTGTGAGGAATGCTTAGAAATCTGCAGACCTGTTTATTCCCAGAATTAAAAATTTTACATAGCTTTGGATTGCTTCCTGTGAAGATCCGTGAACTAAAACGTGGAAGCCTTGGAACTTTAGAAAGCCCTGTTGAGTATGAAAACAGCTTACTTAATGCGGGCAAAGTTTTTGGGGGAAGTGGATGCATGCCTTTTTAAAGGAAAGCCTCAATTTCTACTGGTAGGAGCATTCCTATTTAGAAGCCGACCACCAGGAGCTAAGACCCTTGAGGACTTCCTTTCTGCAGTTACCTGAGGTTGGCAGCCAAGCAAATAGCTGCGTACTTGGGGTTGGCAGCAGTTCCAGTGAGAAGCCGGGCCATTTCTGAACCTGGACACCTTTTTTTTTTTTTTTTAAATGATTTTATTGGGGCTCATACAACTCTTATCACAATCCATACATATGTCAGTTGTGTAAAGCACACTCATACATTCGTTACCCTCATCATTCTCAAAACATTTGCTTTCCGCTTGGGCTCTTGGAATCAGCTCCTCATTTAAAAAATTTTTCCCCCTCCCTCCCTGCTTCCCCCTCCCTCATGAACCCTTGATAATTTATAAATTATTATTTTATCATGTCTTACACTGCCTGATGTCTCCCTTCACCCACTTTTCTGTTGTCCATCCCCCAGGGAGGAGGTTATATGTAGATCCTTGTAATCGGTTCCCCTTTATACCCTACCTTCCCTCCACCCTCCTGGTATCGCCACTCTCTCCATTGGACCTGAGGGGTTCATCAGTCCTGGATTCCCTGTGTTTACAGTTCCTATCTGCGCCAGTGTACATCTTCTGGCCTAACCAGGTTTGTAAGGTAGAATTGGGATCATGATGGGTGGAGGGGCGAGGAAGCGTTTAAGGAACCTGGACATGTACAAAAACGGACTTGGGTTTTCTTTTGACTACTCGGTGACGACGTCCACCGTATCTGCAATCCGATGGAGAGTCAGCACTCTCGAGATGACCGCCACCCTCTTGTTCATGTCCCACCTGTTGGAGCATCGGTGTTTGTCACTTGTGTGAAGTATTTTCCCTTGGTGAAGAATTGGCTTGCAAAACTCTCTACATTAATTTCATGCTGCTTTGATATTACATGTGACTGACAACCTTGAGCACAAAATTAAATTCATGCATACCATCGTTGGCTTTGGGTTTTTGAAGTAACGGTGGGGATATATCATAGGGATCGAGAGATGTTTGTCCCTCATGGGAATAAAAGGACAGTTTTCTGGGCTGTTAATTTTGGTAAACTCAAAGTAGCACCTCGACACTAAAAAATGCTCATGCCAGCTAAAAGTAGGATTTTATATTGATGTGTTAGCTGTTGAAAATGTTCTGGGTTTTGTTTTCAACTCTAAAGTATACTTTTTCAACTCTACTGCAAAAATGATGAAAACGAAAGTGGCTGTATTTCCCCCCCCCCCCTATCATCTTAATGTCCCTTATCTACTTGGGATATTTATTTGGTGAGATTGGCATTTGTGTTATAAACATTTTGGGGGTTGTGGTAAGCTTGCACCTTTTTTATGTGTATAAGCACCTTAGTATATTCTTTCATATTATTTCAGCAATGTTCTTTACTATGTAATAGCCAAGGTCTTTGGTCATCATGGCTACAGAAATACTGTGGAACCTCAAATTATATTCTGAAGATTAGTTACATAAATACATTTTGCTTATTTAAATAATCCTCTTGGTTTTGCTGATAAAGTTTCCTGTGAAGTCTTTGTAAACACATGCCACGGTTCTGGTACTTTGCTCAGCCTTGTTGGTAAATGCTTGGCAAGAGTTGTATTTTAAGTTGATGAGCACAAGTGTTAAATAAATAATTCGAATGGCAGTATTAATGCTTAAGCAAGTACTGAATACTAACCAAAAAGTGTGTTTGTTCTTCAGTGTCGATCCCTCAGTTGTTAATATCTCAGATGAAATGGCCAAAACGGCACAGTGGAAGGCACTGTCCGCGAGCACTGAAAATGCCAAAGTAACCGGCTCTACCACGAGGTAGCTATACCCACTTAGACCTTTGTAACCGTATTCCCGCTTTCAGATGTCTTTAAGAAACTAAAAGTAAAACTAACCTATCTAAACCTAATGGATTTCTTCTCTGCCTGACAAAAACCAGTCTGCCTTTCCTTCCTCCCTTTCCTTTCCGGGCATCCATGCATTCATCATTTTACTACCTACGAACATAATTATGGCAGTAAATCAGCTGGCACGTTATCTGTGTTTTTAATTTATACTCTGCCCATTGTCTACTCTAAAGAAAGGATTTGAGACATTTTATGATAATTATGAACACACACAATATCATGAAATGAATATGTACAACATTGGAAACCATATGAAGAAAGATACCTACCAGGGATAAATAGTTTCGCTGAACACTAAGCTCAAATTCTTTCTCTGATAGTTGAAGAAAAGCATTTTCCCTTCTCAAGTGTGTGTGTGTGTGTGTGTGTGTGTGTGTGTGTGTGTGTGTGTGTCGGGGAGGGGGGTATGTCTAGCATACCATTTCTTCAAATGTTGAACATAGATTTTTCTCGAAGATATTTCTGGCAGAAATTGAATCCATGTATGTAAAGACCGTCACTGGATCATGCATTGAAACTATTATGCAAGTTCTTGTTTTGTAACTCTTAACATTAAACAAAGATTTTTTTTCATCCCTGGCCCTCACTTTGAAGCCTGAGCTCTTGAATCTCCCTCCATGATCATCTGTACTCCGTTCATGGGCTTCTTGAGAATTGAGACAGTGCCCGGTAGCATGTTCAGAAGCTCACATTCAACAAACACGTAGTAATTCAAAGGAACACCGATTTGGTGTGCGCCTTGTACCAGACACTGCTGGGCGCCTGTGTATTGTGCTTGTGTGTCAGGTGAAAAGAGCATTTGGACAGACAGTTATGCTACTGCCCATGGCTGCCTGCTGTCTTTCTGAGTGCTGTCGTTCGGTAACTGTTGATCAGCTCCCCCGCCCCCGGCCTTTCTCCACTCCCTTTTAGAGCCCTTTGCCTGTTTCGCCTGCATCCACTTTCATTTTCTCTCATTATCATTCGAGTTTGGCTTCTCTGAGCTGGGCTGCTTCTTTATGGTATCTTTGCTCTTCCTTATCTATTTTTTTGATTAGGCTTTGCCATTTCTGCATTCCACACAACCCAAATCTCACTAACTGTTCTTTTTTAAGTTAGTAATTTTTCTCACCTTTTCGTCCCCCGCTCTCTGGGATCGTTAAAAGAATAAAGACATTGCAATAATGCCATCATGTGGAGTGAGGGACCCTTGAGGCCATGTCATTTCATAGAAAAGTGTTAGAAGAATCTTCCTTCAACTTTCCCTGGAGGAGGCAGCGAATAGGCATATATTGCACTTTATGAAAAATTCCCCCCCAATATCCAGAGATTCACTCGTGACATCAAATTAGCTCACACAAACGAAGTCATTTATGCTTTAAATTAACCTGAAAGTGCAGCATAAGTGTTGGTTGTGAATTTGTCAACCAGATGATAGGGAAAGGTATTTCATAAGTTTGTTACCTTTTCCAGGATATTGTTTGATACCTGTATCTATTTGTCAGTAAAATAAAAGTCAAATGCTGTGCTTGTCTTCACGCATTCAGTTAAGATTAGTAATATTCACCAGTTTTAAGGAGCTCCCCCTTCAGTTGTAAGACGACTAGGGATTTCAATCATAAACACTTCCATTAAAAAACCTCGTAGAAGCATTTTCATATTTGGCCTTCCAATTAAGTTTACTGGTATAAAAAGAAGAGAGAAAAACAGTAATAAAAACTTTATAATGTGAATAGTCATCTCAAAAAGCTTATTATAGATGCTAGCCATGTTTATAATTTTAAATGTTCATTTTGAAATCATTTTCTTCACCTTTTGTTTGTTTTGAATAGCCCTGAAAGACCTGTGAGTGTGAAAATAAATTTTGAAGATGAGCCAACCAAGAGCTACTTGGATGCTGAGACGTCATTGTAGAATTGACCCAAGAAGAATTATATATATGTGTATTTGTATACTTCCTGTGTGTATATGTGTGTTTAATGCACTGTACCTGATGATATTGTAGCCCTGGCCATGTGTGCGTCACTAGTGGCTATTGTGAAGTAGTGTGTGAAGTTTATGAGCACCGGGGAGACTGTATAGATAATGAAATGGTCTCTCACAAGTGAGGTACATGATTTCTGCAATTCAAATATTTATTCTGCTGGATTTTGTTCTCTTTTTCTGCAATAGAAGGATGTGGGGAGGTACATTCAATCTACCTTTTTTATCTGTTCATGACAATTCATATCAACTTTTAGTGATATTTATAATAATTTTTATATGTGAGTTTTAACTTGTTTCTGAAAATTTTTGTCTATCGCTTCAGCTAATGCTTTACAGGAAGAACAGGGGATCTTTATGCCAGTGCTGTGGGACACATGGTAACATGCCGCGGCTTGTGCGTGTGCCTGTCATTCACGTATCTGTCCATCGTGTTTCACAGGCAGTGGAGTTTGGTTTTGGCCATAGAGGTGAAGGTCGGCAAGAGAATAGGACCTTCCTAGATAAAGAACTATGGATTTGACCTTTATTTTGAAAAAGGTTTCTGAATCTCCCCCGAACCTCCAGATTTAGTTTCTCTTCTAAAAGATAAGTAGAATTGCTAAATTTATGATTTAGCCTCCATATTTTATGGATTTAATCCCCATAACCATATGACTTTTTGAAGCTAGACCATGCCAATTTTCCATAGTTAAATTTTGTTTCCTGTGTTGATTTGTTTCCCTTGAATTCGTTAGTCGTTCCCAGAATGCCCACTTTATTCTCTGCCTTTCCTTTTACTGTAAATAATTTAGTTTGTATCAAGTTCAAGTCCTTGATTATTTTCTCGTATAAGTAGTGTGAGCAGATAATCAGGAGTCAGGATTCTCTCATGGGTTTGTGATCAGTATTAATTTATGCTCCTCAGAATTACCCTTCACTTCCGGTTGACATTGCTATTCTTTCTATTGTACAGAATATATTTAATAGTTACTTGCCCATGATTATATTTTAAAATATTTTATTTATTTTAATTGATAGGGATGCTAAAGACTATATAACAATTTGATAAGGTAACAGTACATTGTTATGTAAATAGTTGGTGCTCACAGCATTTATGATTTATTATCTGGACGCAGTAGATAGATTTTCTGCCTTTGATACCGAGTACTGCCGTCTTTGCATTTTAAGAAGAAAGTGGACATTTTCTGTGTCAGCCGAGATTGATGACACTCTTCCTGCTTTGTTTCAGTTATCTGTGCTCTTCCTTTCTGTTTTTCTGGGCTGTCTCTCTAACTTTCAGCGGACCTTTTTTAGTGGTGTCTAGACACTCTTAGCTCCACAGGAAGTGCATTGCGTTCTTGCTGCCTGTGGGACGGACGGAGGGAGATGGCAAACTGATTTGGCAAGAGAATAACTTGCAGGAACCAAATGAGTATTGAGAATCCCCAGAAACAGACACCGATGACAGGAATGTTAAGGTGAAGATTTTAATTCAATGCCAGTCTTCCCTTCCACAGCCATAACAAATTGATCTTAGAGAATCACCGAGAAAGCCAAAAGCTGATCTTTTTTGCAGTTCTGAAGTGTTTGGTTAATCCATTCCAATCTATGTTTTGACCCATTTCATGTCCTCAACTAAGGTGTTATTGCCAGATTCTCGTTAACAAAACGGTTTCAAATTCTGCCTCACCGAAGAGGTTGGAAATGTAGCTGCGTTTCTTGAGAAACTACAACTGGCGTTATTTAGCCGCGCCTGAAAGAGACTAGTATTCTCCGTGGTGCTTCCCCATTGTTTGTGCGCTTCCACAGAACGGATTCCTCTGACGTAGAGCAGCATCATCATTCCCAGAGACCCCAGGATTCGCTGCTATTTTTAACAGCCTCCATGTACCTGAGAGCAAGAGATTTCCTCACGTCATTTCCTTGGGTCTGGACACCAAAGGGTTAACACATTGTATACTTATTTTACAGGAAGTGATTTTAAAATATAAATGGAAAACTACCAGGGATCATAGTGTTTCTGTGATTTTTATTTAATTATGTATAGTAATTATGCAGTGCCAGAAAAACCGTGACTTGTAAAATAGTTTGCACACAAAATGTTTTTTTCACCCACAAGTTTCTACTTATTACTGGCTTCTACTTCCTTGTGACTACTTGATTTTACTGTGTGATCTGATCTGACTACTTCATTGAAGAGCAAAGGTCACTCATGGTTAAGTCATTTACTGCTTGTTTTACATGATGATACTTCTCCCACTGTTTAAAAAATGATCATGGTTAACATTCATTGCAAGACAGTGAAGAATATAATTTGCAACATAACGTTGGATTTTAGATATTGCCTTAAATGGGTATAGATGTGCAGTAGTAATTGCTCTATACTGATTTACCTCAAGGTGCAAAAGAACGGAACCTGTACATACTCCATTTTCAAATGAAATCCAGTGAACAGCCCTGCGCTTTCTTAGATGCCTTGGTTTCCAGGGGTGGAGCTTCGTGCTACTGAACACCTGCCCTGGCCACAGAGCCACCTCAGGGTAGTCTTCTCTCCGCCCTTTTTAATTTATTTATAGATGTCTGTTTACATAGACTATAATGGGTCCTGATGTTGACCATCTGAACTTTGCTTTCTTCTGAATGCTGTTTCACTCTAAAATAACAACTTAAAAAAATGTAAAACAGTGAACTAGCTTCATTGTGGTAAAAGGATGATTCTACATATTCTTTCATAATCAGAAATGCAGACGTGAAGCACAGTGTCTTTCTGATGAACGTGTGTGTGATGTTCTTGATCAGTTTTTAGAATCAGCTGTGTGTGTGTGCGCGCGCGTGTGATGTTGATCAGTTTTTAGAATCAGCTGCGGCACACCAGTGTTCCTGTTTGCCAAGTCTTCTGTAAGATGTGTAGAACAGAATTCTGTGTGTGCTGATGCCTGTAGTTACAAAGTTATCGAGCAGCTTTCTTGACCACTTAAAAGTAGTAACTTTTTCCCTCCATCCAAACATACATTTATTTTCCTTCCTTATATGCGGATCGTAGCTTTCTTTTTTTTCCCTTCTCACAAAGCAGGTTCCAAATTCTGTAAAAAACAAAAATGGTTTCTGAAACAGATGCAGCACCAGTTTTCTGTGGAAAGGGTTCTATCACGTGTATCAGTTAGGTAAGCGTGCTCAGCAGTGTAACCAGTGGGGGGATCCTGTTTTTAACTGCGCAGACTTAGGAGGTGTAAGCCATCGACAGAACATTGTAATTCACAAATGATTCTATTGAAAGACAATGTCTGAAATTTATTTATGTAGACCAGATCATTGTTATACAGTACCAATATGTGAAATGTCTTTTAGTCTAGACCAGCAATTATTTATTTCTTAGAAAGTAAATTGAAAGACTTCCAGGACATTCAAAGTTTGAATAGTGTTAAAAATGTAAAAACCTGGTAATTTTAATGTAAACTACTCTTTGCTAATCTTTCAAAAATAAAATGTCAATGATAGGAAAACGTAGTTGGAGATAGAATCATCTTAAGATTATTTTTTAATTAGCATAAATTGATTTCTACAGCTGGCTTCAAGTAATTGTTTAACCATTTTTTATTTTAAATCAGAAAAATCAAAAATGAGATTTGGTTTGTTTTTGTTGTAGCTTTTCTTTTGTTGTTTTATTCACGGATTTTTTGTTTTGGTTGGAGGGTGGGGGGACCAGGGAGATGTGATTTGTTTCCATTGTTTACTGTGTTTAAATAAACAGATGGAATTTTATTGTTCCTTTATATAATATTTGATAACATGAGATGTAATTTCAAAGTACAGTTCCAATTTTTATGACTTTTATAGTTATAATTGTAATATTTTTTTTGTAATAAAATCCAAAGTAAATTAAACATTTTAAATGGAGAATTAATATTTTTCATTTATATGAAGTACAAGTCTCTAACAAGTGTATGATGTGAATGACCCTGCCATTCAAATTTGTTTCATAATTGTTAGATGAAAACTATTTTTTGGAATGTTACTGAAGTTGAGAGAGCAATAAAAGTCTACTGAATCAATTGTGAGTTTCGTTTAGTTTGTATTTGCACTAGTAGCAGAGCTATATATCTTCCGTAACTTGAGGGGTTATAGAAGAGAATGGAAAATGAGTGATTCATTCATTTTTCCTGCCAAAGAAGATGAACTAGAATAGTGGGATATTTGCAATTACTTTGATAGTTAAGAAATATTCAGATTAAAACCATCTACAAAGTGTCTGATCCTTTATTTCCCTTTTATGTAGACATTTGGTGTCATGAGAACTTCATTTCAGGATAGTAACAGAACAGTGATGTTACCTGAAGACCCACTGCAGTGGAGTCGTAGTGAATGGCATCCTCCAGGGTGATTTCGGCTGTAAAATCTGTATGGGACCATATACCCTCATCTTTTCCCTGTGAAGCAGCTGGTGGGTTTGATTGTTTGCTTTTAGCACTGCAATACTTAGCCTATCGCTCTACCAGAGCTCCTAGAATGGTTTTAGGAAATATCAAAAGGGAGTGTTAGACACTGTTCTGGTCAGGACCACAGTCCTACATGGAATGGGAGAAAAAACAGGAGAACTCAAAGTGTTAGTTGAAAAACTAAGCACAGACATTCTAGAATAGTAGATAACAGAGGGCACCCCTGAGGCTTGCTCAGAGACACCCTGAAAACCAAGAACTAAGCCTATCCCCTGAAGTCACATTTTGGTGAAATAATAGCGTGGCACACAAAATAGAGGATATCATTGCCAGGAGTTCATTCGGTTCCCTACTTAAAAACCAACACAAAGAGACCAGAAAGTTGCTTCTTAAATGCAAAGAGAAGGACAGGAAACGAATACTAGGAGGTTTGCTTCTGCCAGTTACATTAGGCCCTAACACGGAAGATACAAGCTTTGTGCAAGCACTGCCGCACCCAGGATGTAACGCCTTTTACATCCACATTGCAAAGTGCACCATGCCTTTTACATCCACATTGCAAAGTGCACCATGCAAACAAATGGAGATGGCAGTGTGCCTGTCTTGTAGATGCTAGTTTCTTTCATGCCTATTAGCCTTCTGCACAATTAGGAAATTCTTAGATGTACACACAGTTTTATAAATGTCAGAACAGGTCTTATTGAGAAGTGGTAAGGTGGGAAATATATTTCTGAATTCAGTATAAAGTTCATTGGATCATTTGGTTCCACTGTTCAGTATTTAAAGTGTGTGTGTGTGTAGACTACTGTCTGCACGGAATGTCTTCCCACCCTTGACACCTTTGTTGATTGGTTACTCATTCTGCTGAATTTTTGTTCCCTGAAGTTGAATTAGTTATGTTCTAAGCTTGTGAGTTTCACTCTTGCTTCTGCTTTTTACATTTTCACTATAGAACTTGAGCATTTTAATTTTTAAGGTGTTTTTTTTTACTGAAACTTAAGTAGTATTCCATTAAGTTATTCAAATCAAAGAAGCATTACATAAAGGTACACTTTAGTCATTTTGAGTCAAGTTTAGAAAGTTGAGTCTACTATCAAGATGGGATTTATTAGGGCTGTAGTCTTGCAGAAAATGTCAAGGGAGATCCACAAGGTCGAGACTGAGCTTCAGAGTCAAATTGTCCTACCTTCTTTGCCACCTTGTGTGACTTCACACATTTCATGTGCCTCAATGTTGGAAATCTAACCAACAGGTGAAATTATTTTGACAGTAAATGAAGAAAGTTTAGGATAGTGCCAAGTACAAAATGAACAATCAGTGTATGCTCTTAATTTTTCAAAAAGAAATGTGAAAGTTAAACATCTTTTAAATAACGTCAAGTCTCTTCTTAACCCTCCATGCAATGTTTTTTTCTCTCAGAAGCCTCAGGCTTTCACAAAAGATTAAGTGACTCGCACAAGGCCCAAACATGAATTTGTTAACGGGGGAGGAGTGGGGCTGTGTATATCAGAGCTGTATTTTTCACCACACAATCTGTATGTGAGCAGATAATGAGAAGCTGAACTATGAAGACCTCAGGCATCAGGAAGAAGGCTTATTAACTATGAATGTGCAGATGACAGCCTTGCTTGATGAAAGCAAGGAGGACTGGAAGCACTTGCTGATGAATGACATCAAGCACTTCAGCCTTCAGTCTGGATTACATCTCCATGCAAAGACTCAGATCCTCACAATTGGACCAATAGATAACATTGTAATTACTAGAGTGAAGAAGTTGTAGGGAGTTCATTTTAAGAAATCAAAAGGCATGGCATTGGGCAAATCTGAACAAGACTTATTTAAAGTGTTGAAGAGCACAGATGGCACTTTGAGGCCCAAGACGCACCTAGCCCAAGCCATGGTATCTTCATCTGCCTCATATGCATGTGGAAGTTGGGCAGTGAATAAAGAAAACTGAAGAACAAGCGGTGCATTTGAGTGACGGTGTTGGCAAAGAATATTGAAAGCACCGTGGACGGCCAGAAGCAAATATCTGTCTTCAAAGAAGTCCGTTTGGAATGCTTCTTGAAAGGATGAGGATGGTGAGCCTTGGTCTTACATGCTTTGGACATGTTATCAGGAGAGATCCCTGGAGAAGGGCATCAGACTTGGTGAAGTGGAGGGGCAGTAATAAAGAGGAAGCCCCTCGCCAAGAGGGATTGACAGTTACTGAAGCGATAGCCCCAAAGATAACAGTTGTGAGGATGTCGAAGGCAGTTTAGTTCTATTGTGCACTGTTGATGGCTCCTCTAAGGACCACCGTACAGATCTCAACCTCACAAGTTTTATTCTCATAGGTAGTGTGTTTCAGTAAGTGAATATGCGTTTCATGATGTATAAGCAGTATGTTACATAATGCATAGCTTCCTTTTAAAAGTCATGTTCTCTGGAAGATTTATTTGGTTTTTAGTCTTTCAAAGGGATTTTTGAATCACCTTGTTATGTAAGTTGTTTTTTCCTACCTATTTTATTCCAAATGCCCTACGCTGGTCATTCCAAATCCAGGAAAATCTAGACCTGGGCAACCTGCCTTCAACCACGAAGCTCTAGGTTCAAGTGAAGTGGCGCATCCCTCAGCAGCATCTCCCTTTCCTCCTTAGCAGCCTGGTAGCTAGACCCAGCGCGTTCTCCGGTTGCTAGGTAACTTAGCTCGGCGTCACCCGTCGCTGGGGCGACCGTCACTCCGCAACATGATCATTCTGGATTGGCTGAGACTCCCCGACGAGGCGGAGGAAGAGGTGCAGGCATTGGCTTAGACGGCGCCGGTTGGTGGCGTAAAGGAGCATTTGATTGAAAAACCAACGGAGCAGCGGGCGGCGGTGCCCCCTGGTTGAGGGGACTGCGGGGGCTGGGGGCAGCCCGGACGGGGCTCGCGGCCCGGCCTAGCGGGTGCCACAGAAGGAAGGATGAGAGGGACGATGTGGAGGTGCGCCTGAAGGAGGGCCTCCCTCCGGCGCGGTGAGTGTGCGGGAGCCGCTGCTCCGCGGGGCCGGCGCGGGCTTCGAGGCCGGGTCTCTGGGGAACTGCCCAGCGGGCCCTGTGCGCCCCCGCACCCGAAGCCTCGGAGACGGGGCCACCCGACGGGAGCGCGGGCTGCGGCAGGGAGCAGGGAGCATCTCCGTTCGCACCCCGCTGGACGGGTGGGCATCGACGGTTGAGGGTGGGAAAGTGCCCTCAGCAATGGCTGGTGGCCCTTCCAGTGGTTAAAAGGGGACCGCGGGTGTCCCTTGTAATCTGTCCCCGGCACTTTGTAAAGCTCCTGCAGAATCTCATAAATGGGCGTCTCTCTTCTGCTTTCCCCACCGCATAGAGCTGCTCTGGCTTTGCCCTCACGTTCATGCCTCCAGGTACCACCTTTCTGGAGAGGGGTAAGCCGCCACCTCCATTCCAGACTGCCCCGCTAAATGCCCCCAACCCCAACCCCAGCCAGTGAACCGCACACCTGTGCCAGCCTGGATCCCCTCCTCTCCCATCTGTCAGCAGATTGCACCTTCCCCCGGATTCCTTAGTTTGGACTCAACAATCCATTCAGTTATCCAAACCACATCCAAGGTCTAGATCCTTGGCAATGCCTCTTCTTCCACGTCTTCGTCTTCATGGCGCTCAACTCAATTCCCACACCACTCTCTTCATTCTCACACACACACTGTCTCACACACAGCAGCCATCTAGCTTTCCTGGTCATCGTTGGCCCCATTTAAATTTTTTTTTTTTTCGTCCGTTGCTAGACGGATCTTCACTCCCCGAATCAAAGATTACCCCTACCTTAATCACACCCTATAGGTTCACATCAGTAGTTCCATCTTGTTCCCTGCACATACCACATTCTCTCCTGCGTGGTAGTTTTGCTTTGTGTTCAGGCTTACTAGAATGCTCTCTTGCTTGCCCCCTCCCACCCTGGATCTCACTGCTCAATCAATCTGCATTGTGGTAGCTGATGCCTCTTCCTGCCTTCAGATGTTCTCCGTGAGGCCTCAGCCTTCCTGCTGCTATTGGATTCCGGCACTTAACTCGGTAACAGACACAGAGCAGGTGCTTGCCATAGGGGGACTTTTAAAAGTCCATTTAAATCCATTCAGGATTTCAGAAATGAGATACTACTACTTTGCAGGGCATCCGTGGTGTTAACCACAAGGTCAGCAGTTGGAAACTGCCAGCCCCTTCTCAGGATTTCAGAAATGAGATACTACTACTTTGCAGGGCATCCGTGGTGTTAACCACAAGGTCAGCATCCGTATTCGCTCCAGGAAACGCAGAAATCACGTGTGGCCATTAAAGCTATTAATGAGAAAAGATAAATATTGAATTTAGAGCTTGTACATTGATTTCAAGACTCTAAATATTGGAAAACTACTCACTGCAATTGCGTTCATGCCTACTCACAGCCACCCTACAGGATAGAGTAGAACCGCCCCCGTGAATTTCCAAGGCAGTGAATCTTTGCGGAAGCAGAAAGTCTCATTTTTCTCCTGAGAAGGGGCTGGCAGTTTCCAACTGCTGACCTTGTGGTTAACACCATGAGGGGAGAAAGAGGAGGGTACTGAGTGGCTACAAGTGGGAACGGACCTGGTGGCAGTTGTTTGGGGTTTTTTGTTTTGCTGTGTTTTTGATGAGTCACCCGCCTGGCTGGTAGTGGGTTTGGTTTGGGCACTAAGTGGTTGGAAGCTGTCTTTCAGTTCACTGTTCTATGTGTATGTTTCAGTTCACACATTTTATGCTATAACCATTGTGAACAGTAGCTGTCATGACATGACAGATGCTTAAACGGGTGCAACAGAGTAAGCACAGCACGATTTGCAAGCGCAGACTTTGGAGATTCATACTTTGTACATTGGCAGTTACGATGATTAATGGATGTTTGCTGCTGTTCTTTCTCATTTTGAGTTGTGCTCTATCGGCAAACGAAGCTCCCGACGGCTTTACTCCCACAGGCCTTGCTCCATCATTATGGCTGGCTCTATTTTGAGAAGGCAGCTTTCCCTCGGTGATATTTTGAGTGCCTAGTGGGCAGCCTAGGTCTTCTTCAGGGTCTGTTCTTAGCCCGGAAGCTGTGCGGAAGCCCTGTTCACCGTGGGTGACCCTGCTGGTATTTGAAATACCAGTGACGTAGCTCCCAGCAACACACAAGGCACCAGAGTATTACACACTGACAGACAAGTGCTGCTGAACTCTTTCTTGCTTAGTGCATCTGAACGGATGAGCCCTATAGGACCAGTGGTGTGAGTGGCAAAACAGGGAGGGTAAAGGGAGAATGGGTAGGAAAGAGGGAACCGATTACATGGAAC
>NW_022111320.1:31553955-31568330 GCF_000313985.2 Echinops telfairi
CTGTTGTCTGTCCCCCAGGGAGGAGGTCACATATAGGTCCTTGTAATTGGTTCCCTCTTTCCAACCCACTCTCCCTCTACCCTCCCAGAATCACCACTCACACACTCACTGTTCCTGAAGGGATCATCCGCCCTGGATTCCCTGGTGTGTCCAGTTCCTATCTGGGAAATGTGTTTTAAACACGCACTTGACCCTTGAACAACTTGGGGGGTTAGAGGTCCTAATCTCTGCACAGTTGAGATGTTTCAACAAGCTGATGAAGCACTGGAAACACCTGCTTACTTGTGCAAAGACATTTGGAAGATAGTTACTTGGCCAACTGAATGAAAGAGATTCATATTTGCATCCATTCCAAAGAAAAGTGACCCAACAGATGCTCATACTATAGAATACTATCATTGATATCGAATGGAAGTAAACTTTTATACAATATCATCCAGCAATGGATGCAACAGGGAATTGCCAGGGAATTGCCAGAGGTTCAGTCTGGATTCAAAAGAGAATGTGGAACAAGGATGTCATTGCTGATGTCAGCTAGATCTCGCCTCAAAGCACAGAATACCAGAAAGATGTTTCCATGTGTTTTATTGACTATAGGAAGGCATTCGGCTCTGTGGACCATAATAAACTATGGATAGCCTTGAGAAGAATGGGAACTCCAGAACACTTCATTGTGCTCATGAAGAACTGGTGCATAAACCAAGAGACAGTTGTGGGAACAGAACAAGGCAATACTGCAGGGCTTAAAATCAGGAGAAGTGTGTATCAGGATTGTATCCTCTCACGTAGGTGTTTACTCTGTATGTGGAACAAATCATCAGAGAAGCTGGATTCTATGAAGATGAATGTGTCCTCAGGATTTGAAGAAGGCTTATTAACAACCTGTAATATGCAGATGACACACTTTGCTTGCTGAAAGCAGAGAAGACTGGAAACACTTGCTGATGAGGATCACGGAGAACAGCCTGCATTATGGACGATGACTCGATATGAAGAACTAAAAGCTTCACAACTGGATCAATAGGGAATATCATAATACATGGAGAAAAGGTTGACGTTGTCAAAGATTTTGTCTTGTTTGGATCCGCCATCAATGCTCATGGAAGGAGCAGTTGAGAAATCAAAAATTGCATTGGGTAAATCTGCTGCAGACCTTTGTATGTTTCTCATTTGTTTATTTTTTTATTAAAAGATCATTTTATAATAATCCATACATCAGTTGTATCAAGCATAGTTGTACTTAGGTTGCCATCATTCTTTTCAGAAGACCTTTCGAAAGTGTTGAAAATCAAGGAAGTTACTTTGAGGACTGTGGTGTACCTGACTCAAGCCATGATATTTTCAGTCGCTCTCTGTGCATGTGAAAGTTGGACATGGAGTAAGGAATACTGCAGAAGAATCTATGTATTTGGATCATGGTCCTGGCGAAAAATGTACCGGGGGTTTCCAGAAGAACAAACAAATTTCTCTTGGAAGGAGTATGCCCAGAGTTCTCTTTAGGAGCAAGGATGGTGAAATTTTGCTTCGCATGCTTTGGGCATTCTAGGAGAGACTTGTCCCTGGGGAAGGACATCATGCCTGGTAAAATAGAGGGGCAGCTAGGCAAGACAGATTAGTACAGTGGTTGTGACAATGAGCTCAAATATAGGAACGATGGTGAGAATGGCACAGGACCAGGCAGGGTTTTGTTCTATTGTGCATTGGGTCACTGTGAGTTGGCACAGACTCAATGGCGCTTAACAATACCATGTATGGGCTGGAATCAGAGCTGCAGCATTTAAACTTCAAGGCCCACTATAAATTACTTACCTTTTAATCAGTTTCTTTTTTTGTACAATAGCACCTACTTTATCACATTATTATAAAGATTGAAGGTACATAAGCCCTACCAAGTGCCTAGTGTGTTATAATTAGTATGTTGAAAATTGTGACAAGTTCACAAAAGGTAAAAACATTTTTGGTGAAAATATACACAGCAAAACCATGGTTTTTGGATTTAATGGCCAGTGATATTAGTTAAGTTCTTCCCATTGTGTGAATCTGCTCATTATTTCCATTCTAGTTGTTTCACTTCCATTTACTGAATTTACATCCCCCCACCCTTCTTCTCATTTATGCTTTCAAAGAGCTGCAGACCCTTTGGTCCCGTGTGTGTGTCTGCACATAAACACACACATATATTTAAGTACAGCCAGTACATCTTAAGAAGTATAAGAAGGGCCTAGAATATTACCAGCCTCTCAGTGAGAGAAAGATGAGGCTTTCTAATCCCAATAGAGCAGTGGTTCTCAACCTTCCTAATGCTGCATCCTTGAATATAGTTCCTCATATTGTAGTGACACCCCCAACCATAAAATTATCCTTTTTGCTACTTCAGCACTGTCATTTTGCTACTGCTATGAATCGTGTGACCCCTGTGAAAGGGTCATTTGACCCTCAAAGGGGTCACGACTCACAGGTTGAGAACCTCTGCAGTAGAGGGTTACAATTTAGGAAATGTACAGGGGCAGTTTTGCCTGTACTGTGGGGTTCCTGTGAATCGTCAGCCAGTTCCCCACAGTTGACTGGACTCCTTACTGATAACTTATATAAGCCATCAAGGAACACATCAATGGCATATGTAGTATATCCTGTACCTACAGCAAAGTGTGGGCAAAAAGAATTTTGCTGAAAGTGCCAGATTTTCGCATCTGCTGGCCTAGCAGCAGCCCCATCTTCTTGCCTCTCCTTTCTTTGTTTAGCACGGCCCTCACACAGGACTCCTTCATCTTGAAAAGCCATAAGCCACTCAGTGGTTTCTTGTCATGTCATGACTTTTCTCGGCTTCCCGGGAGCACCTCCACCACGGCATGTGATGGTTGGCCGCCTAGATGTGATCCTTAGTAAATTATCTACGCATGCTTTTTGCCCAATTTTCAACTGGGCTATTTGTGTCTTTCTTATTAAGGTATTGTAATTTTCTGTAGACTTTATCTTATATATCATTGCAAAATACTTTGTTTCCCAGTTGACAGGTTCTCTTTTTATTCCTTTGATGAAGTCTTTTGGTGTACATACATGTATTTTTAGTAGGTTCCAGGCCTCTATTTTGTCGTCCGTGTTAGGAATGTGTTTCGTTATTTTGGTTGTGTATTTATGCTCCATATTAGAGCTCTTAAATTCTCCAAGATGCCATTTTTAAACAGTTGTGTGCCAAAGGTCTCTGTCTTACTTAGAGGAAGCCCATGATATATTTAATATTCTTCACCCAACACCATATTTCAAAGGCATCAATGCTTCTTCAATTTCCCTTATTCATGGTCCAACTTTTGCATGCTTATGAGGTGATTGGAACTAGCTTGGTTTGGATCAGGGACACCTTTGTCCTCAAAGTGATAGCTCTGATTTTTAACACTTTAAGTATTTTACAGTAGATTTGCCCAACACCACATACCTTCTGATTTCTTGACTGGTCCTTGCATGGGCATTGATTACGAATTCAGGTAAAATGACATCCATGACCACGTAAATAGTTCCTCCACTTGTCATGATGCTGCGTAATGATTTAGTTGCTGAGGTTTTCATCCAACAGCCGGTAAACATTTATGCGTCCAGTTGGAGAGACTCCCTGACTCCAGAATAGGACGGAAGTCATCGGCTTGACTGTTCCTTGGTGCTTCTGGGTGGGTGGGTTCAACTCGTCAGCTTTTTGTCTATTGGCCCAGCACAAACTGTCAGCATCACCCAGGCACTTTTGGTTGGTCCACTTGTGAGGATTTTGGTTTTCTTCATTGAGAGGGGTCCTGATGGGGTAGTGGATTATGCATGTGAGTGTTAACCACAAGGCCATCAGTTTGAATCCAACAGGAGATGATGAGGTTTTCTGCAAAGATTTACAGCCTCAGAAGCCAAAGGGACGCAGTTCTGCTCTATAGGGGCTATGCGTTTGACTTAGATGGCAGTGGGTTATTTGGGGTGGGGGTGGGGAGGGTTTAAGGTGTCAGTGCATGCAGAAGGCTTTGCTCTTCAGCTTCAGTCTTCATAAGCAAATTCTTCAAGTCCTTGTCACTTGCAGCAAGCAAGGTTGTGTTGTTGTCTGCATATCACAGGTTATTAATATGCCTTCCTTTAAGGCTGATGCTTTATATAGTCCAACTTCTCAGACTGTATCCTCACATACAAGTTGAATGAGAGTGGTGAGATGATACAATCCTGGTGCCTTGGCTATCTTTTCTTATTCTGTTTGAATGACCACCTCATTGTCTATGCATAGGTTCTACCTGAGCACAATTTAGGTTTTCTGGAATTCCCATTCTTCATAATATAATTCATATTTTTTGTTAACCATAGAGTTGAATGCTTTTGCATAATCTATGAAATAGAAGTAAACATCTTTGTAGTAGTCTGTTTTCAGCCAAGATCCATCGGACATCAGTCTTGATAGCCCACATTCCACGTCCTCTTCTGAATCTGGCCAGGATTTCTCACAGTGCCTTGTCCATGTACTGCTACAATCTTTAACTATGTTTCCAGCAAAGCTTTACTTGTCTTTTCTACTAATGAGATTGTTCAACCATTTATGTATTCTGTTGGATCACCTTTCTTTGGAAATGGCAATAATATGGAGATCTTCCAGTTGGCTTGTCTGGTAGCTGCCTTCCAAATTTCTTGGTGTAAACGAGTGAGCACCTCCCATGATGCCTCTCTATTTTGAACGATTTCAATGGGCTTCTCATCAATTTATGCATCCTTATTTTGCACCAGTACTTTCAGTGCAACTTGGACTTCATTCATCAGCTCTTGATGATATACCACGTCCTGCAATGGTTGAACATTAGTCCATTCGTTTTGGTACAGTGACTGTGGAATCCTTCTGTCTTCATTTGATGTTGCTTTTGCTGTTCAATAATTTGCCCATTGAATTCATCAATAGTGCAACTTGAAGCTTGAATTTGTTCAGTTTTTCAGCTTGAGAAATGACAAAAGCGTTCTTTCCTTTCGGCTTCCAGCTCCACGTCTCTGCACATGTCATTGTTCTAATGCTGTGTCTTCTGGAGCTGTCTGAGGTCTTCGCAGCGACACTTCTTTTATTTTCACTCGCCTTCCTTTCTTTACCTTCTGGAGCTAGTTTCAGAGTTTTTTGCTCACATCCATGTCAGTCTTTTCTTTTTATTCTGTCTTTTTAATGACCTTTTACTTTCCTTAGGTTTGATATCCTTTACACAATCCCACGACTTTCCTGGTCTTCGTTCATTAGTATTCACATGAAATCTCTTCTTGAGACGGTCTCTAAATTCAAGTGGGGTATACTCAAGGTCATTCTTTGGCTCTTGGGGACTTGTTTTAATTTTCTTCAGTTTCAACCTGAACTTTCCTATGCTCAAATCAATCGACAGACAAGTTGTAGTATTATGTTTAGGGTGAGTAGGGGGGCCAGCCCCACCCACTGCTAGTACTACTACCTACGGGTTCAGTAAGCACAATTGTACGGTTGAGATATATAAGTATTATATCAAAGTCGTTGAGAGCATGAGAGATATAACAATAATACAGTCAGACACATTACATGGTAGCGTTGCTCACCTCTGCCCCGTTTGGTGTTCCTTGTGGGGGGAACCCGGCTATGAGAGCAGGAGCAGCCTCGGGGACCGAGAATCGGGGAGCCTCTCCTGGCCCGAGAGCCAGAGAGGGCCCTGGGAATCAGGGAGAGCCTCCCGGGTCCCGGAGCGAGCTCCTTTCTTTATTGCTAACCAATCATTATATCACTTTAGGGGGATATGATTACAGGTAACCATGCGTCACAGGAAGGGGCAGTACAATAGGTATACATTTTAGGAAGGGGATCTGTGATAGGTATAAATGTAACAGGAAGGGATGAGCTAGGGGTGTGCCTATAGGAATGGGAAGGTCTAGGGGTATACATGTGACAAGATGGGCGGACCCTAGATTCATGATGGCAGTCTAATCTTGTTCATTCTTGGGCAGGTTTGACCTTTCTGGTGTCTCCTACAAGGAAACAGACAACTACTATCCTTATCAGAAGGGAGTGGGCCCTACTTGTTGTTGGATAAACAGTGGTGTCTGCTTGGTCTAGACAGCTGATAACTCTCAGGGAGAATGACCCCTAATCCACTCCTGATGACCTCCAAGTGTATAGTCATTGTCAAGCAGCTAAGTCTGGCATATATTTGGGGGAGACAACTTGGGAGAAATCCTTCTGTTTCCCACAATGAGTGACAGATGGACAGGTATAGAAGTTTGGACTTGTAACATTTTTGGAGTCAGGGTTGGGGAGTACACTATTCAATCCAAAACACTTGTTTAAATAACAAAGTGATTAAAGTATAAACTCAGGGAAAGTCTAGAGTCTTTTTCTCACAACAGCTTTATTGACACACAATTCACATATCATAGAATCAAACAGTTCAACTGCTCAAACACATGAAGGGGGAATTGTACAATCACTACCACATCCATCCCAGAGCCTTTTGACTCAGTGGAGCAAGGTCTTGATAATGCTTGTACATCTTAAGAGACGTTCTCTCTGATGTACGTTCTGGACCATCAGTGTGTTTGTTTCCCACTAATATGGTGATGTTAAAATAACACCACCTACGTACTTCACATGGGTACACCAAGATGAATGAGTGGATTGTTTATAAGCACCCCCAGGGCCCAGGAGGTGAAGTTATGTAACCCTCAGTGGTTTTTATATCACTGTGTGCCCTGGGCTAAAGGCTACTGTCAACAAATTCTTCTCTTTATCCCAGACTTGTCTAGCAAAATCTAGATCCTTTATTGGACTGCCATCTGTCCTACTTTTTCCTCATAAAATAGCAGCTCAGCCTCAGACACATTGCACCTCTCTAAACCCCAGTTTCTTCATCTGCAGAAGGAAGGGAACAGAATCGTGGTCTGAAACAGGTTGCTCAGGGACCTGTTTATTTTTTCCCTTTTCCTTGGCTGGTGTTTTGTTTTTTAAACCCCTAAGGAGGACATGCTTTTTCAGGTTTGACCCCTGCCCTATCTACCTCCACCAGCACCTGTCATTCATTTGCCTGTCCCTAGACTGGTAAAATGTGAGATGTCTGGCATGAGATACTCTTTCAGACTCCTTCTTGTGATAGCCATCCCAGTTCTGTTTATTCCATAAATATTTCTCATTGAAGAATAAGAATGTAATATAGGGATAAAATCAATCATATTGGTTGATTAGCCTAGAGAATGGAACTCTTGATTTTTTAAAATTTGATGTTGAATAAGCAAGCCACATTTTTTACAAGATTACCTCTCCTTTTTGTTCACGTTACACACCCATATACATGTGAATATATGTTTTATTTATGGTTCAGCAATTTGACCAATTTTACTTGCTACTTTCTGTATATGTTGTACCATTTTCTAAGAGGCATCTAATTTGAAAAGACCAAGGCACATAATCTGTGAGGATGGGGGTAGTTATTCCCTGGAAAAAGAGAACCCCTCTATTTTCAAAACATTAGTAAATAAACTGCTTCAGTGATCAATAGATTTAAATGCATATTTTGAAATCATTTTAGATTTGCATGAAGATTGCAATAATGTGGAGAGTTCCCATTTTTGTCACCCAGCTTTCCTGAAGACACTAGCATTTAACCAGCGCATTGTAATCTAGTTTCTTCTTTCTGTATGCTCTATGCATTACATTTTGTTTTCAATGTTTTTTTCCCTCCTTTGAGGAGCCCCTATTAAAAATTTTTAGGAACAAAAAATCTCTAGAGTGGCGTCCAGTTAGTGCCCAACTTTCAACATGGTTCCATTCCAATGGATGTCTTAACCTACCTTAAGTCAAATACTTTAAAACAAAACAAAACTTTTCATTATGATTATCTTTCAATATCAGCACTTTTATAAATGTGATCTTCCAGCATTTGTAAGTGAGAATACTATCAGCGAAGTGTGTGCTGCAACACTGTATGTAGTCCATAGTGCCGAGATGAGATGCACACCCCAGCACGCATAAACCCCAAATGTTGATAGGTGCTGCTCATCATCCCTTGCATATGTCACATGTGGGGGACGACCCGTACCAGGAAAAGGGTTTTCCATTTTGCATTGCCAGTTAGTTCTGAGAATGACAGTTCCTTATATGACTTCTTCGACTAGCGCACAGAACTGTAAGTTATCATCTAAGCTAGAGAGTCAACTGTTATCCTTCCATAGGATGGAAGCATCCTCATTCTTGTTGCAGGGACGTTTGAACATTCAGACATTTGCAAGGACATTTAGCGTCTTATGGTAGTAGGCTTCATAGAAGTGTACTTTACTGCCTTTTCCAACTAGCGAAGTGATCATTTACTTTTGTCCTGCTATGGTCTCCCACTGTTATTACTTGATGCATAAAGTTTTAAAAAACACAAAAGCAGCAACTATAGTCAGTGGAATGGGATGACTATGGAGATGTAACCTAAGTTATCAATAAGGGAAAAAAGATATTTGTGTGGTTTGAAACGTTAAATGCCATATTGATTGAGATGTATCTATGTATATTATTTATTAATAAAGATGAAGGCATTGGAGAGGCTTCTGAGGCATTACAGCAACTGGGGACTTCAAAGGGATACCCCACAGAGGACATGAGACACACCACAAGTGCTGCCTAGACGCCTTTATCTGTCATGTTTGCTCATGCTTACCCTGTAATGACCGAGCTATCAAGAGCAAATGAGGTGTGTGTCTCCGTGGATTTCTTCAACATAAGCACACATTTCACAGGACAATAGGGAGATAGCAATTGCTTTAGAAAGTTTCTCTCTCTCTCTCTGTCTTTCTTTTTTTTCTCTAGTGGATTAAACAATTGTGATGAGTCAGACTGGGTTTATGCCCGTACTTGACGAGGGCAGTCAATAGCAAAATCCGTGGGGCTCCTTTGTAAGGCTTGGACAGGCCTTTTCTCTCCATCTAATGTTTGATCGGTGTGGCTGAGGCTTATCAAACAGACACTGAATGAGTCTGTGACTAAAGCAGCAGGTATTGCCTTACAAATACGTAATCTCCGTGTGCACCTTTTCTTATTTTTAGACACTCAATGTTAGCTTTCCCGTTGAGGACTGACGGAAAATCCATGTGGGGACCCAGGGTTGTGTAGCAACAACGGGGTTGTCATCTCTGTGGTGTCATCTCATCTGCCAAATGAGTGACTGAGGTAATTAGTGGTTTTCTATTTTTATTTTTTTAGCAGTGGCATCCCTTTTTCTCAAATGAAACAGTGCAAGAAATCCCAGAGAAGTAGGACTCCTTGGGATTGAGTAGTCCTCATTAACCTCCACTCCTTGGCCAAAATGCTCTCCTTCCAGGCTCACTCTCACCCTCTGGTGGCTGTTCTGGAATTGACAGTTATCCGTCGCTTGGGAGAAAGTCAAAGCTGAGAAGGTGAGAGTCTGCTCGGGGAGAGTCACAGCCCGGGAAAACCCTGTGGAGCAGCTCCGCTCTGCCGTGCAGGGTCCCTCCGAGTCAGCACAGGCTGGATGGCAGTAGGGCTTGGGGTTTGGAGCTAGTCCCCTCTCTGCTCACTTCTTCAACGATTCTTTGTGAACTTTGGTGTGTATCAGCATCATCTGGGATGCAGTGAAACAATTTTGTTATTTGAAAGGGTAGACGTCAGTTATCTGTATCAGCTCCATTCGGTGCCGTGAACAAACAGTTAAGTTACTGATTCACATGGACCTAAGTAGAAATGGAGTAAGCATTGCCCTGGCATTCAAATGTACCGTCCGTCGACTGGTCTTGCTGAGAAACGTATATAACCCAAAGAACTCAATCCTATTGAGTTGCTTCTGACACCCAGTGACCCCATAGGAGAGTAGGGCTGCCCCTGTGGGTTTCTGAGACTGTAAATCTTTATTGGAGTAGAAAGCCTCCCCTTTCTTGTGCACAGTGACTGGTGGGTGTGAACCAATGGCCTCGCATTTAGCAGTTCAATGTGTAGACCACTATGCCAGTAAGGCTCCTAAAAACTGTACTAAAACCTGTAAAGTTAAAAACTAAAAACAAAACCTATCTCACTGTCATCACGTCAATTCTAACTCATAGAGACCCTATGGGACAGCTAGAACTGCCCCTGTGGTTTTCCGAGACTGTAACCCTGTTTAGGAGTGGATAGCCTCACCCTTCGCCCAAGGAGTGGCTGGTGGTTTTGAACTTCTGACCTTACAGTTAACAACTCCACACATAACCCATTATGCCACCAAGACTCCTCTCATAGACCACAGGAGATTATAAAGGAAAAGAATTTTTTTCCACTATAGATAGTCTGAGAAGCACTGTTCAAGAAATTGTCTTTAATAGAATTATAATTTCCTCCTTAAAGACGGAATGATATCACTCCTGACCTCATTCAGGATTTTAATATCCCCATTGTCCATCAATTGAAAAAGTTTATAAAGGAACTTTATGAGGAACTTGTTGGACTACAATAGCAGTGATGCAAATTTCTTTACAAGTATTTTATTTACCCATTCTTTAAAAAATTGTTTTATTGGCATATACTTCACATGTCATATAGTTTAATTGTTCAATAATATTGAAGACCTGTGCAATCACCACCCCCATCAGTTTCAGGACATTTTCTTCTCGTACTCATTGTTGATAGGTTCCCATCTCCCTCATCCTCCCCTGCCATGCCCCTAGGTAATTATTAACCCAGTTACTGTCTCTATAGATCTGCCTATCCTGGATTTCATATACAGACTCTCATACAAAACACAATCAGAAAGTAAACAAACAAACCAACAAAAACCCAATTCAACAACAGTGACTAAACAAAACAGACGGAAACCTCAAGCAGAAAGAAAACAAAATATTAAAAACAACTTTAAAATGGGTCAAACGGCAGATCAAATGATAAGGTATTACATTTTAACCTAACTACATCTGCTATACTAGACTTTACCATGTTCTCTTTCTGATAGCAAGGCTATTCACCTCCCTGAGCTATAATGATCAGAGGAGATTCACTGGAGGCTTACTCAATGCGTGAACCCTGCAAATGAATTTAAGGCTACCATGGTCATCCACAGCTTTCTACAAACCAGGTGTTCACAATTTCAGCTTTGATATCATTCCCTCCTTCATATTTGGATTTTATTATTTTTAATCCTTAGGTCACACAGACTGGTGTGCTTCTTCCATGTAGATTAGTTGACACCTCACTTAGATGGCTAATTGTTTGAAGACAAGCCCTTAAGACCCCAGATGCTATTCTTTCTGATAGTCAGGCACCATCTGGTTTCTTCACCACACTTTACTATAGTACCTATATCTTCAGTGATCTTTTCATGAGGGTGAGTATTGAGTGGGGCATGTCATAAGAACTAATTGTTCTTCGATTTGGGTTAGAATTAGGTGCAAGCCCCCAATGCATTCATATATCTATGGTTTATATTTGCCTCTGGTTCATTTTAGAGACATCACTATCATTTTCTGATAGAGGACATTATATAGATCACCCCCCAAGGCACAAGATCATTCTATTGATAGTGTCATTAATTTAGCCAATGGTATAGAATTTAAAACACTGTTGAGAGAAGGAAGTTATACAGGTATCAGTTGGCTTCAAACTACAATACATGAATTATTGACTTGTACAGATTTAACTCTTCAGTGACTGGACTTTATTTACACAGAGAATGGGGATTGATGATAGGGCAACATTTTCAATAACACTCATTCACAAAAGAAGAATCGTGCCTACCAGACTAATGAATGTCATAGGAAAGCAAGGAGGGCATTAACATAGTGAGTATATGGTGGTCTTAGGCCACCACTCATTGGCCACCCTCGAAGCAAGAGATCTGATCCCTGGTCCAGTGGCCACCAATTCCATAACCTTGGGATCACAGTTGTCTGCTTTTCTCACACTTGGATGTTTTAGCCTTAAATCCAAGGGAGTGTGTCAGTTCCTTAAATTCGCCACAGGTGAGTTTAAGGTCAAGCCTAGTTCACTTAGTGGGGTTTCCACATCAACTCCTTCTAGTGTTCTAGCCTATGAAATGGAAGTTGTGCACCATGCATTCCTTGACTCAAAAATTTTATTGTTTGCCTGAGGTCTAATCCCTGCTCTTATGACATGTGTTAACCAGGAATGTTCAGTATCACATGGGCAGGTTTGCCATGTGGAGAGTACAGGCTTCTCTGTTGTGCTTGGAGAAGGAGCTCCAGGCAAGGGGGAATGAGAAGAATGTAATCATAAAAATAAATCATTTCTAAAGAGCAGATTATTCACAAACTTTGGTAAAAATACTGGAGCCTCTCGGTAAAGATTGCGACACTAGTCATGTTACAAATATTTTTCATTTCCTTTACGGCACTATTCTGTGTCAGGGAGGTATCTGGGGAGAAGATATACAGTCTCTGGTCTTGATCTTGAGGTTTATGAGCTAGTGTAAGAAACTAACCAATAATGTACAAAAGGATGTCCGATTTTGATGACCACCAGAAAGGAAACAAAAGAGGACAGTGTAAGAAATACGTGTGTAGGGTAGATCAAAGGTGTCTTGATGGCATAGTAGGTTAAGTGTTGGGCTGCTGACCAGAAGGCCAGCAGTTCAAATCCACCAGTTTCTCTGCCAGAGAAAGATGAGGCAGTCTGCTTCCATAAAGACCCAAAGGACAGCCTTATTTACAGCCTGAGAAACCCCACGGAGCAGTTATACTTTATCCTGTAAGGTTGCTATGAGTTGGGATGGACTTAGTGGCAGTGGGTCGGAGTAGGGTGGCTATGTCGCTGAGTTTCATGAGAAGAACCCCCCTGAAGCTGTGGCTTGAGTAACATGAGGGCAGGGGGAGGTGTAAACACCAAGCTTTAAGTAAGGCAAGAACAAGGTAGGATGTTTATAGGCCAGAGAGAAAGAGTGAGTGTTGCTAAGGGGAAGGGAGCAAGATGGAGAGGGTGGGAAAGAGTCAAGAGTCCTGATCGGAAGACGTGTGCCATAGGAGAGAGTGGAAGAGCAGAGGCGGAAGCAGAGGAGACGAGTGAGGAGGCTGTGGGAGTGGTCCAGAGTTCTGGAAGAGGCTGATAGACTAGAGAGAAGGGAAAGCAGACGGCTTTGAAAGCCGGCAGCTTGACTCTGGGAAGTAAAGAGCAAGATCAAGAATGGCCTCTGAAATTTTGTCTAGCGCAGTGGTTCTCAACCTTCCTAATGCCACGACCCTTTCATACAGTTCCTCATGTTGTGGTGACTCCCCAACCATAAAATTATTTTTGTTGCTACTTCATAACTGTCATTTTGCTACTGTTATGAATCGGGCCACCCCGGTGAAAGGGTTGTTTGACCCACAAAAGGGTTGTGACCCACAGGTTGAGAACCACTGGTCTAGAGCATCTGGGTGTGTCAGGCCAGGTTGTCTCGGGGGACAGAACTGGTGACACTCATACATGAATAAGAAAGAACTTTCATGAAGTAGTTTTAAATCAAGAAGGTATGCCAGCCCAGTCCAACTCAAGTTCATGGGTCTGATGCTAGCTGGAGCCCTCTCCACACTCAGGTAGCTGCAGGTCAATGATGCCAGAAGGTGAAGTGGGAAGCAGAGAGATCACAAGCTGGTTGGGACAGTCGCGTGGATCCAATGTCTCATATGGAACTGGAGGCAGTGTAAGTCTCCCTGGAGGCAGACGTGGAGTTCTGTTGAGGAGGAAGGCAAAGAGCAAACGAGAGAGTTCCCAGTATCTCTCCTATAAAAGGGCCATGTCCTGAAGGAGGCATCATCACGCTATGAGTTTATTGGACTCTGCCTTTACACTTTCACACAGGTTCAAGTTGACATAAAGTCTAACTGCCACCCTGGGTGAAACTCGTCGTTACTGAGATATGGGCAAGCATGGGGGCGAGGGCTGTAGAGGGGATTTGGTAATGGAGTGGGGTTCAAAAGCTCTGCTTGAGATGCCGATTCACCTCCAGGTGGTGATGACGTGCAGTCGCCAGGCCCAGGGGAGGTGGCGGTGGTTCCCCGTGGATGTGGCACCAACTCCAACTCATGGCATCCCCATGGGGCCAAGCACAGTCGCTCCAGAGTTTTCAAGATGCCAATCTTTCTTTTCAAAAATAAATCATTTTATTGGGGGCTCTTACAGCTCTTATAATAATCCATACATCCATTGTGTTAAGCACATTTGAATATATGTTGCCATCATCCTTTTAAAAATCTTTTCTTTCTACCTGAGCCCTTGGTATCACCTCCTCTTTTTTTCCCCCTCCCTCCTCCACCCTTCCACCCTCGAGACCCCTTGATAAACTATAAATTATTATTTTTTCCACATCTTACACTGTCTGATGTCTCCCTTCACCCACTTTTCTGTTGTCTGTCCCCCTGGGGGGTGTTATATGTTGGTCATTGTGATCCATTCTCCCCTTCTCCCC
>NW_022111320.1:31571417-31573406 GCF_000313985.2 Echinops telfairi
GTTCAGGCTTTTTTAGGGCCTTCCACTGGGTGGCATGGCCGACGGTGCTGGTTCACCCCATTGTCTGAATTAAGCCCACCTGGCCTAGATTGGGGCCCACTCAGGTGTACCGCCCATCCTGGCTCGGAGCCTGAATTTGTAACATGCCCAGTAGACACTCTTGTCTCTGTTTTGGCTACCTAACCATGTTCATTTCCTACTTCCAAAATAGTTTGAAGCTGTGGTGTGAGGAGGAATTTGAAGCAAACAGGCCCATGTGTCTAAGAAATTTTCCTTAAACCTTTAAGGAAACTGTTAAATTATATTCTATTTGTTTTGACTGGATTTTCATTTTAGAACTTTGGGGCATTTTAATATCTGTATTAAAAAAGCACTCAGATCTTTTGCTTTTGAACAATTTACAGCTCCTCCATTTTTACTTCCTCCTGCCTCTGTCTCTTCCTTGTTTCCCCTTTCTTGCTTGCTTGCTTCCTTCCTAGTAAAACCCACGGCCATTGAGTCGATTTTGACTCAGTGTCAACCTATAGAGTGAGGAAACCATCTGGGGGCCACACCTGACCTCCTCTAGCTCCCAAGTCCATTGCCAGCACCCTCCACCCTTCTTTTGCCCTATCCTGACACCAACTGCCTCTCCTGTGGCACTGCCGTTGGGTGGCTGGGTTCGAGAATTCATTGCAATGGCCACATAGAACTCACTGATGATACTCATGATTATGGGGTTTTATTACGGAAGTCAACAGGTTCAATTCATGTGTAAAATGCTCAGGATACAGTTGTTCAGTAAGGGACCATCTCTTCTCTGCCATGCCTGCAGATAGGTCTCTTTGGCCCTCAACCGCTTAACCTGGCGTCCACCCTTTTCCAGCAGTGTTATGAAACTCTTAGAGTTGCCAATAAATGCCCCAAAGGCATACTACTCTATCAAAAAATCTCAGCCAGAAAGCACTCATCTCTTACTCTTTGAATCAGCAAACCCAGCTCCCCATTTTACTGCTCAGAGGCACTCCACTCCACAAGCCAGTCTCCTTCCCAAAGGCACTCAGCTCTACTTGTTCTGTAGGCTGCGAAGTCGGATGCTCTGCCTCGTGCTCCGGCTCCTGGTTTTGTTGCTGTGATTCCTCCGCTTCTCCTGTGGTGTCCCAGTTGTCTCCTGGATCGATCGAGGAGGTCTAGTGTGTAGGGATCTCATGATCCACTCCCAACACTTCTCTCTTGCTGATGGTTGGAAGGTTCATGCTCTCCTGCTCCCTGGTCAAAGAGGACATCATTTTATACCCAGCAGGATGTCAATCACAATTTTTCTTGTTCACAATCACTCACAGCTAAATCATATCATCCAGTCAGTATCTTACCCCTACCTTTTTGCCTAGGTCTATCATATCATTTGGTGGGACTAACAAAGGCTATGGCTAAAAGAGCCAAGTTAAACAATTCACCGCATTGTATAGGGTTTCTGAGCCTATGAATCTTCACAGGAGCAGACCCCCCAAATCCAAACTCATTGCCATAAAGTTGATGCCTAATCGTAGAGACCCTGTAGGATAGGATAGAACGGCCCCTGTGTATGTCTGAGACTGTAACTCTTTACAGGAATAGAAAGCCCCATCTTTCTCCCAAGGAGCCGCTGGTGGTTTTGAACTGTGGACTTGGAGCCTAGCAGCCCACCACGTACCCAGTACGCCAGCAGAGCTCCTACAGGAGCAGATAGGCACATCTTTTCCCTGTGGAAGGGCTGGCTGCTGGGTTCTTTAGTAGTGCTAGGCAGAAACCATGTGCTAATACCAGCATGGATCTAGTTTGTGGTCAGTTACCCAACAACACAGACCCCCAAATCAAATCTCTATCTGAACTCCTTACAAAACACATTTTCAAGTCCAATTAATGAGTTTTCCTTTGCTTGTGGTCAAAAGACATACCTGTGATTGACTCTCTTCCTGAGTAGTTTTCAATCTGAGGTATTTGCTATGGTAAATATTGGTTGAATGAGCA
>NW_022111320.1:31573737-31575888 GCF_000313985.2 Echinops telfairi
ATGTCTTAAATAGTTTCCCTCTGTAGATTTCACCTTTCTAGATAGTTTTGCAGTGAAGCATCCATTGGCACATTCCCGCTGTGTCTCTGACTTCCTCTGAAACACCTGGATTTTGACCATCGGTTGCACAATGCATGGAGGCATGCGATCGTCAAACGGTAGATGCCTTTTCATGCCTGAACAACCCTCTCATGTCAAATTGTGGCCTTGAAGCCTGGTTGGAAATGTTTTACCAACAATTAGATTAAACCAGATTAGTTTGATATTTTCCATGTAACAAAGTACGAGGACCTTCACTACTTTTTGTTTCTATTCTGGAAGTGACATAATTGCATCATCAGTCATCAGTGGCAGGTGGGAAGAGCATGCAAAGAACTTGTGCTCGGTCCATTGGTGAGTGCACACGTATCTTTTGGGTAGGCTGGGAAACAGTAGTCCAATTTATCCTAGGGAGAGTAACTGTGATGAAGGTGCTTAATCTGGAAATGAAATACCTGTTGTTAGTATCCCTAGCTGGACTAGCCTCCCTGCCCAGATGGACTGAGTGTATCTCTGCCATCGGTGGACGGCTGCGGACAAGTTCAGCAATATGCTTGCCTTAGTCTCATTGAGGTTAGGGTGTCTTTAAAAAGAAAAAAAAAGGCCCAAGTGGAGAGCAAATGCTTTGAGAATGAGGAGGACAATGACTGTACAAATGTGCTTTACACGATGTATGTCTGGATTGTGATAAGAGTTGTATGAGCCTCTAATAAAATGACTTTTAATAAAAGAAGAACAGTGGCTTCTGAGGGGTTCTGCTGGGCCAGTTAAATTCAAGGCAGAGACTTCCATGATTGCAGCCACGGTGTCAGTCTTTGCTCATGTTTGCTGCCCCTCTGCTTTACCGAGCATGATGCCCTTTCCCAGAGCTGGGTCTCTCCGGACAACATGTCCAAAGTATGTGAGACAAAGTCTCGCCATCCTTGCTTCTAAGGAGCTTTCTGGCTGTACTTTTTCCAAGGCAGAAGGTTATGGTGACCATTGGGTTCCCGCAGGGGTACTCTTGATAGATTTTCTCAAAGGACACAGGATGATCATGAAGTTTATTATGAAGATGTTTTACATTGGAAACTGCAAATAGCATAAATGTGGTGAAGGGAGACAGGATGGTGTAAGATATGAAAATAATAATAATAATTTATCAAGGGTTCACGAGCATGGGAGGCTGGGAGAGAGGGGGGAAAGAGAGGAGTTGATACGAAGGGCTCAAGTAGAAAGAAAATGTTTTGAAAATGAGGATGGCAACATATATACAAGCGTGCTTGATACAATTGATGTATGGATTATTACAAGAGCCCCCAATAAAATGACTTATAAATTTAAAAAGACGGAAAGAAAGAAAACTTCACTGATGAGAAAAAAAGGTTAGGGAAGTTGTACACAAGAAATTTAATTAATGTTCATTTTCATCATGACAGTGCACCTGCTCGCTTTGGAGACTAGCAAGGTTTTGCTGGGGAACTTGGTCCTGCCCACCTTACAGCTTTGTCCTTTCAAACTTCTTTTCGTTCTCTAAGCTCAAACAATATTAAAAGGACCCCGCTTCGAGTTCCGTGAGGATTCCATAGCTGCCGTATGGCTGTGGTGCCGTGGAAGAATGACAGGCTCTCTGGGGAAGCATCGGAGAGACGGGAATGGGCCATGCGCAGTGCATAGGCCGATATAGAGGACGTGCCAAGGAGCAATGGCTTTGCTTGTTATTCCATAAAGGTGTTCATGACGTTATTGCAATACTTTTTGACTTACCCTCACAGAGGCGCATGAGTTAACTGTAATGACAAACTATGCCCTAAATGTGTTCAAAGGCTTTTGAATGATAAATAGTAAATGGTATTCCTATTACCATTTTTTGTTATTGTATTGGAAATAAATGTTAGCTTTTTGCATGTATAAATAGCTAAGTGAATTGTACTTGTATACACTGAAAATATTTTGGAGCGCACAAGCCAACTGAAGTTTCCCCTCTGGTTTACTTGGACAGGAGTGCGATGTTAATTCTGGGGCACTGATGTTTTACAATGCCTGATCAAGACGAGAAGGGGAAGACCACGGAAAAAGCCACGGAAAAGATCCAGCAAGGGATCACCACTAGGTAACCGCACCCCGAGTCTT
>NW_022111320.1:31577175-31578169 GCF_000313985.2 Echinops telfairi
TTGTCCCGTTGTCGTATCTGCCCCCTGTCCTCACCTGGCGGTTTTCCTCAACCCTGTCTGAGGCTCGGCCAAGCCTGACGTGCACAGCCCTCTCATTCTTCTCCTCTCCTGCCCGGATCCTGCCTCATCCCCTGCGCTGTGCCCTGTGTCCCTAATGACCCCTGTTTTGACTCTTTGACCTAGAGCTAGCACAGTCTTCTCTGGTTGCATGTGTGCTCGTCGGAGCTTTAGGGACATTGATTTTTCTGAAGTGTGTTGACCACCTTGCCGCCCTTCTCTTCTCAGTCTCCCTGCTCCCTTTTCACCGTGCAAGGAAGTGGGATTCTAGCAACCCAACGATGCCCTTCCGGGTGTGACTCTCACCCCTTGTGAGCAGTGGGTGAATCCATACATGGGTCGCTAAAAGCAAAGACCGGCTGACAGGAGAAAAGATACTTTCTTCTGAGGCTCATGAAGAATGGTGTCTCTCTAAAAAGTGGGGGAAGGAGTGCGTTTGGACGCGTTCCCATAGCACTTGGGTTTGGCTGCTCTGAGTCTGTGGGGGAGCCTTGCACTTGGAGGCTGTCCCGGGAGGTGTGGAGAGCAGCATGGCAGTGGAGGGAGGAGGATTCCACAGTCGTGGCCAGGAGGGAGGTGACCCCAGCTGGTCTACAGCCAAGGTCCGCCATGCTACACTTTTGTAGACTGATGGGAGTGCGCACGTGGTTGGTAGTCCGACTCTGATGGCCGTGGTTGTACCAAGCAAACTACCAGGTAACTAGTACAGGCTTGCTATGAGTTGGAATCAACTTGATGGCAGTGAGTTTGGTTTGGGTTTTAGTTATAGTAGGGAATGACTTTCTAATGATTTGATGGCACACAAAGCCCAGTGATCGTTAATATTCAGAGACTGCTTACTGTGTGCTTGACACTTTACATGCATTTCTTTTTTTTTTTGAGTGAGTGAGTGAATGTGAGTGAGTGAATAAGAGTGAGTGAGTGAGTGAGTGAGTGA
>NW_022111320.1:31578377-31583988 GCF_000313985.2 Echinops telfairi
GAGTGAGTGAATGAGAGTGAGTGAGTGAATGAGAGTGAGTGAGAGAGTCTCATTTCTCTGTGTAATAATCACAACGTTAACTTTTACAGATGAGGAAACTTAGGCATAGAGTACTTAAGAGACTTTCCCAAGAGTATACAGCTATGAAATGGTAGAGTACCATTCTGAACCCAGTCAACAAGCTTTTGCAATGTATGATTATAATCACTGAGATCTTGTGATGCAGTGAATTACTTATTATGACCCTTTTAGCTGCAAGGCTGCTAAGTGCAAGGCCAACAGTTTGAAAACACCAGACACAGGCTTTCTCCTTCCATAAAAAGTGACAGTCTTAGAAACCCACAGAGGTAGTTCTACCCTGTCCTATTGGGCCGCTCTGAGTTGGGATCAACTTGCTGCCCTGGTGGCACTCTGGGTTATCCATTGGTCTGTGTGTTAGGCTGGGTTGTCTAGAGAAACAAAGCCAGGGATAATCATATAAGAAAGGTTTATATCAAGAAGTAATCTATATCAGGATATGAAGGCGTCCCAGCCCAGTCCAACTTAAATCCATGGGACCCACGCTAGTTGGATCCCTCTTTAGACTCACATAGCTGCAGGCCACTGATGCTGACAGATGATCAAGATGCGGAGAGATCACAGGCTGGTGGGTGCAGAGTTGCGTGGATCCTAGGTCGGTGGAAACATGGCAGGGCACTGGCAGTTCTTGGGGTAGGGCAGCCCACAGGGGCCACCCCTGGAGGTAGACAGAGTTCCAGTGAAGTCCCAGGGAGGAGGAAGGTGAAGGAGCAGAGAGGGGGAGAAGTTCCCTATTTTTCCCTTATAAACAGGCCACACCTCTAAGGATGCATCACCAGTCTACTACCTAAATGACAGGTTGGACTTCACCCCATCACTTTCATACAAGTTCAAGTTAACGTAATATCTAACTTCCAGAGGCTTCTAACTATAAGGTCAGCATTTCACACCCATCAGCTGCTTCACAGGAGAAATATGAGGCTGTCTGCTCATGTAAAGATTGACTGTCTCACAAACCCTGTACAGGGTCACTGTGAGTTGGATTCTGCGTGATGGCAGTGGGTTTTCCTTTCATAGCTATCGTCTTTGTAACTCCCACCAAATAACTGGATGGGACTCTGCAAATTAGGTGCTCGTGGTCTCCTAAGGGGATCGGGTAGCATGTAATAATATGAATACGGTGCATGACATCCTTGTAGGGATGAGACCATGGGAATAAGGTGTATGGAACAGTAATGTGGGGATTGGTCAGTGTTTTCATCCTGTTGTTGTTGTTGTTTGGTGCTGTTCAATTACAACCCATATAGACCGTCTGTGCAACAGAACCAAACACTAGCCTCACAATTGGTCTTATGTCAGAGCTAGTGTTGCATCGTGCTGAGGGCCTTCCTCTTTCACTTCCTCTCGACTTTAGCAAGCATGATGTCAGGGACTGGTCTCTCCTAAGAACATGTCCAAAGCACATGAGATGAAGTCTTTCCCCCTCACTTCTAAGGAGCATTCTGGCTGTACCTCTTCAAAGACAGATTTGTTTGTTCTTTTGGCTGTCCATGATACTTTTCATATTCTTTGCTAGCACCATAATTTGAGTGTATTGACTCCTGCTCAGCCATCCTTATTCAATAACCCAGTTTCATATGCATATGTGGTGATTAAAAATACCATGGCTTAAAAAAAAACCCACCATGGCTTGCGGTCAGGCCCGCTAAGCTTAAAAGTGAGCCAATTCGAGAGAATGGAGGAGACTTGACACCCACCAAGAAGAGACAGGAACAGAGGATGTCCTTTGGGCCCAGGGTCCTTGTCCTGGGAGCATATGAGACCCAGGGTACAGAGAGGTGTAACAATGGAGATGGCAAGAGATGATGAGAAGCAGCAGAAGTGGCAGAACTGAGAGACTGATTAGAGACATGGTGATGAGCTTCTTGGCCTACAGAGTAAGGGAGCTGACACTTTTGGATTGAGGCTTACTGGTGGAGCTGGGTGGCTCTGAGCATATATTGGTAGAACTAAAGAGCTTTGTAGCACTCGATCAGGCAGGATAGCAGGATAGAAGTTGGACTGGTCACAGAGGGTCAAGGGTCTGATGACCAGAGAGAGGCCTGTTTGTGGGCTCAGCGAGCAGATGCTGTTTTCATTGAAGACCTGTATTCTGAGCCATTTCTGATCCTGAATTATAACCTATTACTTCCCTAATAGAAGGTTTCTTAACAATCTATGAAATGCAGGTGGCACAACCTTGCTTGCTGAAAGTGAGGAGGACTTGAAGCACTTGCTGATAAGATCAAGGATTGCAGCCCTCACTATGGATTGCAACTCCATGTAAAGACCACCAAAATCCTCACAACTGAACCAATAGGTAATATCAAGATAAATAGAGAAAAGGGTGACGTTGTCAAGGATTCCACACTCACTGCTCACGGAAGTCGCAGTCAAGAGATCAAAAGATGAGTTGCATTAGGTAAATTTGCTACACAAGACCTCTTTAGCGTATTGAAGAGCAAGGATGTTACATTGAGGACTGAGGTGTGCCTGACCCGGCCATGGTGTTTTCAGTCATCTCATACTCATGTGAACGTTGGGCCTCGAATAAGGATGACCAAAGAAGAATCGACACCTTTGAATTGTGGTGCTGGAGAAAAATATGGAAAATACCATCGACTGCTGAATGGACAAACCGATCTGTGGATCTGTCGTGGTACTCTGTAAGGCCAGAGCGCTCCTTAGAGGCGAGGAAGGTGAGGCTTTATCTTATGTGCTGTGGACATGTGGTCATGAGAGACTAGTCCCTGGAGGAGGACAGTAAAGTAAAGGGGCAGCGAAAAGGAGGAAGGCCCTCGAGGTGGATTGGCACCGTGGCTGCAACAACGGGCTCAAGCATGGGAGCGTTTGTGAAGCTGGCGCGTAGCGGGGCAGTGATGCGTTCTGTTGTGATTAGGGTTGCTGTGGCCGGGAGCCGGTGGATGGTGCCCACAACAACTTCCCTAATGAACTGCATCTCGGTGAGCAGTGCCTGTGAGTTCTAGGTGACTGTTGCAGTGACGCTCCGAACCCAGCAGAGAAGGAGAGAGTGCTGTGAGTCGGGTGGAGGGTTGTAGATCTGGGGAAAATGTTGGCGTGAAAGAGGTATGCTTGACCTTTGCGTCATAGCAATCAACCAAGAGCGGTTGATGCTGTTGGTGATCCACCACCTCCACCCTCACTGAAGTTAGAAGAGAGGTGCTCCTGCCAGGCTGCTTTTACATGTAACTTTTACAAGACTTCAGAAATTAAATGACACTTCCCGATGTTGGTTGAATGTGGGTTCAGAGTAAATCTGAGTCTTACAATGGCCTTGCTCGGGGGAGTCCCTTCTTCTCTGCTAACAATGAGACCGTTCCCCGGGCAGCAGCTCTCGAATCCCTTGCTGCATGTACGTAATGCTGAAATCATATCTCGTGCAAAACTCCTTGCTCACAGCCCTTCACAAGTCACGGCCTCACATCAAGCCGGCTGTTCCCTAGGAAAGCACGCAAGGTAAAGCAAAATACCTTTTTTTTCTCTTTTTATTAACAGTTTTATTGGTATATAATTCACATGTCATACAATTCAGTAATTCAATCATATTCTTCCTTAGCTTTAAAAAAATCATTTTATTGGGTGTTCAAACAAGTCTTATCACAATCCATACATGTATCCTTTGTGTCAAGCACATTTGTACATTTGTTGCCATCATCATTCTCAAAACATTTGCTTTCTATTTGAGCCCTTGGTATCAGCTCATTTTTTTTTTCAGCTCCTCATTTTTTCCCTCCCTCCCCGCCCCCCTCTCACAAACCCTTGATAATTTATAAATTATTATTTTGTCATGTCTTACACTGTCTGATGTCTCCCTTCACCCACTTTTCTGTTGCCCTTCCCCCAGGGAGGGGGCTATATGTAGATCTTTGTGATTGGTTCTCCTTTTCTACTCCACCTCCCCCTGAGCCTCCTGGTATCACTATTCTCATTATTGGTCGTGAGGGGCTTATCTGTTCTGGATTCCCTGTTTCCAGATCTTATCTGTACCAGTGCACATCCTCTGGGCTAGCTGGATTTGTAAGGTAGAATTGGGATTATGATAGTGGGGTGGTGGTGGAAAGGAAGCATTAAAGGACTAAAGGAAAGTTGTATGTTTCATCGGTGCTATACTGCACCCTGATTAGCTCATCTCCTCCCTGCGACCCTTCTATAAGGAGATGTCCAGTCGTCTACAGATGGGTTTTGGGTCTCTACTCCGCACTCCTCCTCATTCACAATGATATGATTTTTTGCTCTTTGATGTCTGATACCTGATCCTATTGACACCTCGTGATCACACTTTGTGGTTATGGTTCCGCCCTTCCCCTCTGCACATCAGGAGATACGCTTATACTGTCAGGACCCTCAACTTACACTTTGACTGTTTTCTAGGTTTGCCACGTCTTTTTCCTCAACTTTCTGTCCTATGAAATCTGGTGTTTTTCCAAGACCCAAATCGAGGGCACCACCTCCATCAGCAACTTTCTGTGATTCCTATAGCACCTTCTTTCGCTGATACTGCCTTCTCCCTTGTCTTGGAAACATGGTCTTATTTCCTGATAAGATTATAAATAGCTCAGTGCCAGCATGTGATGTTTGAGCAAGTTCATAGTATTTTCTTGGTCGGTTCTTGATCGTTTTTTTGCACAATTGAATTGAGACATGGGTTATCACATGCATATATATAACTATCTGTCGAGAGCAAAGAGGAGCTCAGGGGTTACTTGTTGGATTGCAGCGCGTCATTGCAGAACCACTAGCTGCTCTGCAGGAGTCCCATTGACAGTCACAGGCTCGCAGACTCCCAGGGGCTGTTCTTCCCTGTCCTGTAGGGTCCCTATGGACCCGCAGTGACTCGATGGCAGGGAGGTTGATTTGGTTGGTCTGCTCCAGCGTAAAAGGAGCTCTTGTGGTACAGTGGGCTTGGTGCTGGACTGCTAACTAAATATTCAGTGGTCCCAAACTACTATTTTCTCCATGGGGAAAAAAAAATCTGAGCACGTCTGCTTCTATAAAGATTTACAGCCTCCTTCAAAACCTTAAGAAGTAATTTTACTCTGCCCTAGAGGCACTGAGTTGGAATTCACTGCACTACAGCGTTTTATTTTGTTTAATTGAGATCTAGAGCAAAGGAAACATCAGAAATTTTTTTTTTGGCTCTAACTTTCCAACTTTGAAGCCTATGCTGAAATTTATCGTATTCTTTTGCAACACCACTTCCTTATTAACACCTGGTCGGTTACTTGAAGTGAATCATTTTCCTCATTTGGCCAATTTAAAAATATACCATAAGTTTGGTTTTCGTTTGTCAAGTTCACACGTGACACCATATTTTTCAGTGAAATATTTCACAAGTGCAAAATGAGTATTTGCATTATCCGAGTTATCCAGAAAGTGGATGGTTCCAAAAATACAAAAATCATCACCCTCGGTTATTTGAAGGTTCACAAAATTCATACCTCATTTTGTGAATAACATTTTCATGCATGTAGAATTTTGAAATGGTAAATGATATTCTGGATACCTGTTCTCTATTGTGTGAAATCATGTGCAG
>NW_022111320.1:31585135-31609413 GCF_000313985.2 Echinops telfairi
GGCATCATTGTGTGTGTTTTGTGAGATTGAGGAGGACTTTGTAGATTGGTGTCGGACATATGGGGTAATGCTGGACCTATGGGCTTGGGCAGCACTGGGTTGGGATGTTTTCTTAATGTACACTTACCCTTCTCTCTTATGTATATGAATTTCTGTGGATTTGTTTCCCTGGTTTACCCAGACTAACACAGTTACGAATGGGCACTTTTGAATCTGCCTGGACGTTTCTTGGAGAAAAGCCTAGCAGTCCGTTTCTGAGAAAAATCACAGCTCTGGAAAACTTAGGACATCTTCAAGGAAACACTAACTAGTGGATGCGGCTGGTGTAGCAGGAGGGCCCAGAGGTGCCTGTGTACCAGGGATGGCAGCTCTCAGTGGTTTTCCACCAAGGCTTCAGTAGTGGAAGTCGGCCTGGGAGCTCTCAGAAGAGAAGCCAGGACCAGGTGTGGCTCCTAGCCAGCAAGCTGGGCTGGCTGGTCCAGGACACGCAGATCAAGCTCCTGGAGGGGATGTTTGCTCCCTGTCCATCTGGGAGTCTGTGATCATCGACTTCTTCATCTTCAAAGAAGAGGTTTTGAAAATCATGCCTGTGCAGAAGCAGATGTGCATTGTCTGGTAGATCAGAGTCAAGGCATTTGTCACCATTGAGGACTAGAGTGGCATGTTTGTCTGGGGCTTAAGTGCACCAAGGAGGTGGCCATTGCCCTCCAAGGGGCCATCATTCTGGCCAAGTGCCCTATTGGACTCAGAGGCCACTGAGGACACAAGATGGGCACACCCTCACACAGTGCCTGCAAAGTGATGGGCTTCGGCAGCTCTGTGCTGGGGTGCCTCATCTCCGCTCCCAGAGGCACTGGCGTGGCATTGGCACAGAGGCACTGGCATGGCATCGGCCTCTGTGCCAAAGAAGCTGCTTCTGCTGCTGGATAGTAGTGACGATTGCTACACCTTGACCAGGGGCTGCACTGCCACCCGGACAACTTTGCCTGGGGGCCACAGCTCTCATTCCCCCACCGCTGTGCTGAGGACCAATCTCTGCGCAGTGGATGCAGGCTCCAGCCACGGTCACCACATAGTCGTTGTCATACAAGAAAAATAAAGTGAATAATCAAGGCTGTAATAATAAAGAAGAAGGAAAGAAAAGTCCATGGGCCGCAGTTCTTGGAAACACATGGAGGGACCATGAGTGCTAATAACTCAAACCCCACTGCCATTGACTTGATCCTGATTCATAGCAACCCTATAGGACAGGGCAGAACTGCTCCTGTGGGTTTCTCATACTTCGTAGCTCTTCAGGGGATTAGAAAGCCTCACCTTTGTTCCTCAGAATGCCTGGTGGCTTCAAACTGCGGGCCTTCTGGTTAGCTGCCCAACAGATCACCCACTATGGCACGCAAAGCATGACAAGCAGGCGCACATACACCTCCCCTCACCCCCCACCGTATTCAAATTGACTTTGTTGCACAGCGACCCTCCAGGACAGAGTAGAACTGCTCTTTAGGGATTTCTCTCTGGAGGAGCGGATGGGGGTTTCAGGCACCAACACTGTGGTTAGCCGCCACCCAGTACCAATTAGGGTTGCTTAAAAGCATGGCAGGTTAACGTAACGGGGACCAAAGGAGAGACACACCATCAGCAAAGTAGAGTCAAGTGCAAGAAGAAGTGCCCATCAAATAGGCAAAGAGACCACGTTTGGCTATGAGCTTTTTTTACAGTCAACTGGAAAAGGGGGAAGTCTGGGAGTCAGGTTCACACACCTGAATTCCTACTCCACTAGGAAGCCCTGGGGAGAAAGATGACGCTTTCTACTCCGGGGAAGCGGGACCATCTTGGAAACCCACAGGCTGTTCTACTCTCCCCGTAGGGTCGCCATGGGTCAGAATTGACTCGGTGGCCGTGAGTTTGATTTTTGAGTGAAGAAGACATGACTTGCTATTTGCCAGCGGGGTGGGCTGGCCATGTGCTGGCTGCAGAGGACTCGCCTTTAGGCAGACAATTGGAAAGAACGGAATGTCCTGCATCTGAAGTTCTAACCAGACGGGCAGGCCCTTCCCCTTATCGCTCCATTGTGTGTCTGTGTTCCACGCATGCATGCTCTGTCCTGACGCACTTCCTGGTCTCTCTGTGCCCACTGTTCTGCGAGACAGAGGACACTGAGAACACACACATACTCATCCGGCCCAGGGTCCCCTCCCTGGTAGCATGCTTAGAATCAGAATGGCCCAATAAACCCAATAACTCCAGAAAAAAGAACGGCCCCCAGGCTGTTGAGAGGGAAGAGGTCGAGATTTCACTGGGCGCTTTTCGTGACTCACGGAGGCATCTGCCTGGAGCTGGGCTGAAGGTGTCTTTGTTTGCGCTCTGTTCTTGGCCCGTTCTGCAGTCAGAGCCGGTGGGAGCTGCAAGGCAGGTTTAAAAAAAAAAAAAAAAGATGGAAGAAAACCAAAAATCACTCATTGTTGGCCTGTTCATTTCCTTGAAACAAAAGGGATTTTGACAGTTGCTATGTAGAGGACAGATAGAAGGGTCCCGTGCTTGAAGAGATGAGGCGTACTCCTCCCCAGACCCTCACATTCGCTGCCATTGAGCCAATTCGGACACACAGCGGCCCTATAGCACTGAGCAGAACTCCCCCTGGGTTCCCTCTGCAAGGTGTCTGCACAGAGGGGTCCTGGCTGAGTGGTAAGAGCCATGGGCTGTATGCATTTTGAGGAGGAAGAGGAGGCCTCTCTTTTCTCAGGTGGCACAGAAGGAGATAGTTCTTGAAAACGAGACTGTTTTTGTTTTTTTTTAAATCAGGGGGCTTGCTGGGAAAGGCATCCTGCCCAAAGGGAGCAAAGCAAGCAGCTATTTGAAGGCAGGATGGCAGGAACGTGGCACACATTGGGCAGAGATTTCATCAGGAGTGGCTCTAAACCTGGAGGAGCGGGGCAGTGCCTGCTGGCCCTCTGACAGTTTCATACTTGATCTCCCACTAACAACGGGTGTGGAAATTGCTGCGCAGGAGCGATGGGACCAATGTTTCGGAAGGTCCTGCCTGACGCAGCCTGGCTCTGGCCTTGTACTGGCCACTCTCATTGTGTGAGGGGCAGAAGTGCCTTCCGGCTCATGGAGAACTGGGTATGTCGCTCTCTGCCTTCTGTTGTTGGCGCCAGGTGCAGGAGAGTCAACATCGAGCCAAACCCTCACCGTTATTGTTCTGTTTCAGCCCCTCTGCCGTTCCCTTTTGCTGCCTGTCGTCCTCGCTTTCGCTCACCCTGTACCTTCTAGCCCGGGGTTGGCAGTCTTTTGAGATGGAAGAACCAATCCTGTCCCACAGAACAATTTAAAAATTATTCAAGAACCATAAATATATTTTTTAGCAAACAAAGGAAATCACCATTATCTGAATAATATCCTTTTGAAAATTTCATTTTACTCCCGAGTCCCAAAAAACTGCTTATGGTCGAGAGCCAAAGTTTGCCGACTGCCGTTCCTTCCAGCCGGTGTGAAAATCCGCCCGGAATACCTTGGAATGTTCCTCGCATGGCTGGTCCACAGTCCAAACTCCTGTTCACATGGGCCCGTACACGCCTTGAAGGCAGAGGCCGGGCCATTCTGCTTAGTATACCCAGTATCTCACACAACACTTGATACGCAATGGGTCTACAAGCAATGTGAATGGAGGTGGTTGACAAGATGGATCCATCTAGCAAAGACTGGGACCAAGGTGAACATTCATAGCACAGCTTCATATCGGAACACCTATTAGGTGCCAGACCCTGGGTGAGGTCCTAAGAACATCAGGATGGCCAGACTGAGTGGGGAAAGGCTGCTGTGCCCATTAGACATGGTAGCAGGGCGTGTTGCCTGTGGTCAGAGAAGTGGGACAGTCATGCCACCCGGGGAGGGCACCGAGAGCTCTACCCAGGAGGCGCTGGGGCAGCCGTTTACCCAGGAGATGGTTGGATCTGAGCCCTGAAATGTGAGCAGGAGTTACCGCCTGCACAGGCCCAAGCATGGAGCCGTGTGAGATGTGCTCCTGGTCCAGTGACCAGTTTAATGCAGCCAGAACTTGGAGCCTGGCTTTCCATTCAGCCTGCATTGAAAAGCAAAGCGATCATGGCTTTACACAGGGATTTAAAAAAAAAAAAAAAATCTCCATCTAAGGAAGGACAGAACACTGAAAACCAGATGGGCTGCTTCTATGATGTTCTCATCCCTGGAGGGACACACGTCAGTGCTGGAGAACGGAAAATATTGGAGATGGGGTAGATTGTCTGTGTTTAAGCCACAGTGCCAACTCTGTGTCTTTGGCAAGTCTCTGAACTCTTCTGTGCCTCAGTTTTCTCATCTGTCAGCCGGTGTCTGCCTCACGGAGTTGTTATGGGGATCAACGGCATATCATACCTGGAGAGCAATCATGAAAGCTGTGGTAAGCGCTGTGAAGCTGTTGATGCCACCGCTGATGATGAAGGTGATGAGGATCACGATAGCCTGTGCCCTTTGAGGAAGTTTCCAAGTCTGAGTCCTTAAGTACTATCACTTGTCCGAAAGGACACCCTCGGAAGTTATCTATATGAATTTGGATGTTGTTGTCCTTTCGATGTCTTTATGTTGAAGTTTACCACTATGATGTCGGGAATGATATCCCGAAACAGAACCCATGGCTTTAGTACAACAGAAGTCCATACAGAAGCTGCTCACCGGCCGCTTTGACTAGGAGTGTTCGGGTCTTGTCTGTATCAGGTTGGGGGGGGTGGTGTTCGACCAAGAGAACCATGTATGTTTTACTGATCCTACAGTAGACGCTGAAGGATACACCAGAGGGTCTGAAGAATTAGGGGCCAAGAGCAAAGGCTCTGGGTTCTGAACTGATTTCTGAACCCACCACAGATTTTGCGTAAAGATATTTAGTTGCTCCCACGTTCCTACTATTAAATTCTAAGCCTTTACAGCTATTGATGTCAACTCTGCTGCATCCACTAAGTTTCCTTCAATTGACTTCCAGGATCAGCTGCCTGGCTGCCTTCTCTCTGGCAGTCAGAGTTCTGACGATTCTAATCACCCCCGAGGGGGTTTGAATCCCTTGGGCCCCGCGTACACAACCACATCCTGTTCACTGTGCGCCATGACATGTCCTGTGCTGTGCAGGAAAAGTTCACTCCCTGATGGGACTTCATGTCCAATGTTATTTGGGTTAACAAATATAACGGACACATAGTCAGCGCTTTATAAATGCTCATTTGAATCCTCCAAATAACTCCATGAGTCATGTACTATTACTGTTACCATTTCTATTGTCCAGTTGTGGCAGCGCATGGACGGGGAGATTAAATATCTTGCTCAAGCTCATGCAGCTGGCTCATGGTGGATTTCAACCCAGGGAAAATAGTCTGCAGTTGGTTCTCTTACTCACAGAGCCCTGCTGCCTCCAGTGCCCACGGTCTGTTGTAGATTGATCCACTGGACACTGAGAAAGAGAGTATTATGGTGTGGAAGTTTTATTCTTCTTCTTGTAAACACACCGTTCTTGCTGGAGAACTGAACCATGGCTGGCATACAAAGAACTCCCCACCCCACCCCACCCTTTGGATGGCTGTTGAACCCTGTCTTTGTTAGAATGCATCTCTGTTATAATTAGCCATATTCTAAATGGGGTGTAGTCAAGGTATGGTTGCTAATTTAAGTGAGTTTTTAGTTTTGTACGGTGAGTCCTATGGTACAGCATTTATAACTATAATTGCGTGTTCAGAAGGTTAAGGCTTTGACACCTCTATGTCCCTACCACCCACAGCACGCATTGCGCAGATGTGGTCAGTGCTGAGGAATGAATGGCATGGCATGCATGATGATTCATCCTTAGTCTGGACCCCTCACCAGTGTGCTCTAGCTGCATCCCGAAACGTTCTCGTGTGCTTGCACCTCTGTCATTCAGCAAGCTGCACACGCTCCAGGCCTTCCCCCAGACATACGTTGCCAGCACTGCCTGTTAGGTTATGGGGATACAGCATTGAACAGACACACAGGCAAGTTCCTGCTTGGGACATTGTCATCAGAGGAGACTGGAAATAAATGACTGTGGGATATGACAGGTGGTGGTATAGGCTGTGAAGTCAAATGAAGCAGAGAGTAAACATTTAAGTTAGCGTTGTTTAAATCTTGGGGGGAACCCTACGTTTGACACAGCTGCCAGGTTCATCAGTGGTTTGGGAAAGAGCCACACTGCTTTCACCCTTCCTCCACCCTCATTTAGTTACTGTCTGTCCTGTGCTTAACTGTGATCCTCATGTACTCTGTGCTTCTATTTCTGTAGCTTCCAGCCATTAAATTCGAGAGTGCCCAACATAGCATGACGAAGTCTGAGCCCGCCATCAAGGTGGGTGGACACAGAGCTCGAGGTCAGTGGCATGAGTCCACCGAAGCTGTTGAACTTGAAAATTTTAGGTAAGAAATCCAGTGTCACCCTTGTCTCCAACCATCTATTCTACTTAGCCCTAAGCCTTATGTAGGCTTGCCACTGTAGCTAACTAAGGTTTTATAAGCCCCTTTCAGAATGTATTGTGTTGATTCCTTATTGAATACTTTTAATTCATTGCTTAAGCCATTCCCAGAAGTTGCCTGTAAATAGCAGGCTTTGTGGCTGTGGGTGACACTGACCTGGGGGGGTTGGGGACGCAGTGCTGATGTGCATTGGGCATGGGCTCAATGAGGAAGTGGCTCCAGACTGTCGACCTAGCCAGGCTGATCCCCAGCTTGTGCTGTCACTTGTCCTCAGCCTGCGTCCTGCCAATCAGGATCACGGAAGGCATACAGGAATCTTTTGCAGTGAGGCGGTGTGGTTGAGGAATGTGGTTGTCAAAGCAACCAAACCCTTCCTTTGGAGGGATCTCACCTCCCCTCTCACCCTGGAAGTGCCAGTGCATGAAGGTCTCCTAGAAGCAGCATGTCCCTAGGGCCACTCCCCTTCCAGGAATTGCTTCTTTTCTTTTCACAGTGTGCTGAGGTCATTTGGGACTAAGTACTATGTAAATTATGACTGGCCTGGGATGCTAATATGAGCATTCTAGACTGACCATTTGCCCCCATTCTTCCTGACCTAGGGTTGTTTTCTCTCATTTCATGACAGTGGATTTAACAGCCAGGAATGTCCCGTGGTTATTAATATGTTAATATATTTAAGATACTGTTTTAGTGAGGAACATGAAGGACTTTAAGTTTGGTCACACAAGCAGCCTCCCAGGGTTTGATTTGAGTACAGGGAAACTATCGTCTCTCTCACCTGGAGAGGATGGTGACGTGCTGTCCAGTGACACCCGAAAGGCTGGGAAGGTCGTGTAAGGTTACGGTGACAGCACCTGCCTGTGCTTATGTAATCCCAGCTCCTTGGGCCTAAGCTTTAAACTGAATGGCTTCTACGTGCACAAAAAGAGTGTATCGCGTACTCTAGAGCCTTGTGTCCCTTTTGTGCATTAGTTTTTATCCTCTCCCGTTTCAGCGTGGAATGTTTTCGGGGAGCTTTTTAGCTTGTTTGGTGGGCTGTCATGTCAGCAACTAGAAGTGGAAACTGGACAGTGTCGACACTTTGTTCAAAATGCACAGCCTTGCAAAAAGCAGTGGCAAAATGCTCACATTGACAGGGTGTAGACTGTCTTTAATAAACCATGGCGGTCTACAAGGATTCTCTGAATGGTGCAAGTGGTTAAGATATTTAGCTGTTGACCAGAAGGTTGCAGGTTTGGGTTCACCTAGAGGTACCTCGGTGGAAGCTCTGGTGATCTGGTGATCCAAGAGTCAGCTCTTGAGCACCGTATGGAGACAGTTCTGTCCTGACCCATGAGATCTCCATGAGCTGGGATCGGCTTCATGGCAACTGGTGGTGCCGGGTGATCTGTAAGGAACCACAGGAGCCAGCCAATGGAGCCGGCAGTCCCAGTGGTGGAGCAGAGGCCGGGTAGAAGGAATAAAGGAATTCTTCTCTGCTTATATCACAGCTGTCTAGAGAAATGGGCCCTAACCGCTTTCTCTCCATCTAGCTCTCTTCCCCCTGCAGCCCCGTTTTAGATATTAAATGTTTATAGGAAATAATTTTGATAGTATGTTAAGATGAAATACATGTGCTGGATTACTTACATTATTAACTTCATAAAATAGGAATTTTTAGTTCCTATTTTAACAATGTAGGCACCTGGTGATGCGATGGATGAATCCCTCGGCCACTAACCACAATGTTGGTGGTTCAAACCCACCGGCTGCTCACAGCGGGGAAGATGAGGCTTCTTAGAAACCCTATTTAGGGTTGCTATGAGTTGGCATCAACCCAGCACAATGGTTTTCCTTTTTGAAAATTTTAACAATTGCTGCTTACCATTAACACTGTGTTCAACCCTAAGAATTCTTCTGTAGTTGCAAGACCATATAATTTTTGCCTGCACTGTGAAATTCACAGCACCCTAAATGTTTTCTATTACCTAAAGCTTTTCTGTTTGTTTCCTCTCAGTATAAACTACAAGAATGAGAGAAATTTCAGCAAACACCCCCAGCACAAAGTATTTCAGGAGATCTTTACAGCCCTGGTGAAAAATAGACTCATATGCAGGTAAGAATGATCTGGCGAAGGAAAGCAGACATTTACCCAAGAACAGCATGTTTTATATAGTTTGTCTATAGACTCTGATATGAAGCAGTTTACAAGATTGAACACAACATAATTAATGGACACAGTAGAACAAAGGCCAGTTATGATGGGGTGAATAGGTTGGCACTGAGGATGAGCTAACTCAAATCACTCTGGTTAGATGCTGAATTTCCTGATTGTCAAGGTGAAATGGGGAAACACTCTAGTTACATTGTGCCCTGACTCCCCACCCCTGGTATCTAAGCACACAGCAGAGGTTACTGTGTGGGCGTTTATGGGAAAATGCGTTGGATAACAACCATGGGTGACCTTTTCCTGATATCGTTTTGCAGTAGATGCAGTTACTGAATAAATGGCATACTCCAGCCCTGGCTTTGGGGACATAGGGGATGAATGTGCACGATCTCCAGCCATAGCCTGGTGAAGACATTTCTGCACAGGCCCAAACCAAATGGCCCTCATCTGTTCTCAGATCTTTCTTAACACAGGTTTCGTGTTGGGACTGTCAAAGAAGGGTTAGTTCATCGTCGTTTAGGTTCCTTCTCCCAAAGCAGAGTTTCGAGTGAGCCATTGACAGCAGCTGACCTGTCGCCAGGATTGGGTTCCGCGTCCTTTATATGCTGGCAATAGCATTTCCTGGATGGTGCATATAGTTGCACACACGGCTGTCAACCAAAAGTTTAGTCCTTCGAATCTACACAGAGGCACCTCGGAAAAATGGCCTGGGGACCTACTTTTGGATATTCAGCTGTTGTAAATCCTGTCCCTCAATTTCACTCTAAAACATGGGGTCGCCATAAATCAGAATGGATGCCATGGTGAATGGGGAGAAATGAATTTGATGGCAGCTGTGCTGATTAAAGTGAGATGTGAGTCTGCTGAGTGGGAGGCTGGCTCTCTACATTTGGTGTGAAGATGTGAAGGAGGCTCCCTGCATTTCATCAGTTAGGACCCTGCCTTTTGCTCCCCACCCCCACCCCCCAAAAAAAGAGGTCGTCTTTCTCCCTACAGATACAGGCTAGAAGGATGTTGCCTTAGGCTGGGTACTGTAAAGAGCAAAAAACCATTGAGGCTTATATTATGTATATACACCAAGAGGTGCATATCTAGGACATGGCTCACACAGTAGTAGAAGCTTATAGAGTTCCAAGTCCATGGGTCAGGTGTCAGGGCAGAGGCTTCTTCTAACTCTCTTAGGTTCAGGCCCTAATGATCCCGAGATGGATAGGTCAGGCTTCTGGCTAGCGAAGTGAATGAATGCCAGGTTAGCAGGTAAGATAGCAACTGCTGAGGAACCCTCAAGATTGGCAGGTCAGGGTCAGGCTTCTGGCTGCAGAGATAGATCAATCCAAGGCTGGCAGGTAAGATAAGCTGGGAAGGTACTGATAATTTCCAGGGTCAGCAGGCAATTCAAACAGGCCACTAACTGCAGGCCAAACTAGAAGATGGGCCAGATATAGGATCCGGGTACAGCAAACTTTCCCACAGTGTCCACTTGTATTGGACACAGGTCATGTCCTTGAAGAGAGAGATCTCGTCATGTGGGAATTTCTTTGTCTTAACTATCAAACTGCTGAGAATTGTGGCCCAGCCAAGTTACTACCAAACCTTAACTATCATAGATGCCTTTAAAGAATCTCCTCTTACACCTCAGGGCTAGATTGAGATATTTCAATTCTGCCCTACTTAGAAAGGAATATAAATTTATTTTGAAAAATAAGAGAAGTGTTAATAATCGAATTCCTTGACCAAATTAAAACCTGGTGTTAGTATAGTGCATTTGCCGATTTTAGCAGAAAGCATCCTGATGGTCCCGCGTGCTAAGCCAGCGACTAAATATAAGTCGTGGTGGTGGTGACGACTTGGTGACTTGGTTTTTAGATGGCATTATTTAGTATTGTGTTTAATTGGCCCTCAGTATCTGAGAGAGATTAGTTCCAGGTACCCTTACTACTATTACCACCATACAGTTACCAACTCAGGTCCCTCATATAAATTGGCATGATATTTGCAATATAACCTACATACTGCTGTCATATATTTAAAATCATCTCTAAAAACCAAACTCACTGGTGGGTTCCTGAGGCCATAAGTCTTCACAGGAGCAGAAAGCCTCTTTCTTCCTTGAAGCTACTGGTGGTTTCGAACTGCTGACTTGGCAGTTAACAACCCAAGCAGATTACTTGTCATATTTAATCCAAAAATAAACACTATGTAAATAGCATTTTATGTTCCCTCTTAGTTGCCTCAGAAGGAGTGTTTTAATGATTTAATTCCCTTTTTCCCCTCTTGAATATTTTTGATATACAGTTGGTTAAATCTATGGATGTAGAGCCTGTACATTTGGAGGATAAAGGGGAGGGAGAGGTTTCAAAAAGGTTGTGGAAAAATAGAATGAAAGGATAGTGAAACTTTCCCACTCAGTTTTAAAATACTCTCATATTTAAATAGTGGACAGTGAGTGCCCACTGCATGGTTTAGCTCAAAGCAATCCAGATTGAGAGGGAATCTACCGGGATTTTGTACTTAGGATAAGGAGAGGATTATTAGGCTGACTCAAATGATACATGCAGCCTTAGAATCTTCAGCAGGGCTATGCAATCTTTAGCAAGGCCTGCTCTGTTCTGGACAGTATTCTTAATGATTGACGAAAGATCCATGAGCACTACAAAACACCTGAAGTTGTCAACTGCCTCTTTCTTGAGCTGAAAGAGAGTAAAACACGACTAATAACAGAATAATTATGCCTGAAACGTAATAGGACATGAGATTCTATCATTTGTTTTGAGGACAGCTAACATGAATTTTCCCAGGGATTATTAGCTGACCATTTCTTAGTCTGTACTCTGTGCTCATAGAAGCAGCAGTCAGAGATCAAAGTGTGAATCACATTGGGCAGATCTGCACAGGACCTCTATAGAAAGTCCCCCTCCCCAGAAGAAGTCAACACAGAGGACAATACTGAAGAGAGGAGGAAGGTCTGTCCAGACCACATGGAAGTGAACTAGGAGGGAGAGGGGGGCGGGAGAGAGAGAGAGAGAACACGAATCTCATCCTAGCCCAACAAGCCCCAGGGATAACATCCCTACTCAGAGCAGCCAGTGCACAGAGAGGACCATAGGTCTGGCCCCACCATGAGACACGACATTCCCTCCCTGACTCGTAGCACTGCAGGGGACAGCACTGGAGACATTGTGCGGAAAGTGTACCCATGAAGTGTGGGGTGAAATGCGGAGGGAGTGCAACTGGGCAGCAAGGGGAGCAAAGTAACCAAGTCCCCAAGGAATCTTGAAAATAGACTTCTGACTTGGTGAACAGGGCTTGGCACCTCATCAGACTTGACCAGAAAACATACATGAGGCTCAACAGACAGACCTGGAACTATTGGTTTTTCTCCTGTTCTGCTTTGTTTTGTTTGTTTGTTTTATTAGGCTGCTTTTTCCCCCCTCTTTCTTTCGCCCCATGTCTATCTATATAAGATAGACAGGATAAACAATCCTGAGAAAACTATGGGACCAGCGGTTCTGGTGGGACATGGGAGAGGAGCGGGTGGGGAGCCAACAAACTCAGAGAAGGGAACAACAAGAGATCTAAAAGTGATGGTGAAGAGGGTGTATAATGCCAAGTGGGGCGTGATCAAGAGCAAAGTATCAGAGAGGAAATACTGAGAGCTGAATGGAGGGTGATCATGATAATAGGACAGGAGGAAGGTGAAAGGAAATAGAGGAAAGAAATAGGAGGCAAAAGCTATTTATAGAGTTATAGCTATAGGCATTTATATATGTAAATATATTAATTTATAACAAAAGGGATAGAAGTCAATGTACATATATTTATATGATAAATAGTAAGATAGCAGACAGACGTTGGGCCTCTACTCAAGGCTTCCCTTAACACAAGAACACTTGGTTCTGATAACCTGGCACTCTTTGATGCTCATCTCCCCAACATTATTGCTGAAGACAAAATGGATGCATACACAAATGTGGTGAAGAGAGTGGATGGTGCCCGGCTTTCAAAAGATATAGGGTCTGGGGTCTTAAAGGCTTGAGTCAAAGAAGCAGCCATCTAACAGGGGAGCAAATAAACTCACATGGAAGAAGCATGTATTGTGTGATCATGAGGTGTTGACAGGGTCAGGCAACAGGTATCAAAAGATCCAAAACAAACAACTATATTGATGTGAAAGGGGGGGTTGGAGTGGAGATACAAAACCCATCCATAGGCAATTGGATATCCCCATAGGTACAAGGAAGGGATGATTCAATCAAGGTGTAGTATAGCACCAACGAATCACATCATTCCTCTAGTTCCTGAATACTTCCTCATCCCCACTACCATGTCCCAGTTCTCATTTATAAATCTGGCTAGACCAGAGAACACACATTGGTCCAGATAAGAACTCTCCACACAGGGAATTCAGGAATGATAAACCTCTCAGGAATAGTAATGGGAGTAGTGATAGCATGAATGTAGGGGTGATGGTGAGGAGGTGGAAGGGTGAGAAAAGGGGAACCCATCATAAGATTGGATACACAGCCCCCATCCCCACCACCTGAGAAGGGGACGGATAATGGACATGTGGGTGAAGGGAGACAAAGGGCAGTATAAGATGTGAAATAACAATGACAATATATAATTGCTCAAGGATACAGGAGGGTGGGAGGTTGGAGAAGGGAGTGGGGGAAGAGGAGCTTATATCAAGGGCTCAAGCAGAAAATGCTATAGTAGTGATGATGGCAACATATGTACTAATATGCTTGATACAATTGATGTATGGAATGTTATAAGAGCTGTAAGAGCCCCCAATAAAATGATGGGGAAAAATGTGGAAAAGCAAGGAAGTTACCTTGAGGACTAAGATGCAACTGATCCACGCCATGGTGTTTTCAATGGCTTCCTACGTATGTGAAAGGTGGACACTGGGTAATGCGTTTGACTTATGGTGTTGGCACAAGCATAGTGAAAGTACTATGGACTGCCAAGGAACCCTGGTGGCATAGTGGTCACATGTTGAGCTGCTAACCTCAAAGCTGGCCGCAGTTCAAAATCACCAGTTGCTCCACAGGATAAAGACAGAGTTTTCTACTCCCATGAAGAGTTATGGTCTCGGAAACTCACAGGGGCAGTGTTACCTTGTTCTCCAGGGTGGTTATGAGCCAGAATGGACTTGATGGCAGTGCGTTTTGGGTTATGGACTACCACCAGAAGAACAAACAACTCTGTCTCCGCAGAAGTCCAACCAGAATGTTGCTTAGAAGCAAGGATGGAGAGACTTCATTCATCTCACGGACTTTGGACATGTTCACAGGAGAGCTCAGTCTCTGGAAAAGGACACCATGCTTGGTAAAGTGGAGGGGCAATGACCGAAAAGAAGACCCTTGACAAGATGGGTTAGTGCAGTGGCCGCAACAATGGGCTCAGACATCACAGCAATTGTGAGGAGGGTGTAGGACAAGGTAGCATTTTGTTCTCTTGTACACGGGGGTCACTCTGCTTTGTACAGACTCGATGGAACCTACAACTACAAAAATAACAACAACATTGTGGAAGGCAGAAGATTTTCTGCATGAAAATTTGTGAGAGGCCTTATTTGCATTTGATGCAGAAATCGTTAGGGGAAATCATTGGGCAAAGGTAAGCATTCACCAGCTGAAAAAGATCCTAGCAATTTTGAAGTCAGGAGATCTCCTTTCAGGGCCTTTCCTAATTCGTAGTGATTAATGAGTCCAGTGGGATAGAGTTACTGGCTCGCAGCATGCGCAGTCCCTGGAAATCTTCAAACTAGGAAGAGCTGATTGTGGACCTTTTTGATTTCATAATACAAGAAGGACTTCAGGAATGTTGAACATTAAGGGCATCCTTTTATGTTGGCCTTTGGCCCCAGATAGATCATGCTATTCCGTTCTATTCTAAAAACAGTTTAGTCAAAGATAACTTAAGTATCAAGTTCCTCCATTGTGCCTCGCCCTGCCTAACCTTGCTAAGATGGCCACCTGTTTCTTCCTGACCCACACCCCATCCTCCACCATAACTTGAGACTTCTAGAACAACTGTGTTTCCAGGCCTTTTCTTTTGGAACATTAGATTTAACTGGATGAAAAACCTAGATTCAATTATTCAAAACCACATCCTTGAACATCTACTATGTGCAAAGAAGGGAAGAAGCAGAAGAGAGAGAAGGAAAGAACAGGTGGGTGAAGATGCAAGGATGGCTAGAACGTACAAAGATGAGTGCCTTCCTTCTTTGGGACCAGCGTCTGCTCTGATGAGAACCACTACCTTGTGTCCCAATAAAAGGGAAAATGTGAACATTCACTCGAATGTGCGATTTAGTGTTATTTTAAAGCAGATTCACTTCATTTTCCTCTTGGTGGTGAAGTTATCCTAAATCATCATCCCAGTTGTGATTAAAATGCACCCGCCTTCCAAGGAAGGATTGCCGATACTTTGGCCATAGCCATGAGCAACCACCCGCTCCAGTTTGCAATCTGGCTCAATTGATAGCTGTTTCTCACCAGGACACATGGCCATGAAAGCCATCTGGTAAGCAACTGTCACGTTCCAGGAACCACAATCCCACAGCTGAAAAATGAGTCAACTTGCAAACATTCTCACTTGCAAATGACCATCCACCCATGAGCTACCCTAATAGCACTGTTCTGAGAGACTGGGTGTTGTAAGCACAGTTCTTCCTTGCTGTAAATTTATTTACTGGTCCGGACACAGAATGGTGGACATTTGCTTCTTTGGGCATCAAAATTTTAATATCCCAAACATAAGACCTGTGATTCTTTTCCTTCCAATCTGCCCTCCCCACCCACTCACTTAGGCTTTTCCAACTGTCCAAGCCACCTCCATCCTTGGCTTGCAATATTGCGTTAGGCAAGCTGAGTTCCCTACTTTGAACCCATCCAGAAGGATTGCTTTAACATGCAAGTCAGATCATACCAAACTCTACCCATGGCTTTCCAGAGACTTTCCAGAACAAAGAGTCCAGGGTCTTATTTAAATCTACAAGGCCTTTCAAGGTCTGGATCCCATCATTTCATTGACCTTGGCTCGTGCCCCCTTATTTTTGCTTCTCGCTTTGCTGTTTGTCTGTCTTGGTATTCTCTGAACATACAATCAGGTCCTGCCTTCGGGACTATCAACTATTCTGCTGCTCTGGCTTGACATCCTTATGATCCTCCTTTAATTTGCTTAGATACTGTTTTGTCATGGAATCCTTGTCTAACTATCCTAAATTATAAATAAGGTGACCAGACGTCCCGCTTTTGGTGGGACAGTCCTGATTTTTAACAATTTTTCCCGTGTCCCGTGGCGTTTTAAAAAAGTCCTGAGTTTTGGAAAGAATGCACGACAAGCTAAGGTATACGGTTTTCGACTGCCATGCGGCTATTTCTCCAGGATATGAGTTTTATCAATGGTGTCCCACTTTACCAATGTTAAAATCTGGTCACCTTAATTATAAAGGGACTTCAAAAAGTTTGTGGATAAACAGAACTAAAAGATAAAAATATAAAATTATGAACTTGTTTTTCTTCAATATAATCTCCACCATGGTTAAGCCACTTTTGTAAGTGTCTTACATCCTTAAAGAACTGAGGATCCTGGGAATTTAACCATGCCCATGCAGTCCTTTATAAATTATTAACTAAAGAGAAATGGGTGCTCATTAAAGGATTTCCTTTTTTAGATTTTTTTCCTTTTAAATTAGGAAACAAAAGAAATCAGAAGGAGCCAAACCAGGATTGTAGTTAGATGCCTAATGATTTCCCATGGAAACCCTTGCAAAATTGCTCTTGTTTTCATGAGAGGAATTAGCGAAAGCATTGTCACAGTGGAGAAGGATTTTCTGATGAAACTTTCTCAGGGCTTTTTCTGTTGTAACTTTGGCTGACTTTCTCAAACACTCTCATAATAAGCAGAAAGTCAATAAGCCTATAGGAAAGTCAACAAGGAAAATGCTGTGAGCACCCTAAGACCTGTTGCCGTGACTCTTGCTTATGATCGGTCCACTTTTGCTTTGACTGACCCAATTTCACTACTAAAGCTCTGTTTTACCTCTCATTACATTTCTTCCAAGAAATGCTTCAGGATCCTATTTAAAGTTTCCATCGAAAGCTCAGCTCTTGCTTGCAGCTGATCTGATGACAACCATTTGGACACCCTTTGGGCAGAAAGTTTGCATAACTTTAATTTTTCAGTCAGAGTTGTGTAAACCAGTTGAGATGTCTAGGTGCTGGCTATTCTGTCATTAACTATCAGTCCTCCCAAGTTAGGGCACAAACAAGGTGATTTTCCCTTCAAAATCAACTTGGTGGCTTGTCATTGCATGTCTCATCTTCAACACTGTCTTGTTCTTTCTTAAAATAAGTTATCCGATGATAAATTTCTGACTTCTTTGGGGGCATTGTCCCCACAAACTTTTCGTGAGGCATCACTTCCACCTAAGTTTCACCATAAATTTGATGTTTGCTCTTGCTCCATTTCAGCAGAATCCACATTGGTCTTATAGGGGCTCTTTTCAACTGCTGTCTTAGCCTTATTCATGCTTCAAATAAGATCCTGTTTAGACATGTTACACGAGTTTACTTTGGCACAAACATTTTTTGAAATACATTAGTAGATTTTAAATATATATATTTAAACTTTACGGTTCTTTACTATTCAGTTCCTGGTATACATTTTTATTTGTTTGTGTTTATTATTGGCCTTCTCCCTTTAGAACGTAAGCGTCATGAGAGAAGGGCCCTAGCCCTCCACCCCCCATACACTACTTTATTCCTAGATGTTTAATGTTGACCGGCACGTGGTAGGTGACGTATTTGAAAACATTTTATTTTAAGTTTTTTATAAACTATGTAAAAGGTATATGTAGAAAAGAGTCCTTGCTACTCAAGATCCCTCTAATTTTAAGAATATTCACAATCCCGGCATGAATCCATGTTGCTGTTCTGTGTTAGGATTAGTGGGGGACACAGAGGAAGAATGAAGGCCCATCAAGTGTACTTGAACAAGCTGGTACATGACTTACTTATTTTCAAACATAGGCTTGTTTGTTAAATTTAGCGTATTGACTTTGATGTGAATTTTACCTTTTCAACAGCAACAAGAAGCTAGTTTACAAATTGGACATAATGTATTTCTTTGGAAAGGACTTGCATTTCTTTCAACTTTGGGTCCTTAGTGTTCAATTAAAAATAATAATACAACAACACAAAACAGGCTATTTGAACCATGGGCAGTTTAAGCAAGTGGGTGCTGTTCCTTCTAAATGGGAGGCAGAGCAGTCCCCTACGAATGGAAGTGGAGTGCATCCCCTCTGACATTTTGCATGAGTCCCTGGATTGAGTTAACCCCAGAACCTTCACCATCCAAGGTGATGGCTCCTGGCTCTCTCCGTCCTTGCGGCTTTGTTATTCAATACCCCACGTAGCTCCGCGGGGGATTCTCATGTCAAATATTGGTTTTCTCTACTGTGCAGGGAGGTCAAACCCTGACTGGGCTCTTTCTTGTGCTCAAAGACTCCCGCTGCCTCCCAGTGGCCTTTTCCTTCTCGCTCTCTATCTCAGCAGAACGTGGCTGGCATCTGATGCCGAAAGCGATGTGGCAGGGGGCCACGGACAAAGGCTCTGGGAGCTGGTCACACCGCTGAGTATTAATAGTCCTATGGACACAGTGGCAAAGTTCAGTCACAGGAGGGTATAAATATTTGCCCTCACACGAATTCTCTGCTCTGTGGTGGCTATACTGAGCATAACCTCCAGGGACACGCTATCATTGCAGACAAGTTCTCCAGGGCTGTCTCCAAGGATCCCCAGGCCACTCTGCGGAGCCCTCCTGCTCCGGTACTCAATATATTTGAAGAAGCACTTTCTCTTCAGACATTCCCTTGTGTCGGGGTGCTGAGAGCACTGGCTGGGAGGCAGCCCCCCAACTGGGTTTCTGGTGTGCAGCTAACTCCAGGCGGCGATTGTTGAGCCAGGGACTCAAAGTTATTGGCCTTTCCAGTACGCCCACTGGTCTTCTCGATGGGACTCTGCTCGCACCGAGTTGTGTGTTTCCAGTCCCCCCACCTCTTGGCACGGGGATGTCTATATCGTCTTACAGAACACGCAATCCCCCTTGAATGCCAACACCTTGTTGGAGTGCCACGGCCTTGTGGGGCTTCAAGGGCTGGGAGCCAAGGAAAGGAACAACTGTGCCTTCTGAGGTTCATGCATGGAGGGAAGGAGCCGAGCACTCAGCCACCAGGAATCCTATTGACATTGACCCCAGCCTCGCGTAGGAATATTAATAGCTATGGGCTTCGGTCCCAAAATTACAAATCAGAATTAGAAAAAAACAAACAAAACCAACACGCTATGTGCTTGAGACAGAACTTTCAACTCTGAGACTTTCCTGGAACTCATCGTCCCCTCTTTTAATAGTAAAGAAAAAAAAAATTCATCCTGGATTCTTTCCTCCTCTCTCTTTTTTAAAGAAACAGGGCCACCATATCACGATTTATTTTGACACACACACAGGACTGGAAAGGTCATGCGCTTACCCCATGAAGATGTTATATAAGAAACAGGAAAGAATACCAAGTGCACGCATATTGAAGGTGCCCTGGTGGTGTGGTGGTTAATGGGCTTGGCCACGAACCAAAAGGTTGGCGGTTCTAATTCACCGGCTGCTCCAAGGGAGAAAGATGAGGCAGTCTGCCTCTGTGAAAGAGTTTATAACCTCGGAAGCCCCATGGGGGTAGTTGGACTCTGTCCTGCAGGGTCATTATGAGTTAGAATGGACCTGACAGGAGCAAGTTTAGTTTGGGTGGGTACCCGGTGTTTTTGTTGCCTGAATTATCTCTTGAAACGCCTCATGGCTTTTTTCTCTTAAATGACGAAAATGAATCACCACTAAGGATCATTAGGTTTCCAGCTGCTCTTCCGAGGCGAGCACTGCTTTTGCTGATTCTGATGATGGAGTCTTTGCACTAAGGTTCTTCGACGTGTGATCCCCGCCCCTGAAAGGGGCGCCAGTCCTGTGCCACCGTCCTAGTCATAAAAGCTAAGGGTGTTCTCTCAGGAATGGTAGAATAACCAGGTGTTTCCAAAGGGGATCGTTTTAAGTTTAAAATATAGTTCAAGTCTGCAGTGTATATGGATTTTTTTTTTCAGATCCAGAATATGTACAGACATTAGTGCAGTTTCCCACTGTGGCTTTGGGTAAATTTGCCATGCTGGCAGACCTGCTCCTGATGGATCCCGAGCTTTGTTTTCAGGAAAACCCCCCATTGCAAAGGGGTGTCTGACAAGAGGGCACCTGTCTGAAAATGCCGTGGTGTTAGTGGCAGCTGCGGCAGGTGCTCCTGCCAGGCCACTTGGTGGTGGCACGGGGTCACTCCCAGGCAGTGTGCTCTTGGGACATTTTCTTCCACCTCTCTCAGCAGTCAGGACTCTGGTGTGGGCTTCATTGTGTGAGCAGCACTCAGACGACCCTGGGACTAGAAGGGGTGGGAAAATCCCATTTTCCAGCTTCCTTCCTATGAGATAGTTTTGGCAGAGGCAAGGACTGATTAGGGTGGAATACACACGGGGCACAGGTGAGTTCTCCAACGGCAATAATTACAGGTGTTCATTTGGCCTCTCAGTAGGGTGAGTCTCAGTCGCTTAATTTGAGAGATGTAGGTTTGGAGACAAATTTGAATTTGAATTGTGGTGTTGTCAAAGAATACCGATTAGATGGTGATTGGCCAGAGGAACCAGAAGTACAGCCAGAATGATCCTGACAAGGGAGGATGGTGGAAGTTCATCTCAAATGCTTTGGGCACATATCAGGAGGAGCCATTCCTGAAAAGCAGAGAGACAGCCCCAGAGAGGATGATCCTTTGGGGGAGATGGATTGACACAGTGGCTGCAACACGGGGCTCAAATACAGGAAAGCCTGGGAGGACAGCACACAGCCAGGCAGTGTTTCATTCTGTCGGACGGAGGGCTGCTACGAGTCGCAGCCGACTTGATGGCAACTGACAGCAGTATAGATGAGACAAAACGGAATCATAACCGTCAGGTTATGTCAACCTAAGAGAAGCCAAGGGAGGTGTGGGGCGGGGCACAGTTAAGCAAGTGCTTCCTTTGATTGGGGACAGACACTGAGAATATCGGAACCTTAACAGATCCATACCAAGCTCGGCAGTGAGGGAAGTGATGTGGATTCTTGTCTACATGAGCCTGTGCTGTCTCCCTCAGTTTCCCTTGGCTATGAACCAGCAGCTACTCTCTCCACCAAGTGTGTTGATTTTTGTGATTTTGTGTTCTATTTTGTTGATTTAAAAAATTTATTTTGGGAGGGCATGGTTGGTTTAAAAATTCTGTTTCAAACATTCTAGCCTCAGTCTGGGTTCTGTTCTTTGGCCTCCGTGGGTACAAGTGTTACCACCAGCCGAGTGAAAGGCATCGTGCACCTCACACCCTGGCCCTTTGCACCTCATGGGCTCTACATTGATCAGCAATATTGGGAGCAGGCTGGGCAGTTTGAACATTTTCACTACCTTTACTACTCGCTCACAGTAGGGAACACAGCTTAGCTGAGTGATGATATTGGTCCAGCAGGTGCTGGTCTGGGGAGGGACAATGAGTGCCAACAGAGCACGCAGATTACACCCACCCTGTCTTCCCACCGTCGTCTGCACTCACACAAGCCCATTAATGGGTAGAGTCTGTATTGAGACTCTTCAGCGCTGGATTGGAGTCCATTGAAAGCACCCTGCACTGTGTGTGGTACATGATAACTTGGTGGCACTGGCAAAAGTCAGAGAGTCCGGTCAGTTGACACTGGAGTAGCTGGGCAATGGCAGGTGTTGTGGCATGCTCTGATCTCTAGCGTTGTCTGTTCCTTGACCTTCCCTTCAACAACATATCGAAATTGCAATTGTCCTTGTTTTAAATAAAGATCCCTAAGGGTGCTGACTAAACAATTCTTTGCTAAAGAAACATACGTAATTTAAAAGTCTCTCAGAGTGCACTTGAGTGGGCACTGAATCATTAGATGGCATTGAAGTGATACTTGTAGCTACCTCCTTTTTTGAAAATTGAGTTTTCTATAGATTGGCTGTCCCCATGTTTAGAGCTGTAGTCCATTTTTCTCCTCCTCCACAAGCCCAGTGTCACTAGTTGCCTGTGCACTTGAATTTTGGCAAATGCACCTTCAGCGTCCAAGGGCCCCACCTGAATCCTTGCATTCTGGTCTGTTGTGAAATATAGAGCTGTAGGATAATGCTGGTGCTTCTCTGCCTGGGACGCCCACCTCGTCCCTCCCCACTTTGGGTCTGGCGTTTCCTTGCCCCGTGATGTGCAGACCATCTCAGGCACAGGGCCAGTTTATCAGGGCTAACGATAGCACTTTGGGGACTGGGAAAGGCCAGCTCCCTTGCTTCAGTCTGGGGTCACTCCTAGGTCTAACTTACACCCCCGAGCTCCCCTGTAGCATCAGGTGAGGCGAGGCTGGTGCTTTGCCTGAGATCAGAGTTGCCGTTGGCTCTTCCTCTTTCTCCCACTGCCATTATTAGAGCGTGTCCCTAATAATGCTCTGCACCTGCACACCCATCTTCTTCCCAGGGTCTGCCTGCTTCTGGGGAAATGGACGATGATGAAAGTACTTTCTCACCAAGTTTTCCAAAGGGCATGGAGGTGTGCCACAGGATGTCACAATGAACTCCCAGTGTGGGCTAGTTTACAAATTCAGGAGGTTGAAATTGATATTCAACGTCTCTTAGATACAGAGGCAGCTACTCACAGTAGCTTAGAGCTTCCTTGTTAGATCGCATTGCCTTCCTTCAGAGGATGGCACATCTTTCTGAAGTTGGGTGTGCGGTGGTTGCCACACAGAAAGGAAGGGCGGTGTGCAAATCAGTGGGCGTCAGGAAACGAAGATGGTGGCTTCCGCTCAGAATCCAAGGCTAGGTTACTCGATGCCTGCAGGTTCACCTACCCACTTGATTAATAACCAATTGTAGTTCTTTAAGGGCAAAGTTCAAATATTCTTTTAATCTACATGCATTATTTCTAAAAGTCAATAGGACATGCATACATACTAAGTTGGACCTTACTACTGAATACATGGAACTGGTAGATACTTCCTTTGGCCCAGGGGGGCATGAAAAATGATTGCAACACTATGGGCCCTATGAACTAGAAAAAACTAGGGGCCTCTGCTGTGCAGTGACGAGAAGACAGTTTACAAGGGAGTGTCCAAAAGTCCATGGAAAAATTCCATTATGTTTCAATTCCATTTGCCCAGAAACATTTTGAAGTCCTCTCATATATATGTGCGGTATAAAAATGGGTCATGTGTTCAAGTTTGCATATCAATTCCAGTTGTAGATTAAGCTTGAAATCATAAACTCTCTGGTTATTGTGTTAGACCCATGCTTGTCTTCACTGTCTTAAACATTGCTCACGAACCATCACACTTGGCAATTAAACCTGAACAGATTCTCTTGTTTTCTTTTCACAGAGAGTGGATTAACCGAGCCCCATCTATTCATTTTCTGAGAGTGTTAATCTGTCTGAGACTATTAATGAGGGATCCGTGCTATCAGGTTAGTTGGAAGAAGAAAACTTTTTTTTTTTTTTTTTTAAATTTGTTATGAAGACCAAACCAAACCAAACCAAAGAATCTTGTGGACTTTGAAGCCGGCCACATTGACTTGTTTCCTCTCTCATAACTGGGTAACGTCGTCTATATTTGGATTCTTCATCTACCACCTAGAAAGACATGAAAACTAATTTAATGGGGGGGCATCTATATATAGTTACTATATTGCCTACTGGGTTAAGTGGGTTGAACTTTAGGTCTATATTTTTGTGTTAACCTGGCATTTAAAGACCATTACTAATTAAAAGAGGTCCACTTGGCTAGACATTCAAGCTTGTTCAAGTTCATCCAGGTTAAAGTCACCGAGACAAGTAGTGCCTTGCCATGTGGCTCAGTAACGGCTAGGGGTCTGCAGCTTCAGCAGCTCTCCCAGAGTCCATTCCTTCCCAACCTCCTGCTTAGGACTAGAGAGGAGCAAGGGGTTGCCCATTGGGTCCTGAGCTCAGGGCTCTCTCCCTCCTCTCACTAGTTAGTTGAATCTGCTGTCTCTGGTTTACTGTCTGTCTAACATTAATGTGCATAGCAATCACTTGGGAATCTTATAAATGCATACCTGAAATCAGTAGGTACAAAGTGTGGCCCAAGTCCTGCATTTCCAACAAGTGTCCAGGGGTCGCCTAGACCACTGGTCCATGGTCCACATTTTGAGTAGCAAGGATGTAGAGGTTTCAGTGGGGAGGCTCCAAAGTTTAGCTCACGTATCCCTTCATCTGGACCTGGAAGGTCCTTCCTTCCAGTTCTGCCTGATGGATTAACAGAGTCTGTGAAGTGCCCAAACATTAAGGTGCATCAGAAACCAGGGGAGGGGTGGATTTCTAGGAGCGGCACCCAGAATTTCTGATTCAGTACGTTTGGGATGGAGCCTGCAAATTTGCGTTTCTGACAAGCTCCTAGGTGATGCTGATGCTACGATTCTGGGGGCCATATGTTGAGAAACATTGCACAAAGTCTCTTGATTGCCTCTTTTCCCTCCTTTTAATAGCCCTTCCTTTTCTAATAGTTTATTCCGCTCCAC
>NW_022111320.1:31610598-31613902 GCF_000313985.2 Echinops telfairi
TAATGACAGAGCATGCGCTGTTATGCAAAAACCGCGATAGAGTGAAGCCGCGGAAGTCGAAGCGCGAAGTGGCGAGGGTTCACTGTATATATAAATACATAAGTAGTATATAAAAATAAAAATATATGTAATATATAAATAAAAAACATATATATTACTACCGTTTATCTCCAGAGCCTGCTCTGGTCTGAGTTTTCTTGGTTTGTTGGCCCTTGAGAAGAGTCAATCCTTCCTCACGATGTTTTCTAAGCTGGCCTTTGAAACCCCAGCCACTCCTCGGGAGAAAGAGGAGGCTTCTGCTCCCATAAAGAGTCCCATTCTCAGACACTCGCAGGGACAGTGCTCCCTGTCCTCTGGGGTCGCCATGACTCAGTGGCAGTGAGGTTGGTTTTCTTTTTTAATAATAGAATTGTACAATTTCTACTGCAATTGGTTTCAAAACATTTTCTTCCTTCTCGAATTCCTTGATATCAGTTCTCCTTTACTCACCTCCCCCACCTTACGCCCCAGGAACCCTTATTCTACTTGTTGTCTCTATAGCTTCATCAATCCTGGGCTTCCCATACTGCAAAACAGAAAAACATGTAACGGCAATGCAAGAGGGCTACCCACAGTGACAAAACACATCAGAGATAAACCCCAGTATGAAATTAAAAAAATATTAACACAAAGTATTGAAAACCAGATCAAGCCCAAAGTGTAACTATCAGAGGAAGGATCAAGCGCCAGGGTTTTAACTGTTCAAGCCAGGTTTATCGATTGATCTCTTATATTCATCTCTCCAGTACCCTCGGTTGGGTAATCCGTTTACTTATTCCCTCCCTCCGTTATGGCTAGAGGGAATCACCAGAGGCGTATTCCCTGTGTAGATCTCACAAATGTATCTTGGGCTTCCACTCTCATCCACAGCCTTCTGCAAGCCAGAACCTCACCCTGTAAGCTCTGTTCCCGCCTTTGGCTTTGGCAACTTTACTTTTCTTCTTTCACTGGAAATGCTCCTCCTCTGCACTGCGACTTATCCTTCCAGTTGTGCTTTTAGAAAATGTGGTCAGTACCTCCTTGACTTTCCCTTGGGCTGCTAACTGGAAAGTGGGCTGTTCAAAACCACTGGCCTCTCTGCAGGCAGAAGATGAGGCATTCGACGCCTGTAAAGAGTTACAGTCTTAGATTCTCACATGGGGGTTTCGATCCTGTCCTATGGGGTCACTATGAGTTGGTATTGACTCAATGGCAGTTGAGTTTTGACCCGGCTACCTCTTTAAGCCGTCACCTTATCTTCACCACGGTGTTCCTTGAAAGGTCAATCCGTGTCTCTTGAATCCACTTCCTCCACACAGTGATTGCTGTGTATCATAACATATATTAGATTCTATGTTCCCTCTAAGGTTCTCTCTGGAAGCCACTTAAGTAGACCATGGTGTGCAGTGCTGCACCCCTCAATCCTTGCTACAGAGGTTGGAAACTGGTAGCCTCTGGACTCAGTCTGGCCTACCAATTTACAGAGGCTTTTGGTATGAGTTTAATGGGGGTTGGGGTGGCCCAGTAAGAACAATTTGGAAGAAATAACAGAGAAGTCATTTTTGAAGACATTGTTACTTAGAATTTCCCCGAATTAAAGGAAGATATATTTTGAGATTTCAAGAACAGTTGGTGCCTGAATCAGGATAATATTAAATTCTCACCTGGACACATTATGTAGTCAAATCATAACATACTGCTCATCGTGATAAAGAGAAAACTTATGTGCTACCAACTGTAAGTTCTAGTAGACACAGCAATAAAAAGATAGACCCTTGGGCATCTCTCAGCCCTTAGGTTCTTTAACCTCACTTTAGAACACGCTCTACAACATTGTCTTCTGGCCTCTCAGATCTTGATTCCCTCTAGGTCATATTCAACATTTTTGGTCGAACATTTTCTCTATCATTCACTTGCTCATATTACTTCTGTTTTACTAAGTGCTAACCTTCTCCACAGTTCTCCTTTTTTTCTTTTTTTCCCAATCTTCTTCCAAACCTCCACTTCAGTGATCAATTTTTACTTGTTCACAAGGTCCTATTGCCACTCTTTAATAAATTCTGCATTTCCAAATACCTGATAGACAGCCACCTGGTGACGCAGTAGTCTGAGGGGACTTCAAAAGTTGATGGATAAATGAAATGAAAAGATAATACATTTTTTTTCATGAACTTAAAGAAAATCTAAAAACCTTTTTACTGTGATTGGGGTGGCAGTTCAGAGAGAAGACTAGTTTCCTGTTCAATAAGTCATACACATTTGTCTTATGTCATATACTGCATGATATATCTCCCTTCTTCCCGGTGTTTCCTCTTCCGTTGCCCTTACTCTTCTACCCCTTCCAAAGTTTGCGGCCCGTGGGTCAGCGCTGCCCTTTACCTCATGTGGTTGATCCCTCTGAGCTGGGAGTACCCCTGTAGTGTTGCTGCTCCTCTTATGGACCTGTGTATTGTGTGTCTGAAAATTGAGCCATGGGCATGAGTGTATTTCCAGACCTAAGGGTGGTGAAGGGCTATCGTTTGGGGGTCCCACCAGGTTCTGTTTGTCTAGTAAGCCTAGTTGTTTTTAGGATTTTGAGGTTTGTTCCCTGTTTTTCTCTCACTCTATCCAGGATCTTCTACTGTGATCTCTTTCAGAGCAGTTAGTTAGTAGTGATAGCTGGCTTCTATTTGCAGTGTTTCTGCTCTGAAGAGTCCTAGAAACTGATATTTGTGGTCCACAAAATTCTAAAGCCTCCTCATATATTTAGTAGTTCCAAAGTAGGGTCTGGGGACCATTTACAGTTCTTGGGGGTACATTTTCAGGAGTTCCACATATGCTCCCAATGGAAGATTGATCAGAAACAAACTTGCTATCAATTCTTCTCTTCCCCTTTTAAAATAGTCTTTGCCTCCCTTAGGTCATGAAGTTTTCCCTTTTCTGTTTCAGGTTTTAATGCCTCTAGAGTTGATTTTGTGTACAGTATGATGCAGGAATCAACTTTTGTTTGGCTCATATGGCTACTGCATTGACTCAGCGCGGTGTGTTGAGAAGCCTGTCCTTCCGCAGTGCTACACTTGGCATCAGTTCAGTGCCTGGATCCAGACGGGCAGGTCTCTATGGACACTCTTGTCACGATGATTCCTCCGAGGTCCCCTGAATAGTCACCATAGCTTGTAAACCTCTCTTATTTATCCCCACAAGTCTAAATGGACCTATCAGGCCTTTCAGCCATACTTGGAAAAATTAGCAAAGACCAGTCCATTAGGCTGTTGTAAGTCATGACGGAGGAATAGGAAGAGGCAAC
>NW_022111320.1:31614416-31627960 GCF_000313985.2 Echinops telfairi
GTCCCGCAGAGAGGAGGCCACACGTAGCTCCCTGTGATCCATTCCCCCCTACTACATCCCCTTTCCCTCCTGGTATCGCCACTGTCACCCCTGGTCCTGAGAGGTTCCTCTGTCCTAGATTCCCTGCATTTCCAATTCCCGTCTGTACCGCTGTGCATCATCTGGTCCAACCAGGTCTGCAATGCATAAACACACCTTTTAATCAGGACTATACTACTCCTTTATAAGAACAACTGTGAGGACGGCACAGGGCCCACTGGTGGTGTTCCATTTGGTTGTACGAATTGGCTCCCATGGTCCCTAACAAAACAGCATCTTACTGGAAGTAACCCTGAGGGCACTGCCGTTTAAATATTGGGCCGATAACTGCAAGGTCAGTTGTTCAAACCCAGTTTTAGTCCTGCAGAAGGAAGATGAGGCTATCTATCCCTTTAAAGATTTACAGTCTTGGAAACCATATATAGGGCCTTTGTGAATCAGGATTGAACTCCATGGCCCTGGGTTTTGGTGGGATATTACTGAATTTCTTCAGGGGAAAAAAGAAAAGAAAATAGAAAGTCAGAAAGTGAGCAGAACAAGCACAATGCTCATATTTTGCATCATGAACCAAAGTTGAGGTTGACTATCGGCCTTTTTGCTGGTCAGAAGGTGCAGACACGCAGGGTGCCTGTCTCCTGAGCTGTGACGAGAGGGGCGGTGCTGGGTTCTGAAAGGTCACGCGGGAGGCACTGCTGTAATCTAAGCCTGCAGTCGTATTTACGCTTCAGCTCTGTGACCGAATCTGTTAAACCGAGGTGGGTTGCCTAGCGGGTCGTCATGGTTTTGTCCAGTTTACACGCTTAGGTCAGTACAGCGTTTCCCAGAGCGGGTGATACTATTCCCTGGCGGGGGTCCTGGGCCGATCCAAAGGTGTTGCAAAAGCAGATACGCTTTGTCATTGACTATGGGTTATAGTGTAACAATATTTGATTGCCAAGGTGATGCTAAGTAGTTGTGTATTGTTTGTTTCATCTGAAAAGGAGGTGGTAGGCCACCTAAATTTGAGAATTTATGGGTTAGTGCATCTACATTAATATAACTGAAATATAAACACACACACACACACACACACACACACACACACGAAGACCATGAGCTCATGAGCAATTTCCTTGCCCTGGTCCAGTCTTCATAGGAGCCTGTGGGGAAAGTGCATAATTCAGAGCTGAAGGTTACATTGTCGTGTGTGAGTGACAACTTTCTCTAAGAAAATAAAGTCTCTTTCCCCCTCCTGTGCTTTATAGCGTCATTTATCCAACTTTTCCCAAAGAAGTCATGCGTGTTCTCTAAAAACTGTGTTTTGGTTAATAAGGTTCAGTACAAGTTGCAGACTGCTTCTTCTCATAGATATTCATGATGCATAGCAAACTATCAATGATTTTGAGGGATTCTGCAATAAAGACCTTTCTGTTTAACCTAGCATTTCCCAAGCTGATTGAATTGGAGTTTTACATGTTTTACTGTAGTAAAAACAACTTTTCCCAGGCCCTAGAGTGGGAAGTAATGCCATACTTCCACGTTGTTAATATTGAATAGTGGCTAGATATATCTCTCTTTATGGTTTCCATTTCAAAATGTGACCGAGTAGAAAACAATATAGAGGACTGAATGTTTTTTCCTTTGGTGCTTTCCCACACCCAAGTTTCAAATTTGAGTTGCCCTCATCTGCCTGACTCCCAGATTCTAGTCACTCTCTGTGGACTTTCTGAACCCAGTGTCATCGTGGGTTATGTGCTGGGCTGTAGTCACAAGGTCAGAAGATTGAGCACTCCGGCCGCTCCTTGGAAGAAACGTGAGGCCATCTGCTCGATACCCAAAAGGGAAGTTGGAATCTACTTCATGGTGATGTTTTTTAGGGGCTATTTCAGTTTTTCCTGCCGGACATTCCATCAACCTCCCACCCCACCCCCGCCTCAGCATGTCCTTCCTTCGAATGCAGTCTGTCCACGCCTATGTCACTATCCCACAGTCACCCGGCTCAAATATGATGACATTTTCACTCTGATCCTGTTCTCCCAATCCGCCTTCATCTCTGGTTGATCATAATTCAGAGGCCATCTTGCCCCCTCCACCTCTCCATTTTTATTTTCAAAACCACAGATTCCCAGAAACCGAAAGCATTCCCCTTGCAAATGGGAGCCAAACAAGGATGCCTCTCCTTATTACCGCTATTATTCAACATTGTGCTGGAAGCCTTAACCAAACCTAACAACAACAACAAATCCAAATTAGAAAAGAAAAAGGGAAATGCTCACTGTTTTCAGATGAGATGATTCTATACGTAGAAAACTTCAAAATCTGGGGGAAAAAGTTGTTGGAAACAATCTAAAGATTTGGCAACATGACATGACAGAAGATTAGTGTACAAAAGTCAGTTGTCTTCTTGTATACTAACACGAGAGCTCTGAAAAAGAAATCACTAACACAGTACCATGTATACTAGCCACCCAAAAGATGAAAAACTTAGGAATAAATCTAACCAGAGAAATGAATGACAGAAAACCCCCTACAGAACGCTATTGCAAGAAACTAAAAGAAAAAGAAACCTACATATGTGGAAGAGTATTTCATGGCCGTGGATAGGAAGACTTAACATTGTGAAAATATAAATACTCAGCCCCCCCCCAAATCTAAAAATATAAGGCAATTCTAATCCAGATCCCAACTCCATTCTTTAAAGAAATGGAAAAATTAATTACTAACTTTATAAGCAAAGAACCTAAGAGGTAGAACAAATTATAAATCCATAGAAACATTCATTAAACAAACATATCAAAAAAATAAAAATAAAAAGTAGAACAAAATTGGAGGCCTTTCATTTCCTGACCTCAAAATCTATTATACAGCCACAGTGGTTAAAATAGATACATAGAGCGGTGGAATAGAATAGAGAAACAATAAATTAATAAATGGATGAATGAATGAATAAATAAAGCCATTCATCTACAGACAACTGATCTTCGACAAAAGGCCCAAAACCCAAAACCCAAAACACCGTTAAATGGAAACAGATGATTTCTTCAGCAAATGGTGCTGACAAAATTGGATCTCCATCTGCAGAAGAATGAAAGAAGCCCCATCCCTTACCCCATGTGTTAGTCCAGGTAGACTAGAGAAACAAATTCATAGACACACATATGTGTATTAGAAAGAGGTTTATATACAAGAGTAACTGAATATTGAGAAAATGTCCCAGCCCAGTCCAGATCAAGTCCAGAAGTCCAGTATTAGCCCACGTGTCCGGTACCAATATATAAATTCTTCTTCAGAATGAAGCAACACGTTCAATGATGCTGAATGCAGGAAGAGTGAGGTTGTAAGCATCTCTGCGGTGGCAGGGGTCTCTACGTGGCTTCTCTAGCACCCTAGGCTGCATCAGAGTAAGTCCATGTGTCTTCTACAGCTCCGAGGGCATGCAGTCTATTGGTGCAGTGCCATGTGTCTTGTCAGTAGAGCCTCTCCAAGGGACTGAGCCAAGAGAGAGAGAGTCTCTCCCACCTTCCAAGGAGGAAATCCAGGAATTCCCAGAATCCTTAGGGGAAGGCCATACCCACACAGAGGCCTCAATGGATATATCCTGCTTGACAGCCTAGACTCTATCCCTATACTCTTAATCCGCTCAAGTCCCAAATTGTTTACCACCTCAAGTCCCAGATTATGTAACTACCCCATCCTATATACAAGAAACGAACTCAAGATGGATCAAAGACATTAATGTAAATCCCAAAGCTATGGAATAGAATAGAGAAAAGGGGGACAAATGGAAGGGACCGATTGCAGGGCATAGACGCACTATCAAAAATAATGAAGGAAACCCACCCCGTGGAAGACAAACAGGTGACTGAGACCTGAAAAGGAGACGTGTGTGCATCAAAAGACTTCATCCAAAGAAAAGCCATGGAGTGGGAAAATTTTTTTGGGGGGGATTACGGGGCAATGACACAAGACAGGAGACTATTCTCTAAAATCTATAGAAAACTGCAATACCTCAATGAGAGAAAGACGAATAACCTAACTCCAAAGTGGGCAAAAGATAAGAAGAGACAGTTCACCAAAGGTGACACCCAAATGGCTAACAAACACGAAGAAATGTTCACTCTCATTAGCCATCTGGGACATGCAAATCAACAGAACGTTGGCATTTCCCTCTCACATACAACAATTAAAAGCAAAACAAAAATCCAGAAAACCACAAATTCTGGAGAGGCTGTGGAAAGTTCAGAACCCTCACACACTGCTGCTGGGGCAGTGAATACATCCAACCACTGTGGAAAGCAACACGGTGCCACCCCAAACAACTGGGAATAGAAGTCCCGTATGATCCAGCAATCCCTCTGATGGGTGCATCCCCTGGAGAAGTAAGAGTCCTGGGAAAGACAGGCATATGAATGTCCATTTTTCTTCACAGACCTGTTCACAATAGCAAGAAGATGGGAGTAATTGAAATGCCCATCGGTTGAAGAATGGCTAGAGAAACTGTGGTACTTGCACACCATGGAATACTACACATTGCTAAAAAATAATGATAGCACCACAAAGCACCTGATGGCATGAATGGATTAGAAAACTGTGTTAGTCTCTAAAGTATTAGAGAAACAAATCCACAGAAACTCATGTGTAAGAGAGAGTTTTATATAAAGGTTAAGTGTGCATCAAAAAAACATCCCAACCCAATGCTGCCCAAGCCCACAAGTCCAACATTAACCCATTAACCCATACGTCCAAAACCAATGCACAAAGTCCTCCTCCATCTCACAAAACAGAGGCAATGATGCCGACTGCAGGAGGAAAGCCGAGTCAGTGAATATGTAAGCATCTCAGCGCTGGTAGGGGTCTCCACATGGGTGCTCCAGCACCCAGGGCTGCATCCGGATCGGTCCATGTAGCTTCTCCTTGGAGATGTCTTGCAGGAAGTCAACCTTGCAAGCCGAAGCAGTGAACTGCTAAGGCAGCTACACCCAGATACACCCTGGTCTGACCATCAGAAAGCAAGAGACCCGAGAACTAGAAAGGCGAGGCTCACTGAGCCATTTATCCCTCCACCCTTCAGTTAACCCCACATGCGTTTATCGGCCGGGTTGACACAATAAACAACCTCAAAAACATTACATTGAGGGCAATGAGTCAATATCAAAAGGACAACTACAATGTGTGATTACTGTTAGAACAAGAAAGAAAAATAAAAACTGTTCTTACCAAAGGAACAGACTCTGGAGGTTACAAAGAGGCCAAGGCTGGGGCCGGTGAAGGAGGAAAGGTGAAGCAATAGCTAGAGGCTGGCCATGCACTCACTCGGATGAAGGGGCAGATAATAATCCACAAGGGAGAAAAGATAAATCCAAAGAGATGGGTAAACTATCTGGGAGTTTGATAAGTAGTTTATACTGTTGGTGAATACCAAATTGCTTATCTGAATTGTAAGCGCCCACCTAATTCACAATTTAAAAGTAGTTAAATACAAATATTAAATATTTAAATGTAAAAATAGTTAAAAACAAACAAATCCACGGAGTCCCAAATGGAATCCCAGGTAACCTTTTCTTTCCAGTTCATGCTGAGACGAGAGGAGCATTCTCTCAACTGGTTCTGATGCATCCCTTGTTCACACATTTTAATTGTCTGCACAACCCAGTCAAAATCCAGGCTTATGTCCGTGTCTTCCCAGAGTCTGATCCCACTCTTCTATTCAAACTCATTTCCAGTAATGCCCTTTGTAAAGTTATAGATTTGGCTCATTCCAAAGCTGTAGGACGTCTCAGTGTTCTTTCTATGGAACATCAGTATACCTTTGTGCTTACTGCATTCTTTGCTTGGAATCTTTTTTATTTTCCTAGTTTCTTCTATCTCCACTCAACAGATCCATGCTCTTTTGGGGTTCCTGTGTAGAAGCCACCAAACATTCTGATCTTTTGCTTCAGTCTTTTCAGCGGGAAGTTTATGTCCCTTCTTTGGGCCTGTATAGTGGGCTCATATGCGGGGCCTTCAAAACCTTAGTGGAAAAATGGATTTAAAAGATAATAGATTTTTTCCCCACCAAGTTTTTGAAGCCCCTCTTATTTGTACCCTGTTCATAACCAAACCCAAGACCTTTATATAAATATAATATCAGTAGTTTGAAGATGCATAAAATATCCTCCCATAACTAGGTGGAATGTGTACATTGTCTCTCTCTGTTCTTCAATTACAGCACTTCAACGGTGAATAGCAATAACGAGACTTCCTATGAGTAGGTAGTCACAAACGATTTTTAGTTGAGTTCAAGTGCCCTTGCATGCTGAGTTTAAACAAGGGCATGTTCACTGTTTACCAGTTGTCTCCATGCAGAATAAGGAAAGAGGCCTTGAGAACCGACGTCTTTTCCCCAGCTGCCCACTGTCTGTCGTTCATGAGAACGAGATTGTTTTCTTTTACACTCTTGAACTCTTCCCTCACGCAGTTCCCAGCATTGGGATGACGGCAGTGGTGGCTGATGTTTAGATTTCAAATAACTTCCCTGTGTGCATGTTGAATAAGAAGGAAGATGTCAACACAGCTTTACTTAAGGAGGCCACCTGAAAACACACGGCCCGGCAGATGAGTGTCAATGTGCACAACCTGCGAGCACGCACTCTGAACAGAGTCCCAAGCCTGCCCTTTCCCAGCACCCACCTCCCACCACTTGTTTTCTTACTTAGCACTTTCAGGGCAACCTCAGTCTTTTTATGAGGAATTGGCTTTACAGTTCTGAATCAAGAGACATTTTTGCAAGGCTTGCCCTCTGTTTAGAGTCTGGGTTTGCTACATCCAGCAGCCTAAGAAATTCATGAAACCCCGTGATCTACAAGAACAGTCTTTAACTTTAAAAAAATAATAAATCATTTTATTGGGGGGGTCTTACTTATATTATAACAAACCATACATTCTCTTTCTTCTTGAGCTCTTTGATATCAGCTGCTCTTATTTCTCCCTCCCTTCCTTCTATCCCCCTCCCGTGCAAACTCTCAATATATTATGCGTTGTTATTATTATTTATATATATCTTATACCGCCCATTCTATCCCTTCACCTACTGTCCTGGTATTCTTCCCCCGAGGGGGTTATTCTGCCGTCATTGCTATCCATTCCTCCTTCCTCTCCCTTTCCTTCCCCTACCCTCCTGGAATCGTTGCTCCCATTACTGTTTCTGAGGGGGTTTGTCTTTTCTGAATTCCATGTATTGAAAGCTCTCATCTGTGCCACTGTCTGTATACTTTACACCATAAAGTCCTACTCAAACTTTATTTTGCCTGTGACTCAACTGGAGATCATGCTGAAATCCAGAGTGTGATTCACAAGGCTGGGTACAGCTAGAGGTTCTGCAGTTCTAATCAGATTCCAGGTGAGGCAACCGGTTGGTCTATGGACCACACTTTAGGTAGCAAATAAGGCTTCTAGCCAGTTCCTTCTTGTTTGAGCCCCTGCAGATACGCTGAATCAGAATCTACATTTTAACAGATCTGATGTGTACCCAAGAATCACCTGGGCATCAGTCACTTGGGAATTTTGTTAAACTGTAGCTTCTGATCCCAGTGTATTTGTATTTGGAGTGGAAATGTAAATTCTCATCAGGGGTTTCAAGGAAGAAACTAATCCGAAACCTTAAGAACAGAGGCCTAGGGAAGGTGTCTGGGGTTGGATGGTGTTGAATTTACCACCAGGCATTGTGGCTCTGGCAAGATGGGCTCCCTAATGGGTATTAGCTTCCCTCATCTGTAATGCGATGTGCTGAATGCAATGAGAACCAGGAACTCTTCCCAGCTCCCAGAATGCAATGCAGTGATTGTCCTTCGGTTTGTTTGTCTGGGTTTGCTACATCCAGCAGCCTAGGGTTTTTTGGGTTTTGTTTTCTGATGACAGGTTGACGACGTAAAAGAACATGCACATCCTCTTACTCTCAGTTCAATGTTCATATTGATAGTCTTTATTTTAAAAATAGAACAACGGACATTAAGCGCCACCCCCCTGCCCCCACACCATGTTGATGTTAACAGTAGATCTTCAAGAAACGATATCATGGATCCCAGGCCTTGATAAGGAAATTTGCTATAGAACAGAATCCTCTTATACTGTCATCTCTTACGTGTGTCCTGTTGTTTCTGTTTTTGTTTTTTTAGGAAATACTCCATAACCTGGGTGGGATCGAAAACCTCGCTCAGGTAAGACTCCTCATGCGGTGGCTGGCCTTGCCTTTGCGTTTCGTGCCATGGCTCTGGGCAGGGATTAAGGGGTGCTTGACCTGAAGGCAGCTTCCTTCTGCTTCGCTGCCTGCCAAGGAAGGGGAGGAGCAGGTGAGGTTTCGAAGTGTGGGCACGAGGCATGATAGTCAGAACAGGGAGGTACCTGTGACCTTTTGTTCGGGCTAATTGGGCTCACTTTACCCAGCCTGTTGAAACGAGAATATGCTATGAAAGGTCACATGTCTTTAGTTCGTGCTGAAAAGGAATAGGCGTTGGCTGGCAGGCCCATGCCTCCAAAACTGCATCAACCATAGAATGAGGGGAAATATTAGTTATGAAAATTCCCCCAACTTTCTCACCACAAAATAACACAAAAGCAAGTGCGTACTATGCTCATTAAATATTAATATTGATAAGCAAGCGATCATGGGATGGATTATCTCAACTTTGTTTCTTTTTGTGTTGCTTGCTACCGAGGGAGGCAATTGAGTGACTCTATTATGTATGTATGCTGAGCCCGTTAAAAGACTGGCTTTATTCATAGACTGGAACACACTTTCCGAGGTTCTCAAGGGGTTGGACCAAACCCGTCTCCTGAAACCTCCACTGTGTGCAAAGAGGCTGATTTTCATAATCACCCCACAGCCCTGCAAGCTCATTCTGAATTATTAACAGAAGATTAAGTTTAATGGTTATTTAATATGAAATCCTTTATTTTACTCTATTCTCATTCATGATACAACGTGTCTAGTTTTGATTTATATGAAAAAAAAAAACACTTTTAATTGACTAGAGGCTTAACTCAGTCAATAAAATTCTCTTTTCCTGAAACTGTATTGTAAAGGAAACGCCTTGAAAGTAACTCTCAGGGCCATCGGGCGGTGCCGGCTCATCCGGACCCTGTACAGCAGGGCAGAACTGCCCCCATGGGTTTCTGAGACTGGGGCTTTTTACAGGAGCGGGCAGCTTCGTCCTTCTCCTGAGGAGCCGCTGGTGGTTCAAAATGCCGACTTTGTGGTTCGCAGTCCAACGTGTAACCAGCAGGGATTCCAAAGGGAGCTAGCGCCCAGCTAAACGGGATTTTCTTCTCCACTGAGACTCCCATTTTATATCTGAAATTTGGTGTGTGCCTCTGCACCCGTTTATGAATATGATCGGTTATTCACAGGGAAGAATTACCAGACCACCCAGTTCCCACTTTATTCTAATTATTATCATCTGCATATTTCTGGTTAGATGCAATTTTGAATACCGTATAAGATCAATGGAATATATGCAGTGTGTTATGAAACTACTAAAAAGGCACATGGAAGAATTAAAAGTCTATGCACTGTATATTGTACACGTTACATGTTACCTTACATTTGGATGCAACGTCGCACCACAAACATGTACAGTCCTCCCCGTGTTTCAGTGCAGGCAAGAGAATCCAGAACCCTACCTTAAAAGGGACCCCTTGCTATTTGGCGAATCTATTGTGCCACCTGCAGGCCGTTTTAAGAAGTGCACCGACGCCCGCGCGTGTGTGCTTTGAGTGTCCTGCTGATTTTCTGGTTGCTTTGGTCCCTCCTGCAGTACATGGAGATGGTGGCGAACGAGTACCTGGGCTACGGCGACGAGCAGCACAGCGTGGACAAGCTGGTCAACATGACATGTAAGCAATGTGGCAGGGGCACAGCCAGCCCTCCAGCTGGGCTAGGATAGGCTGGGAAGGTGTTTGCAGCAGGCACAAGGAGACATTTATGAATGTATCCAGAGCCTCCAAGACACTGGTTGCGCTCCTCAGTGGCAAAATCTCCTCACAAGGACGGTTTTTAGAGCACAGCTCTGACCTTGCAAACACAAGTGTCATATTTAAAGAAAGATCTTTTAAAAAAATAATATTATTGGGGGCTCTTACAGTTCTTACCACAATTCATCCATCCATCCATTGTGTCAAGCACATTTGTACATATGTTGCCATCATCATTTTCAAAGCATTTTCTTTCTACTTGAGCCTTTGGTATCAGCTCATTCTCTCCTCCCATCCTCCCTCCCTCATGAACTTTTGATAATTTATGATTTTTTCCCCCATGTCTGACACCGACCGCTGTCTCCCTTCACCCCTTTGTCTGTTGTTTGTCCCCCTGGGAGGGGGTTATATGTCGATCATTGTGATCGGTTTCCCCTTTAAAGAATGATCTTTATTGAGCATAAGCTTACTTTCAATAATGCCAGGAGGCTTCCATGAAAACCTTTTTGTTTTCAATTTAATTTTTTGCCCTTCCCTTTCTGTGAAACCACCCCGAGCTGTTAGCTCATAGGCTCTGGCATCTGCCAGACAGTGATAGGAAGACAACTCTCATAAGAAACGATGATGCGGTAGTGCTGGCCATCTGGTTGAAGGAGCTGGAGGCCCCCTGCTGCCGCGTCGGAGGCTGGCGCAGGGTCTCGGGGTGGAGGGTTTGGTTCCCGCACCATGTACTCTGTATAGGGAGGCTTTCTGGAGACGAGCTCTTGCTTTGAACTCTTGATGATGTTAAACAATTTGGTTAACTTCCAGGGGAAGGAAAGATTGGGTTTTTTTTTCTTTCCATATTTTATGATAACACCACTATGATAAAATACTTGCTCATTGTGCTTGGTGGTGGGGGTGGGGGTGGATCATTCTGGGAGTTAACAAAAACGTCCCTCTCCCTGTGGCTCTCCGTGCTGTTTGCGTTCTCTGTGCTCCGTTTGCCCTCTGTCTGCTTGCCCATCACGCTTCCCCAAGAGAGACCCTCTGCACACTGGAGCCCCCTCTGAGTGGCTGTCACCTTTTACAGATATTTTTCAGAAGCTGGCTGCTGTCAAAGCCCAGAGAGAATGGGTCACTGCAAGTGGAGCCCACAAGGTGAGTAGCCCAGGTTCAGATTGTGGTCAAGCCACCTGCAAATTATAATCCACAAACAGGCTAACCTGGAGTCTAGCACTGCGAGTCTCTGCCAAGGCTTTCCTCTGTTGACTAGCCTAAATCTGGTGCTGGCCAATTTGTCCTGGAAACTCATTGTTTCCCTTTATGCCATTTATCACCAACTCAGTGTATCGACTACTTACAGTGTAGCCTGATATTCGTTAACCTTCAATCTGTCAAAAAACACACTGTCTTCAAGGTGCGATGGAATAAACGTCAAACACACTATCTTCAAGGTGAAGTGGAATACACCGAGAGCGTTCTCTTGACCATTCAAGAAACTTGTAGTCTTTCTTTAATTGAATTCTATTTCGCATTATTTTTCAGACATTAGTCAACTTACTTGGTGCCCGAGACACGAATGTCCTCCTGGGGGCTCTGCTGGCGCTGGCTAGTTTAGCGGAGAGGTAAGTCTATTTGATAGCCTGCCGCTCAGTTAGTTTTTCATTCACTCTTCAGCCACGTGGCGTGCAAACGAGTCTGTTTCTGTAGCCACTCCGACACCTGCTAGTCACAATGTCTGAAATGTCAAGATGGAATAAAGTGAGGATGTTGAAGAGAGTCCTGGGTGGAGAAAGTCTCTTTTTAAAACTGAAGCTGGAAAGGCAGTTCACATGAAAACATTTTTCTTTTTCTCCATGATTGGAAATATTTACCTAGCCTTTTTATCCAACCCTCAGTTACCCCCACTTTTAAAAACATCTTACTCTTTCCTTGGAAACAAAATATTTTTTCCTTTTCATTTTTGCCTGGTGATTTTAGCACGCAAACCGTTTTCAGATATTTTGACCTTGCAAACATCTCAGCTAACCCTGGCCCCTCTTGGTGGCATGACTATTGGAAACAAAAGAGCTTTAAGTCTATTTTTCATGCACATACATGGATCGTTGTGCACTCTATGCGTGTGTACGTGTATTTGAATAGTATGTGACTGTTTCTCTTTGAAGAAATGAAATGGTGTTTAAATTTATGACCTATAGTATTCACTGAGCATTAGAATTTGATGTGACCTTGCCTCGGGGGATGGCTTGCATTTGTCTCGTCCTGATATACAATGTGGGATGTTCAATAAGTGGAGTAGATAAGCCATGTCTGTACTACTTCGCGTATTTTTTGATTTGTAGTCCGGAATGTAGGGAGAAGATCAGTGAACTCAACATTGTCGAAAACCTGCTGATGATTTTACATGAATATGACTTGCTTTCCAAAAGGTAAGACTGCTCTGGGGAAGAAGACTAGAACATGGTGGGTGTAGGAACATCAGAACCTAACTTCAAAGGGACAATGACCAGAATCTGATCCGTGAAGTAGAAGTCAGACATCTCTCCACCCATCCAACGCTTTCTTCAGTTCTGACCCCAGCCGTCTCTCCCACGGAACTTTCCGCTTCTCTTCTGAGCTGTGGAGTCCATTGCAAGGGCGACACCAAACCCACAGACCGTACTTTCAGTGGTTCATTAAAGGAAGCAGTAGGGTGTAACTGAAGGTCAAGATAAAAACAAACACCTGTAGCCAATCTTCCTTCTTCACTGCAGGACAACCGCTTCTTGGCCCTGCAGTCTGTCACCACTGCCACTGGCCCAGGACCCCTCCCAGGCCATCGCTGCTGGCTGTGTCCCTGGCTCCCGTCTTCAGTGTTGCAGCCTTTGGCTTGTGTTACAGCTCTCCTGAATCTGGGAGATTCTTTTCTCTCTTCACCCCGCTCTCCTCTCTCCTCTTCTTTATTCCTTTTGCTTATCTTCCTGCTCCTCTTGAGAGCCCTCGATGAGATTGTACAGATTCTGTATGTACAGATTCCTTGTAGATTCAAAGCACGGCCCTCCCACCAGGTCCAAGGACTGATCAGTCCCCTCGTAGGTCACAGGTACTTCCTTTATACAGAAACTACTAGAGCAGAGTTTAATGGTCAATTCCTGCAAGGTGCATACCCATCACAGGACAGGTTGGATCCCTAGCTAGGCAAAAAGTATCACGCCAAGTTGTTTATAATTTATTCAGGAAATGTTACCTTCCAGGTGGAAGAGTAGGGGAAAGGTACCTCCTTATGGCTTAGGGGAACATTTTCTCAAGCTGTTTTCTGAAGAACCAAGGCAAAGCCCACATTAAAAAAATAAGTAAAAACCCCATTTCTCTGCAAAGATATTTTCTTATATTTCTTAAAATGCTTATATAAAATCCATTTTATATAAAATAAGGAAAATAACTGAAGATGGTATAATCTTTTTCATAACTACCTGTTTTTATTACTCAAGTAAAGATTCTGGAGTAAAATGAAAACCTTTTTTTATTGGAGCTGCCGATCACTCTGAAGAATCGCTGTAGCCGGTTAATTACTAGGTTGCTTTTACGTGGAGTTGCATCCTACGTCATTGGGGCTT
>NW_022111320.1:31628762-31629769 GCF_000313985.2 Echinops telfairi
CCGACCTTTCGGTTCGCAGCCCCTGCTGCACCAGCAAGCATTACCAGGGCCCTTTTGGGCAGCCACTATAGCCAGGGAAGCTCAGGGACTCCGTGGTAAAGAGAACTTTACCATGAACATTATGGGGACTGACAGAATGGCTTTAAAGCCCAATGAGATTAATTTTTTTGAAAGATGACTCTGATGGCAACATTTGTGTAGAGTGAGGTGGGGTGGGGAATGGCCCCACACCGTAAGACCCACTTCCAGAAAAGGAGTATGTTTGCTGTAGGAAGCTTGCGGAACTGGAGAATCTAGAAAATGGGTTGTGAATGGCCAAACAGAAATGTTTGGGCCGGACAGGAGTAATGGAAAACTGGGGAGGGGAATTCTGATATGAATGAGGAGAACCATGGTGACCCTGGTTCAGTGCTTGGCTGACATTCAAAGGGTCAGCAGTTCAAACCCACGCAGTTGCTCCATGGAAGAAAAGACATGGTGATCTGCAGGCCTTGAAATCCCACGGGAAGTTCTAGCCTGTCATCACTTGAAAATGTCTTACAACAACGAGCAGGTGAGTCAGGGTATCAGAGACATAGACTAGCAGAGAGCCTTGTCTCGAGCATGGTCAAGGCCCCCGAGGAAGGGAGGAACAGCAGGGTGAGCTAGCTGTCTGGTTTACCAGAGAACCAACCCCAGGGGTCCACCCAGAAAATAGGGGCACCTAGGCTAGAATGCTCTTTAGAAGCAAGGATGGTAAGACTTGCTCGACTTAGCGCCTTTTGGATGTGGTTATGGTGAGAGACCAATCCCTGAGAAGGGACCTTGTGCTTGGTAAAGTAGAGGTCAGTGAGGAAGAGGAGGACCCCAGTGAGACGGATTGACCCCAATGAGATGGTTCCACAATGGGCTCTAGCATCGCTGCAGTTGTGAGAATGGGGCAGGAGGGGGCAGTGCTTCCTGCTGTGGGCACGTGATTCCCGCCAGCCAGAGCCTCTTAACAATAGCAATAAAGCCATTCAGCAGCA
>NW_022111320.1:31630723-31633341 GCF_000313985.2 Echinops telfairi
CGATAACTGTAGCCTAATGTATGGTCAACAGCCTGTGTTTGCTGTGATTCGAATCACCCCTCCCCACCCGATTCCAGACTGACCGCCGAGTTACTGCGTCTGCTGTGTGCCGAACCCCAGGTGAAGGAGCAGCTGAAGCTCTATGAGGGGATACCCATCCTCCTCAGTCTGCTCCACTCCGAACACCTGAAGCTACTTTGGAGTGTCGTCTGGATTCTGGTTCAGGTGTGTGAGGACCCTGAGACCAGTGTGGAAATTCGCATCTGGGGAGGCATCAAGCAGATCCTTCATATTTTACAAGGGTGAGTCGCGGAGGGCATGTGTCCCCCGGGTCCTAGTTACGGAAGGCTGGGGACCTGTAGGCCAGGATGGCAGACTGGTCCACGCTCTGCCTGCTTCCTCCTGCTCTGAGGTTTCTCTGGTTGTTTACGTTTCTCAGAGTCACTTTCATGATCACAGACATGCTCTCAGTCAATGTCAGGGGCATTAGTCTTTGACATTTCTTGGGAACTGTGGTATTTTTAGCTTTGCTTCCCCAGTCTGCAGTCCATTGCAGGCACATCGTGAGTCACCAGGCTGCAAATGCAGGCTGGACAGAAGTTGAGGACCCCAAAGAAAACGCTTGTCTTTATACCTTTCTGCGACTCAGCATACATGTTTTGTGTTGCCAACAAGTGCAACGATGACTGACAGTCTCTAAAATGTCTGTGTGTGTGTGTGTGTGTGTAGAAACTTTACCCACCAAGAGAAAGAAAAGCCCCCATGAGAGAAACAGAGGTATAGTCCTATGTAAAATGAGGGAAACCCCACTAATCAAGTGGTTACCATGCTGCTGGCTGCAGGCCAGTGGTGTTACTCTTCTCTCTAATCGTCACTGCAGTCCTCTAGGGTTGGTATTATGAGCTCCCTTCCAAACGCGGAATTCCCATGAAATCTAAAGCCAGGGATTTGGAGAAGGGATGTTTATTAAAACAGTTGCAAATGGAAATTCCCTTGAAGTGTGTTACCCTTCAGTTCTTGTATTTTGTGCATTGGATGCCGGTATATTGGAGTAGCTGAATAAGAATATCTTTTGGCACCATCCTTGGGAAAGTCTTGTTACCTAATGTTATTATAAAGCGCAATTCCTGCCTCCTGAGGACGGACTCAGAGTTGAGCGCAGTATGTCCTCTTGGAAGGCCCGTCTGTAGTGTGATCCGCAGTACAGAATTGAAGCTCGCTCTAATAAGAGCAGAGTGGCTTATCAATTTGAATCTGGCTAGATATTATCAAATCAATTTTATTCAGCCTTGGTACTTGTCATGCCCCTAGGGATATTGTGGAATTATGTATTACCAAGTGCACTTTCTCTGAGGAAATGTTCCAAAGCATAAGAATGGCTGTAGAGACATGAACAGTCATCTTGTTGGTGATTTCTGTTATTATGTAAAAAAGAAAAAAAATTATGGGCTGATGATAATCTGTTTGCCTTTAGGAATGTAATATTAATATCTGATATCCTTTGAAGTATACATCTTTCATTAGTATTGTGTTACCTTAAGTTACTCTCTTGTAACTTATAATTTAAAAGGCTCAGTTGGGTTTATAGGTTTTGGATTTTTGTGTGTGTGTGTGTGGGGGATTGGTTTTATAGAATGTTGAAGGGGCTGTTTTTAGTATTAGTTATGCATAGCTCTTACAACAGCTGTGGGTTGCTCTCACAAAGAGCTTCCGCTCTCTTAGTAATAAAATGAACAAAAATTCCACAATAGCTAAACAGTACTTCAAAGACGTAACCTACTCCCCCGCCCCGCCCCACCCCACCCCACCCCCAAATTGAGTTTGACACAGGATACCACCTTTTCTTTTTTGCTCAAGCCATAACGACCTTTGATAGAAAAGGTTTCTCTGTAGTCTCCTGGGTCATTTTCCAGCGTCTCTCTACATTACAAGGATGGAAAGCTCATCCTTCGGAAGATGCTGTGTGTCAACTCTTGTTCCATGGGAAACAGGTCTCCATGCTCTGGAAGCACTTATTACCCCCGCTGGACAAACAGTATTCTTTCCAAGCTTGTGCCTGCCTCTGGCAGGGCTTCATGGGGTTGGGATCGGGTTTGGAAGTGGTTGTCTAGTATCTTGAATATGAACAGGGACGGTTGCAGGCTAGTGCTCAGGAACCCTGTTCCTGCCCATTCACCTGTAACCCCCAATGCACAGCAGTTTCTGAGGGGCTGCACACTCTTGATGGGGATGGAGCGGTCCCCAGAATTTGAACTTTCATATAAAACCAAACGTTGTGACATCCCCTAGGCTCAGCTCCAATTCCATCCCCATGATTATGGAAGAAAGGACAACAGGTTGGCTCTGATAACAGGAGAGGAAGGCTAGGGAGCCCCCATCGACACTGTGGTTGGCCACGCATGGTTCCAGATGGAGCTGCTGGCCACAAAAGGAAAGGGAGTGAGTGAAAGAATAGGGTAGGGTAGGTCTGTCAGGCAGCAGGGAGCCATGTAGACAGAAGCAGATGCAGGCTGTTCTGCGGAAGAGGTTGCACCAAGTAAACAGAAAAACAAATGCTTCCTTCAGGCAAAGACATTAAAAAGAGCACAGTAGATGAAATGAGATGAACGTGGAGATGA
>NW_022111320.1:31635116-31636606 GCF_000313985.2 Echinops telfairi
TCACAAAACAAGAGACCAGAGAACTAGAAAGGCGGGGCTCACCACCCATTTATCCCTCCGTCTTTCAATTAGCCCCACATGTGATTATCGGCCAGGCTGGCACAATTAACTAACTCAGCATATAACAAAAATTTAAGAGGACGACACCCCAACGACATAACACATCTGAGATAAACCCAGCGTGAACAAACAAAAGCCAAAATCCCAGTGGATCTCATTCCTTTGTCATTTGTCTCTGCAAAGTGTGCAGAGACAATGCCGGGGACTGACACAGCCAACATTCCTCTGCCTCCACCCAGATCTGTGCCGAGAGGCAGGCATGCAGTTTGTCTGGGGCCAGAATCGGCTTCGGATTGTTTTCTGGATCGTGGGACACCCTCCTGAAGGGCTAAGCTCTAATGCTGCGACTCTTTAGTACAGTTCTTCATGTTGTGGTAACTCCCCCCAACCATAAAATTATTTTCGTTGCTACTTCATAACTGCTACTTTTTGCTACTGTTATGAATCGGTTGACCCCCGTGAAAGGGCCACTCGACCCCCAGGTTGAGAACTGCTGACTTACAGGCGATGGGCCCAGTCTAGTAAACTCTCTGCACCTCAGCTTTCTTATCTCTAAAATTAACAGTCATAGGATGCAGTATGATGCTCAGGACTAATTTGGATAATATATTTACAACGTTCATTTATTTATTATACCAGATTCACGAGTAAATACGGTCAAACCCGAGAGTCAGTTCTGAGAGTGAGAACCCGATGGGGCTGTCCCGTTTATCTGGATTGTGCAAGTTTATTTCCTTCTTTCTTTCTCTCTTTTTTTTTTGGCCCTTTAATAGGGTGCCACCTTAGCCCTTGCCCCTTGATCCTTATTAAGAATCTTCCCTGGTAACCCCCCACTGAGTTTTCCTTCCCTGACAGGTTCCGCCTTACACAGGTTCAGACTTTTGCAGGGTTAGCTAATTGAGTACCTGCTCGGTGTGAAGTGCCATGCCAGACACTGGGGATTACAGGGGACCAGACAAAGGCAGGGTTCGCTTCCCAGCCCCTAGCGGAAGCTCCGAAAGAGGAGACTGCATTGTACCTGCGCGCGTCATGAAGGGTGAAGTGAAATGTCAAGCAAGGTTACGCTCTTTCTCCAGACTGTGCCAGGAAGAAAGCTGGTCTTTGAGCAGTGACTTTGACCGAATCCCGTGGGAATTGGTGTGTCGACCCAAATACCCTGTTTCCCTGACAATAAGACAGTGTCATATTAATTTTTGCTCCCAAAGATGCAGTAGGTTTTATTTTCAGGGGATATCTTATTTTTCCATGAGGAAGAATATAGTACACATTGTTGAACAACAAAAAAAGGAAATTTATTACCTGTATATGGTACGGTAGTAGTTGTCATCACAAACCAGCATAACCAGACCAACTGTAAATCCTACAGTATCAAAAATTTCTTGTTACTACCATTATTTCCATGTACAACAATCTATGGTACATTTACTCAT
>NW_022111320.1:31636780-31643982 GCF_000313985.2 Echinops telfairi
GATGCCTTATATTTCAGCGAGAGGCAAAACTGTAAGTAGGTCTTATTTTCGGGGGATGTCTTACTTTCGGGGTAAAAGCGCACTTGCAGTGAAGACCCGCCCTGTACACCTGCTCTTTGTCATTCCAGCCTGCTGTGCTGCCCTCACGGAACTGGTGCTCAACGACACCAATGCCCACCAGGTGGTTCAGGTGAGCATGTTCCTCTGGAACCATGGCACCATGCACCCCACCTCCTGTGTAGGCTCTAGCCTGTAGTCCAGGTGGGTGGTGGTTATAAGATGGTCTGCTAACAGCAAAGTCGGAAGTTCGAAGCTACCAGCTGGGCTTTCTACTCTCGTAAAGGTTGTAGTCTTGGAACCCCGCGGGGGCAGTTCTACCCTGTCCTGTAGGGTCTCTCAGAGTGGGCACGGACTTGTTGGCTGTGAGTTTGGTTTCTTGGTTCTATGCAGTCTGAACATGTGTTTGGGGATCACGTCACATGCTTTTCACATGTTTTCACTTGTCTGATTTAATTTTGTAGAGTTCTGTTTTCTGTTCTTCTCTGTCTCCCTTTAACACACTTGCTTAAAAAGAATCAACATGTAGTTAATTGATAATGATATTGTTTCTTTAGGGACACCTCTTCACAGTTATAAATGACCATGCTAATCGAGAGCAGCACATTATTTCAAACCCCCCCAAATCAAGCTCACTGTCGTGGAGTTGATTCCCACTCGTAGCAATTTTATAGGACAGGTCAGAACTGCCCCTGTGGGTTTCCAAGACTGTAACTCTTTACAGGGGTGGAGCGCCTCAGCTTTCTCCTGCACAGTGGCTGGTGGTTTTGAACTGCTGACCTTGTGATTAGCATTCCACAGCAAATTACTTACTTAATCATGGAAAAGTAGCAATAAGTTGATATTATATTTATTTATATCTGTCTCTAGAACATAGGACCCCAGACTTATTTGTCCCACTGTCTCCTTTTCAGAAAAAAAAAAAAAATCAGTGGCCTCCTGGCAATTAGAAACTTGTACTATGAATGGAAAGTGTTGCTATCTGCTTTTGCAGTCCCCTGCATTTTCCCCAGTGACCCCTAGGGTGCAGTATCACCCACTTCGGGAAAGAGTGGTCTGCTCTAGAACTATGTTAAACTCTATTTTCCCTAATAACTTGTTGATTTTCTTTTCCCCCCTACATATTTGTGGGTTTCCAATTTTTCTTTTTTTAAACACTGATTGACTTACACATTTTTCTTTAATTACAGAAACTATACACGGAGAAATGATATCCTATAGTTACAGTGTAAAGTTTTAAAATATTACAATCTCTTCATTCTGCATGTTTTTATATTCCATTCTTTTAAAATACTTCAGCCATTTAAAATTTTTTCAATTTATAATCTTGATTTTTGTTTTTAAGGAAATCAAAATGCTAAGTTTGTGGTTATAGCCGTAGGTGCTTAAGAGGATCACATGGCTGTTTTGTTATTTCTCTGTGCTGTTTGCTTCAGTTTCTAAAACCATCCTAACAGTGCTTACTTAATATTAATTTGTGAGATTGTTTGGTTGTTTCTTCATGTTCATGTTCTCACTGGTCACTGATAAGATCATCCCTTTTCTTCTTCTAGGAAAATGGTGTCTACACAATAGCAAAATTGATTTTACCCAACAAACAAAAGAATGCAGCAAAAACAAATCTATTACAGGTAATAAATAGGTTTTCTCTTCTTCGATTCAAGTTGTTGAAATCTGGGGGAACTTTGATAAGGTATCTGTGATATTTCAAATTTCAGTTGGCCCGTGCTGACTGTGAGAAAAAGTATCTCCTGTAAAGGCTGATATAGAAACAAAGAAGCAAAACTTCCAAATCCACAGCCTCTCATAGCTACGGTACTTGGGACTTCCGAGTTGTACATCTTTCTGGGAACAGATAGCCTCCTCTTTCTCCTTTCTGAGGGACTGGTGGCTTGGAGCTGGGGTCTTTGCAGTTAGCAGCCAACACTTATTGAAAGAATGTAAAATATTTAGCAATGTTATCTCAGCATGAAAGAATGAGGTGGTGTTATGGATATTTTTTTGCTTATCAGTAGGTTAGTGGAGGGGGGTGGGCTTTAAAACACGCATGGAAAAATGTCTTTATCTGTTAATGCAATTTTCCTATGAACTTTTGGAAGCACCCTCCTATCACTTGTGCCACTTTAGTGTCAGAAAATAAACAGAAAAGGAAAATCCTATGCCATCTCCTTGCATATACCCCCGGCACTCCTGTTTCGCTCTTAGCAAGCAAAGCCTGTAAAATGTACGAGGAGGGGCTTGGAACTTGCCGAGTGGAGGAGGCCCTGGAGGAAACACTGTTGGTCGCTGCTACAGAAGCACAGAGGGGCTTTCCCTGAGGAGGGAGCCGCCTCTGCAAAGGGTGGAGGCCCCTGGAGAGCTTAGAGTGTGTTTAGGGGCCTCTGGGCTGCTCAGAGGGGTTGGGGAAAAGAGAGTCTGAGAAGATGCGTAGTCCAGGGTAAGAAGCAGCCTGGGATTGAGGGCCCTGTGGTGGGAATCAGTAGGGCATTGGGGAATCAGTACCCCCAAGGGCACTGGGGTGGCAAACATCAATTCAAATGAAGTCTCTGCAGCAGGTTCAGCTCATCTGTTTTTGGGTCCATCTGAAAAGAGAACAGCTGTCCACCTTTGCCTCTAATATGACTTTAGAGCCATCATCTCGACTGCGGGTCAAACGTAGCAGAGATTTGGCGGGGTGTCTCTGTGCTGGCAGGCAGCGGATTTGGGGGAGCTTACCAGTGAGGAGGTGCCGGTGTGGTCCTTGTTTTTTTTGGTGTGTCCCAGATACCCGACCCTGAGTTGGAAATGGATCAAGTCAAATCCAGCCTTCAGATGCTTTTCATTAAGCTTATAGAGTGGTTTTTAATAAAAGAAAAACCATTTATTTTCCTGCTGTTGGGAGTTTACATAGCACAATGTATATTAATGCAACAATTCCTAAAGGTACAGGGACATTGATTGCATTCTTTGAATTCTCTTTCTCTGAGTTGTTCTACCCCCATTAACATAAGCTCACAGACCCCTGAAGTTCTTATCTAGCCTTTCAAGTAGCTGCTGTCCGTTTGATCGCATGCATCTAGGTCTTCAAAGAGCACAGAGCTCAAGGCAGGCATTCTTTATCAGGAAGCTGGTTTCATCACTGTGGCGTTATAGCACAGAGTAGACTGACTCCCTGGGGTTTCCAAGAGGAATATAGCCTCATCTTTCTCTCATGGAGTGGCTGGTGGGTTTGAACCACTGACTCACTCTGTGGTTTGCAGACTCAGAATCAACTTGATGACAGTGGGCTTAGTTTATTGTTTGGCTTTAAGAAGACTTGAGGGGATTTTTTGGTTTAAGATTGAAAGCTTATCTCAGGAAAGCGATTTTAAAGGGTTCATCAAGCCTTGCAGGGTCCAGAAAGTCTGGAGTCAAGAAGGGTTTGAAATTCTGCTTTTGCATTTACCCCTTTTTGATGAGGAATTTTCTGTAGGCCAGCAGAGTGTTTCATAAAGCATTCACATGGGAATGGCTTTCAAGGTGAATATGTGCTCTTTACTTTCTCATAGCCTCACCATGATTTTGTCACCTGCTTGGCCAGTCTGGGAAGTTTTGTAAATAAACCTTGTACATTCTGATCTTGTGGCATAGTGGTTACACATTGGTCTACTGACTGCAAGGTCAGCAGATCGAAGCCACCATCTGCTCCATGGGAGAAAGACTAAGCTTTCTACTTCTGTGAAAGAGTTATAACCTTGGAAAGCCACAGGGGCAGTTCCTCCCTGCCTTACGGGTCTTATGGGTAGGAATCAACTTGATGGCAGTGAATTTTTTTTTTTGCGTTCTACCACTAAACTGATGAAATGGTTTCAGATTTGCATGCAGCAGGCTTTGATGCCCTGGCGGTGAACTCTAGCACACGGACAGCTGCAGGCTCTCATTTTTTTTCCTTGGCATTGTAAAATGTCAGATGTTTATTTTTTCTAAAGTATGACAGGCCTCTTTCTGAGTGTTCTAGGGAGTTGCTGTAGACGGTTCTATTTGGGGAGTGCCTAAGACTCTTTACTCAAGAGACCAATTTGTCCTGGTTGGGTCCAGTGTGCCTGTGACTATTTTTATATGTCATCATTTCTCCTGTTTATTTTCTCACAGAAAAACCTTATCAATGTTGAGGCACACACAGCAGGCCAGAGACAAAATAAGCTGTGAGCTCCTGAGATCTTGGGACGTTTGTTTGTTTTTTTCTCCATTTAGGAATCGCATTTCTTGCCTCTGTGCTGCTCATTTTGTACTCTCTAGAAAGGAATGAATGACAAGTAGTGAGTAAAGCAAGACCCAAATCCCTAACGTTGCACAGTGCAAACACTTTCATTTCAAGAGCGATCCTGGGGTGTGTGGGGTGTGGGGTGTGTGTGTGTGTGTGTGTGTGTGTGTGTGTATTTCCTTCTGCTATAATCATTAGAACTAGCATAGTCCGGTCACTCACAGTAGGGCTGTTTAATGCTTGCTTCAAAGGCCATTCGATCTTGAAAATGCTTGACTTCGTCGAACTGCCATCTGAGAATCATGTATCCTTGTATTTTCCAGTGTTACGCGTTCCGGGCCTTGAGGTTTCTCTTCAGTATGGAAAGAAACAGACCACTCTTTAAAAGGTACCTGGACTGATTTGGAGAAATGTTAAGTGTGGCCCGAGACCCTTAGGTTCCATTGTGCCCACTGGCCTGATGTCGACGCAAACAGCACAGGAGGGGAAGCAGGTTGCAGTCCAGGTGCCTTCAGGTTTCCCTGAGTCCCTGAGTCCACAGATGGTCCCGAGCCGGGCTGGAGAAAAGGAACCACAAGACGAGGGTGGAAACACATGAGTCACTGTGCCAAGACCACCTCTCTCGACAGCTTCGAACATCAGCGTCTGCTTTTCAAGAAGGAACATTTGAAACGGAGGGCCTCTAAATTCATGTTTGTTTCCGATGTGCCCAAGTGTTGATCTCATCATTCCCCTTCATCAATGGAAAACACTCACGTTTGTCTTGGCTGTCCTTGGTGGGGGGTGGAGTGGGACGCAGCGGAGGAGAAGAGGGGAAGGAGGCCCGAGGCCCATAAGTCAGGCTGTGCTGGTGAATATGATGGGAAATGCGCCCACACCAGTGACCGACGTGTGTCCTCCTCACCCTGGTTAATGGTCGGGCTCGCTGAAAGCACAGACCCAAGTTCTGGCTAGTGTTTTACTGTGAAAGCAGAATAGAAATAAAGCCTTAAGTTGTTATAGCATCTTTTGTTCCCAAACCATGTTGGGCTTTATACTTGAATTAAGCGTGAGGGAGAGAGAGTGTATTAGCTGCTCATTACAACCTGCCATTTCAAGGTCGGGAGCTATTCATTTTAGCGGACTTAAATATCTAAAGAAGCTCTTGGTCCCCGTGCCTGGGGAATGATGAACAAGCCTTCCCATTCGTTTCTTGTTACCTTTCAAGAAGAGTCACAACGTGTACGTTTGTTAGATGAGTTAATGTTTCTCCACTTTATTGATCACCCGAGGAAATGACATGTGTTTTGTGTGAAGCACCTGTCAGTGAGGAAGATTCTGAGCCAAAAGGTGAGTAATGTCCAACACTTTCCCATTCCTACATTAAGGATATGGGTGCGGGGGTGTGTGTTTCCTGCAGGCTCTTCCCTACGGACCTGTTTGAGACCTTCATTGATATAGGACATTATGTTCGCGATATCAGTGCTTATGAAGAGCTGGTGTCCAAGCTGAACTCATTAGTGGTACGTTGTCAGTTTTAAGTATTTTCTCAGTGGTTACCTTGTCAGGAGGGATTTTTTTTGGTAGCCACCCATGGCCCTTCTGTTGTTTTTTTTTTTTAATTAGGAGGAAGAACTGAAGCAAATTGCTGAAAATATTGAAAGCATTAATCAGAATAAAGCTCCCTCAAAGTATATAGGCAACTATGCGATTCTGGATCATCTCGGAAGTGGAGCATTTGGCTGTGTTTACAAGGTGACTGATGGTGTCCTTTGGCACCAGCTGACTGGATGCTGCGTGCCCATGCCCCTACTTGACTGGACTTTTGAGTTCACTTATATACTAATAGAGTCACAAAAAATAGTAAATAAATAGATGCGGAAATGAGATGATACTTTTGGGTGCCACATAGTGTACTGGTGTAGCCATGGGTTTCACCTGTAGGAATTTGACATTGACCTGTTGGAGACAAAAGACTTCTTTTTTGGAGACAAAGGCCTTGCACAAAAGATGGCCAGAGTGGCTTTGTCACCCTGTGCCAGATCGCCCCACTCACACCCTGGCTTTCATTCACCCAGGAAAATCCTGCTGACCACTGCACACCGGCTGGGGGCACCAGTGGATTTTATGTTGGGCTTGGTGTACACGTAGTTAGAATTTTGAAAGTTCTGTGATTTAAAAAAAAAAAAGTAACTTAATTAATCGTGTGGCCTTTATAATTCATCTCTTTCCCCACCCCTTTCCATCATTTCCTCATTCTTTTAAAAAAAAATGACCTTTTCCTCTTTTGTTCCTTGCTTACTCTAGGTTAGAAAGTGTAGTGGCCAAAACCTCTTAGCAATGAAAGAAGTCAACCTACATAACCCAGCATTTGGCAAGGATAAAAAAGACCGAGACAGCAGTGTAAAGAACATTGTTTCTGAATTAACGATAATTAAAGAGCAGGTAAATCATTTCCTTGTTTATGAGGGTATTTTCATTGATAAATGTCACCCCCCCCAAACATGGAGTTTGGGTGCTATTCTTTCCCAAGGTGCCTATGATTACAGGTTCCTGTTAAGACAATTGGCTTGGAGGCGGTGATTTTTTTTTTTTAACCTGCTTTCCTCCCAAGGCTTGACATTGGGCTATCGAAATGCTTTCTGGAGTTTGTTTCCGGGCCTGGGAACAAAGAGAGTGAGTGTTACAGCACACAAGATAGATCCTTCTCTTTCTCCACTGTAAGCATGCCGTTCCCTTCGGGGTGTATTGTACTTAGTTATGTACATAAAAATATGACTTATGTGGAGTGGAGCCAAGCTGTTAGCATTCCTCAAATATGGCTGATTGAATCTAAAATGTGAATTTTTGAAGGTGGCTTATTTTTTTTTTTCTTTTTTAACATTTTATTAGGGGCTCATACAACTGTTATCCCAATCCATACACACATCAATTGTGTAAAGCG
>NW_022111320.1:31645089-31649161 GCF_000313985.2 Echinops telfairi
GCTCATAGATCTATTTCCCCATCCTCATATAATATATTTGTATATGTACATGTCTTTATCTAGAGCTCTATAAATACCCTTTGCCTCCCAAGGGTGGCTTATTTTTTTAGCAGTTTTATTGGCATGCATTCCCATATGATACAATTCAATAGTTCAGCCTCATCAAGAAGAGTCATAGAGTCACCACCATAATCAGTTTTAGAACATTTTCTTCATTTTGGTACTTATCATTTATTAGCTCCCTTTGCCTCCAACCTCCCCTGCCAAGGAACCATTCACCCAGTTATCCTCTCTGTCAGGTTACTTATCCTGGATTTCATATACAGAAAAACATTCAATAGCAACAACAACAATAATAACAAAGTAAAACCTCTATTGAAAAAAAACCCGAAAATATTCAAACTACTTATTGGCTGGGTGAGCCGAGTATTCTGACTTAATGATATGGCGCAAATGAACTGTCTCAGGAAGGTTTGGGGAGAAAGAATAAACACATCTGACCAATAATGAGAATAGAGACACCAGGAGGGTAAGGGGAAGGTGGGGGAGAAAAGGAAAACCCATCACAATGATCTATATATAACCCCCTCCCAGGGAGATGGAAAACAGAAAAGTGGGTGAAGGGAGAGATCAGACATGACAAAACAGTAATAGTTTATAAATTATCAAGGGTTCATGAAGGAGGGAGGGTGGGGGAGGGAGAAGAAAAAAAAAGAGCTGATACCAAGGGCTCAAGAAGAAAGAAAATGTTTTGAGAATGATGGTGGCAACAAATGTACAAATGTGCTTGACATGATGTATGGATGTATGGATTGTGATGAGTTATATGAGCCCCCAATAAAATAATTTAAAAAAAAAGAATAAACACATTCGAAGAGAAACGGGATTCCTTTTTGTGATTCAAGAGCACATTGCTTTCTTTTCCAGCTTTCCCTATCTGTGCATCTTTTTTGGATCCTGTTCATTTATAACTCACATGGAGAGCCATCAGCTACACGCCTCTTTGTTCTCCATCAATCAGATTTGCAGAGCAGGGTGTAAATACAATCTTTTGTCATCGAAATCAGCAGTGCCTCTCCAATTTATAAATTATAGCAAATAGTAGCATTCATTGCTTGTTTTATGTTTGCCTTTCATATGCTAACAGATGAGATTAAAAAGCAACACATTAACATGCACTCATGTTGAGGGTAATCTAGCCTTCTGCGGTGTGCTGTTTCCCTTTGGGACAGATTAGAGCAAGGCTTTTGACTCAAGCTGATTTACTGTCTTTATTTGGAATCCCATCTGGCCCTGATCCTAGAGAGTGAGGTCCAGAATGTAGTTCTGGTTGTTCACCTGATTATGACACTGGTTATAATCCCCTGGGCATTTGCTAGGTGATGAGATAAACTCTGCCTTTTAGCACATTCCCCGAGAAAAGAAAGCGTCAAGGTGGGGACAGAGAGGAGTCAACTGCTTAGCCTTTGAGGTTTCTGATACTCTGTACTTGCTCTCTCAGTTGAGGATGGAGCCAATGGAAATCGTGATCACGTTGGGCCTAAGAAAGAAAGAAAATGAAAGACTGAACCCTCAGCAGTCAAGCAGATTCTGGCTCTGTAGGATAGAACAGAACCGCTCGATAGTGTTCAGCAACTCAACTCACTGTCACCAAGTTGATGCCCACAAGCCCCGTGGATCGGTTGGTGGTTTTGAACTGCTGACCTTGCTGATTGCAGCCCCGTGTGTAATTACTATATCTCCAGTTCTCCATAGAGTTACTGGGATGATTTATAGAAACAGACTGCCTCATCTTTCTCTCTGGGAATGGCTGGTGGGTTTGAATCCGTGACCTTTCAGTTGGTAGCTCAACGCTTAACCTGTTGCACTGCAAGGGCTCCTTTTGGGTGTCCTAATTGGAGCAACGGCAGAAAGAGGTGCCAGAAATGAGACTAAAACCAGAGGACCCAGTCATTAAAGTGAAGACTATACTGTTGCAGTAAAACCCAAACTGAACTCCTTAGCTGTGGAATTGATTTTGACTCACAGTGAACCTATAGGTCAGAGGACAACTGCTCCCTAGGGTTTTCAAGGCCCCAAGTCTTTACAGGAACATGGTCTCAGCTTTCTTCTCCTGAGAGCTAGTCGGTTCAAACCACTGGCCTTTTAGTTAGCAGCCACAGGCTTTACCCACTCTGCCTCCAGGACTCTTTCTGCTTTAACCCCAAACCCAGACCCACTACCGTCCCATCAGCTCCTACTTATAGAAACCTACATAGGGTTTCCAAGACCACAGATCTTTACAGACAACGTTACCGCTCTTCCGCTGAAGTCTGGTGTCTTTGAACTGCCGACCTTGGGGTTAACAGCCCAATGCTTACCCAATAGCGCCACCAGGGTGCCTTTGGTGTAACAATGTCACTGCCATCGAGCAAATTCTGACTCAGAGCAGCCTTTTTGGACAGAACAGAACTGCCCCGGTGGGTTTCTAAGATTGTAACTGTTAGCGGGAGTAGAAAGCCGCATTTTTCTTCCAAGATACGAACGTCTGGTAGTTTCTAACTGCTGACCCAACATCTCACCACTATGCCACCAGGTACTACTATAAGAGAAACCGAAAAAGAAAACTAACTGCCATTGAGCCACTGTGGACCAGGAGTCTTAAGTGAATTCTAAAGTTCCTTCTGATTCTCCAATTCTGAATATGAGGAGGCTTTAAACATTTGGTGGAAAAAATCCCACTTTGTCAAAAATTTTAAGTTCTATTCACATATCATACCATCCACTGGTTTAAACATACTAAAAAGAGTTTTGCAGTCATCTCCACAATCAATTTTAGAACATTTTCTTTATTCTTTTACTCATTATTAGCTCCCTATTTCCCCCTAACTTCCCCTGCCGTAACTCTAAGTCTATTTCTATAAAACACATTAAAAAAAACACCAAAACGATAACAACAACCCCCAACCACAATAATAAATTAAACAGAGGAAAACCTAATTGGAAAAGGAAGCATAAAATAACCAAATCTAGCACAGATTTAAAATGGGCTCAAAGGGAGCACAAATCACAGGATGTTAATTTGAATTTAACTGCATCTGCGTTTCTCCACTTCCCAAAACACTCTGCCTGGTGTCAAGGAGATGTGCATCCCTGGTCCCCGGCCAAGGGGGGAATCCTATTACAACCCAAAGGCCCTCTTATGTTTTAGTTCTATTTGACCAGATATTAACTAGCTATAATATTAGTTCTATTTAGGAGAATGCCTTTTACTGATAAGTTTTGTGCATCACAAAAGGAATCCTGAAAAATCCCAATCAGATGATATATTGAAATGTTTAATTCTAGGAATAACACTTCTGTTTGCTTTCAAATTAAAGAGCCTGTGGAAAAATGTTTACTGTTCCAAAGAAGAATAATATCATTTCTTTTTCTTACAGCTTTATCATCCAAATATTGTACGTTATTACAAAACATTTCTGGAAAGTAAGTATGAGTTTCCATGATTTTGGAAACTGAATCTGAGTTTTACATATCTTTTCCCATATTAGAATGCCACAAAATAAATGTAATAAACTAGTTTTTCCCATATTTTCTATTTGCATGATAGTGTATATCATTTTCTTGATCAGGGAAACAGTGATCAATGGTCCGATGATAGTCATAAGATACTTAGATCCATATTGAGAAAGACCATATAAACAAATCAAAATAGTTATTACTGCTATAGTAAGATGTAAAAAGAAGTACATGATAGGAGCAAGATGAGAGAAAACTAAAGATTGGTGAGTTAATAAAAAGAAAAGGTAGTAGTTATTTTGTTGCATCAGATGACATGTTTGTTCCATACACAAAATAAGCTGGGGTAGTTTTGATCCTTGAGACTGTCCATTCCATGAGTAGCAGAAGCTTAAGCACTCAACGACTAGCTGAAAGGTTGGTGGTTCGAACTTACTCAGAGGCACCATGCAATTGCCAGAAGCAGTCTGGGCAATTTACTTCCAAAAGGTGACAGGCTCGAAAACTCCCTCCAAGTTCTACTCTGCTCCCTCTGGGTGGCTTTGGGAGGAGTCCATCTACAGCAAACCATCTC
>NW_022111320.1:31650025-31654164 GCF_000313985.2 Echinops telfairi
AAATGAGCAACTGATATTAAGGGCTAAAGCAGAGGGCAAATGTTTTGAGAATGAGGGCAACAGATGTACATATGTGCTTGACACAATGGATGGATGTATGGATTGTGATAAGAATTGTACGAGCCCCCAATAAAATAATTTAAAAGAACCCAAACCTTGAGATACAGTAAACGTAGTCACTTGTTTAAACAAATATAGAACATCCAACTGCAATAGCGTAAGTAGTGATAAGCATTAATAATCTATCACATATGAAATTTCAAACTGAAAATCCTGTTTGAAGGAAAGTTTAAAGAAACACAAGGCTGACGCAAAGACGTCCTTCCTCATGCATGCAGTCTCCCTAAGTGGCAATCGAATGGCAGCGAACAGCAACACTGCCACTACCTTCTTTATCAGCGCTGTTAGCAACCCTGAAAATGGGTGTGGCCTTTATTACGATGTGGTCTCGCTCCCTTCCTAGAAGAACTCTAGCGTACCTGGTGGACAGCTCTTCCAGCAGGCCCGATGCTCACCCCGTTTGCCCTTGAGAAGTGCGCACTCGCCCTTCATTCCACGGATACCCTTCCAGAGCTCCATGTACACCCCTTAGTTCTTGAGATGAGAGTAACTACCCTGATTCCATGTATGCCCCATGAAAAAAAGCCCGAGATTGTTTTCCTTATGCTGATGTTTATAAATTGTTTAAATTTTAATAGAAAATAAAATTTCTTTATAACCTGACATCTGACCCAATAATTTGAAGTGACTTAAAAATGTCTCAATAGGTGATCAAATAAATTAGAGAATTGTGAGTAAAGGGAGCAAGTGAAGAAAGAGTGGAAAATAATCTAGAGATGAGGCTACTGCCTACAATATTTTGAATTGTGAAAAGCTGGAAACAACATAGAGGTCGTACATTAGGAGAATGGGTAAATCAATTATGTTATATCCATATTATACACTCAGCAGAAAGCTGTGTCCTGATGTACGAGACAATAAAAAGTATATAGTAAGATTGTAGTCTTGTGTATATATTGTCTATAAATACACATACATGCACATCACAAAAAGCTACAAAGGATACATATCACCATGCAATTGTGAATAATTGTATAAGCAGTTTTGGAAGAGGATGTGAAATTACTTTTTGGGCCTCTGGCATCCAGAGCAAAACTGTGAACCCAACGAGTTAGGAGATTCTCAGATAAAAGGTTGCACCCCATATTTCTCCACTCTTTAGGGACATGACACGTGCGTGTGTGTGGGTGTGTGCCTGCTGGGCAGTGTCATAGAACGGCCACCTCGTGATTTCGATGTGCACTTCTGCAAGTCCTTCTGTGAAACTCCTAAACAGTACAGCTTGAGGTGCTATTTTCCCTCTGCCTCGATGCAAGGATACATTTGCGGTTGAGAGGAAAGGGGGATGTACACCCTCTCCAGAACATCCCCCTTTGCTCCTGCCAACCCGTCCACATCTTAGTTTACACAGAAACGATCATGTTTGCTAGAGTAACATGATGCCTCTGGTACATCCAATTCAACTGTCTTGAATTACCTTTCTTTGCATGTGTTGATATAGATGACAGATTATATATCGTCATGGAACTTATAGAAGGGGCCCCGCTTGGGGAGCATTTCAGTTCTTTGAAGGAAAAGCAACACCGTTTTACTGAAGAAAGGCTATGGAAAATATTCATACAGGTATTCTTTTTTCTTCCGTCAAGTTTTCCACTGAACAGTAAAAGCCCTGAGCGGATGTCTCCGACACAGGTGTTAGTCCTCATTGGCCTTACATGTATCGTGGGGGGAGAAATAAGCATTGTTTTTATTGCTGTTTCCAGCTGTGCTTGGCTCTTCGGTACCTGCACAAGGAGAAGAGGATCGTCCACCGAGATCTGACGCCAAACAACATTATGCTGGGGGATAAGGACAAAGTGACCGTTAGTAAGTATAACAATCTCAGCATTTTCCACTGAAAAGTTGTGAATACTAGTCAAGGCCCCTGCTGTCCAATAGAACTTTATTCACTGCTGGAAAAGCTCTTGGTACACTCGGCCCCATATGTTACCACGAGCTACAGGTGGCTGTTGTGCACCTGAAATGTGGCCCGAGCAGCTGTGGTGGTGAATGTTTTATGTTCATGTATCTTACTTAGCCTCTACTAGCCTACCTAGCCATATGTGGCCAGTTTTGACAGGGCTATATTTTTGCCCCTACGAGAGAATAGGTTTTCTTTAAAATGTTAAGTGTTTAAAGTCTCACATCAGTGGTTTCTAGTTCTATGTCACCAATGCATGAGCTCATTATTTGGGAATGTTTTACCATAGCCTGTGTCTCGTGGGTGACAAATATATATATCTAGAGGTAGTAAAATCCCAGCTGTTTGTATACATCAATATAATATTTTCATCTATATCATGTAGGTTTACTCAAAGGTTCATTTTGACAAATGAAGAGGTTGATTTTTTTCCTCCACAATTGTCTACTTTCCAATTATGAGCTAAAATCATTTTTCCTAACAGTATTATTAGCAAGTAATTTACATATCATATAATTCAATAGTTTGATCCTTCTAGTATATCAAGGAGAATTGTACAATCACCCCCACATCAATTTTAGAGCATTTTCCCCCCCGCACCCCCCCCCACGATTAAATCACCTTTAAGATGAGTTATGCAATCACAACTATTCTGGTGCTCCCTCCCACCTCCCATCTTCATTATTTACTCCCCAAATCCCCATTCCCTCTCCCTGTCATCCACCCCTCATTACTGTATTCCCTATATCCCCTTGTATCACTCCTCCTGTGCTTCATATCTGGGAGAGCTAACAGAGAAGAATTAAAAAAAATTGCTCAAAGGTGGTAAGGATAAAACATAATAGTAGACAGACAAAACTTAGCATATATATACATGTATTGTACACACACACACACACACACACACGCACATACACACACAGACTTGTGGAGAGATATGCACATATATGAGCTCTCATCTGCCCCTCAGTTATGAACCTTGTTATTTTCATGAACTAGTAATGATTCACCAACTAAAAGTGGGCAGATACATCCCTAAATTAGTGATGCCCAAATGATTTTGATGATGGCTTTCTACCAGTGATTTTTTTTGCAAATACATTGTTAATATATGTATGCTAAATTTTAATTTTATACATATATTGTTATATAAATATTTTATACCAGACAACAAAGTATATAGTGGTAAAATGTAAAAGATGTGTTAGAAAGACAAAATAGAGCTTTTAGTATTTTTATTGTGCCCTAGTGGATTACCTTAATTCTATCTGCTATCCTTTCAATATGGTTTGTAGCATAATTTTGGGTAAACTTGACAGTTCATGCTTACATGATTGCCACTATCTAAACATTATTCAATATCAACTCCTTGTCTTTTCCACAGATCTTTTCCTTCCCTTCTGTGGAGTTCATGATTTCCATTTTTGGGGGTTTTGTTTTGGGTTTCTGTTGTGCCCATTGCTTTTTCTTTCTAAGTCTTCCAAAAGGGTTATAAAATTCCATTACATACTCTTTCCATCTGGTCCAATGTCAGAGCGACTCCCAATTTTGTTTTCCTAGGAACTTCCTACATGCAACTGTTTGCTCTAGGTCTGTGGTCCCGGGACTTTTGCTTACTCTTCTGCTCTTATGTCCTGTTCTTCTTCTTCTTTTCCCTAAACCCCTTTGTTTTGGTGAAGTGTAACTTCTAATCCTTTCCTTTGGAAATAGTGCTTTGCGAATTACAAGTTTTGAATGCTTGCGTGTCACAAAATGTCTTTATGGGATTTTCATCTCTGGTTGTCAGTTTGTTTGGGTATTTTATCTCCCAGATGAAAGTCATTATCCTACAAAATGTTGAAGGGTCCTGCTTAGCTGTTAGGAAATCCACTGTTTTTCTGATGTAAATGCTTTTAAACATGAGCAGTTGTCTGTGTGGATATTTTTAGGACATTCCCTTTATCATCTGCCTGGGGTAGGCCTCTTTTCATCCAACATTTGGAAATTATGAGGGGTTACCCCCACAAAGAACAGAATTTTTTTTTCCCAAAGCTATGTATTTAAATTTTTTTTACAAAACAACCTGACCACCTTCAAAGTACACTCCATTACACTTAATACATTTGTCAAATCTGTGACT
>NW_022111320.1:31655412-31666416 GCF_000313985.2 Echinops telfairi
CACGCTTATGTGTATAAGAAAGAGCTTTATATACAGGAGCAGCCCAGTCCAGATCAAGTCCATAAGTCCAATATTAGCCCATATGTCCAATACTAGTCCATAAATTTCTCTTTAGACTCACACAGCCATGCAATAATGTTGGATGCAGGAAGATCATAGGCCAGTGGGTGGAAAGTCTTGTGGATCCAGTGGTGGTAAAAACATCTCAGTGCTTGCAGTGGTCTCCACGTGGCTCCTTCAGCTCCACGGGCACAGCCTCAATTTTTCTCAACAGGAATGCCTCGAAGGGAATAAGCTTGTGTCCCGCCTCCAGTGAGCTATTTACTGTATATACTCATGTATAAGCTGAGTTTTTCAGTACATTTTTCATGCAGTTTTTGTGGTAATATTAGTTGCCTCAGCTGATATTCAGGTTGGCTTATACTTGAGTATATATGGTATCTCCCTAGCACCTCCAAATGAGGTCATCAAGCTGCGACCTGATTGACAGGCCAGGCCCCACCCCTCAACTCTTAAGTCTCAAATTGACAACAGATTACGTAACCACCACAGAGCAAAACTGCTTTTATGAAAAAATTCACTGTGACCAGAGAGAACCTTCCCAGGTGATGCCACTGGGTGCACAAACTCAGAGTGAATTGCTCAATGCTGACCTGAGCATGGGGCAGGGTGATGATGATGGTGGTGGTGGTGGAGGTGGGGTGGTGGTGGTGGATATGCATACTATGAAAGCTCTGCCGAGTGGAGCTTTTTCACATTTTTTTTGGGGGGTACCCCCTCATATGTGTGTTCTTTTATTTGGAGATTTACAATGTCAATTCCTTCCCCTCTGATTTATCTGTTCGTTCTTTCCAGAATTACTAGCTGTCAAATGTTATACCAACTAAATTGATTTAATTTTTAAAACAATGTATCTTCTTTCCAAGTAGTTCTTTTTAAGTTATTTTTTCAACTTTATCTCCCAGTCCTACTGAATATTTTATTTCAGCTATCACAGTTTTCATTTTCAAAAACCTTATCTTGTGCTTTGTTTCATTTTCCTGGAATCTTGTTCACAGCACCTGAATGTTTGTCTTAATCTCTTTCAGTATAGTATTAAGTAGAGTTTGTTTCTCCCTCCAGAACTGCTTTCTGGGTCCTCCCCTCCCCTCTTTTTCCTATCGAGTTTGGTATCCCTTTCTGTTGGAGGCTCTCTCAGCTCTCTCAAATGTCTGGGGATTCTAGAATGGCCTTAACTACCTAAGAGGAGGACAGTAAACCGCCTGTCACCTGCTGACTTTATTACAGAATAGTGCACTTTTCCTTTGGAGACTCCCAAAGTCAATATCTAAAGTATTTTTCCTTCTTCTTTTTGCCTGAGGGAGTGTACATCTGTCTGTTTTCATTCTAGGGGCAGTGTGGAGGAGGAGGCTGGGGAGAACCAGGATCAGTTTTAATATCCTTGACTGAATTCCACCGAGTTCAGTCTCATGTGTTGTCTCAGTCCTTTTCTGCTTGGCACCTTACTAATTTAGTTTCTTTGGAAAATAAATCTCCTTTTCATTCTGTTTTGGTATCAGAAGATCTTCGCTCACTGTCTGCCATGTGTGGGCATGGGAAGGGAGTTGGGATCCTCATCTCCATTCATAGTTAGAGCTTTTCGCTTCAGCCTTCCCTGGCAGTATCCCGGTTTGGCAGGGTGGCAGGATTCTTTTCTGTCCTTCTCAGTCTCAGATGTGTAGGTTGGCACTTACTGTCTGCTGAGTCTGTGCCCATTTTCTAGTGACATCTGGGAATACTTCATCCTGTGTTGTTTCCTCTCCCATTCCCATTGTCCCTGTGGATTAGGAACCAGTCAAAGAAAAGGCCTTCATTTTAACAGGATCTTAAGAACGAATGTACTAGTGCATGATTCAGTGTACAAATGAAGGGTAACGAGATGTTCACATTTATGTGGACTGTTTACATTTACGTAATTAAAATACGCATTTCTACTTGCGTTCAAATTGTAAATGACTCCGTAGAAAGTGTGACTTCATTTTATAGGAATAAGCATAGTTTTCTCTGCCCTGCCCCTCATTGTCATCTTGCTCAAACTGTGTTCTTATTAAGATTAACATTATGATGGTAGTAGATAGGTCACCTTCATGTCAGGAGCTTGGTGGTTCAGTGGTTAGAGCAGATGGCTGCTAATGGAAAGGGCAGTTGTATGAATGTGTTAGCAGCTCCGTGGGAGAAACATGTGGCAACCTGCTCTGTAGAGATTTACATCTCTAGAAACCCTATGGGCAGTTCTACTCTGTTGTGTAGGGCTGTTCTGCATTGGAATCTACTCAGTCATGGTGGGTTTGGCTAATTGTAGGGTAACCCTCAACATATAGTTGTAATTAAGTCTTGAAAATTCTAATTTTCAATACTTTTCAGCTTTAAGCGAGACAATGTTGTCCTAGCTTTAAATAAGAAGCAGCCATAAAGCTGGGTGCATAATATTGACGTAGTCTAGTTTATGTTCCCTGACACAGAGGCCTGGATAAAGCGTTGATCTTCCAGCATTATTTTCAGTGACTACAAGGTGATTTTGGAGTTCCTAGACAGTACAAATGGTTCTTGCGCTGGGCTGAAAGGTTGAGATCCTCACATTTGGGGAGTTTGAAATATGCCTGTGGTTTCCAAACTGAAATAGCCTAACCTCACCGTGGTTCAGTTTGTTCCGTCTCATTGTAACCTCAGAGGACAGAGTAGCCTGCTCCACAGGGTTTCTCAGGCTGTAAATCTTTCTGGAAGCAGATTGCCAGATCTCACTCCCTCAGTGGGACAGGTGGGTTCCAACCCCCAGCCGAATGGTTGAGAGTATGAAGCAGCAGGTACTTGAGCAGAGCACCCCCTGGGTCTCTTCCCTGAAGTTTCTGGAGCTTATCAGAATAGGTTTCAACGTGGGGAATTATGTCCCCCACAGGGGGGCAGTCTTGTCCTATGTTACTTTTCTCCCTTTGGTGCTAGAGGATTTATTTGCTCCCAGAAAAGAAGTACAGAATTAGCAAATGATGTTTAAACTATATGGGGCAAAGTAGATTCAAAATGTAGGCAAAAAACAAACAAAACAACCCCCCTCCCCCCCCCACACAAAACAAACCATCAAAACACCCTTTAGAGCAGCGGTTGTCAACCTGTGGGTCACGACCCCTTTGGGGGTCAAATGACCCTTTCACAGGGGTCACCCGATTCATAACAGCAAAATTACAGCTATGAAGTAGCAATGAAAATAATTTTATGGTTGAGGGGAGTCACCACAACATGAGGAACTGTATTAAAGGTTCGCGGCATGAGGAAGGTTGAGAACCACTGCTTTAGAGAATCTAAAATTTCCCTCTTCTTCTTCTTTTCCCTGATGTAGGTGAATTCAGTGTTTTAGATGGAGGTTGGTTTGCATGTATTTACAGTAAGCCTGTTGGCTGGAGTTTGCCTTTGCAAGGTAGCAGAATAGAAAGTATTACCCTCCTTAGGAATGCACGGTTTGACAAACGCAACGCATTTTTAAGTTTCATAACTTGTTAGTGACTTGTGCTGTGACACATGCCCGAGGATTGCCCTGGCATTGATGTGTGAACTTTGAGATAACGCAAAGGGACAGACGCAGACTCAGTGACAGGCTGGGCTGAGCACGACTTCCCCCAAATGCTGCCGCCTGCCAAGCCAGAGCTGTAACAGTGCGGTCACATCACAGCGCAACCCTGAGGGAGGGCTGTGAACCCTTGCACCCCTTGAACCCAGGTGTCACAACCCTTTGTGCCAAGGTCATGCTGTGGGAACAATTAGCTTGCAAGTCTCAGCAGCTTAGAACCACCGCTGGTACCACTCTTTTGCACGTTGGCTAAGTACTCACCTACTAGCCCATAGCCAGGGGCATCTCTGAAGACAGGCCTGCAGATCCGCTTCCCAAAGGTCGCAGCTTTGAAAACCTATGAGGTGACTCTACTCTGCACACCCGGGAGTCACCACGAGTCGGGATGAACAGGCCTCTGCCGTCACCCCCACCTTAAATGTCGATCCTTCATGCTTCCTTGCCTCCCCTATTTCTGAATGGACAAGAAAGGTAAGAGAGAAAAAAGATGAAGCTAATTTCCTTATATTTAATCTAAGCAAGGGCTTGAACGCACACCCTAGGAGATATGTTATCTTTCAGAAACAAGAGCTCTCAAGAGTTTTCCTATCAGATGGAGTGCACAGGTCTCCGTTTCAGTGCCGCAAGGCCCTTCCTTGCTGTGCCACTATCGCATTTGTGCACATGGTGGCAATTCAGTGATGCATACAGAACTCAGATGGCATGTGCTTGTCCTGTGAACAGCCTCTGCGCGGTTTCTAGATGATGATAAGGAGCCCTCGTGGTGCTGTGCATTAGGCCAGGGACTGATACCACAAGGTAGGAAGTTCAAACCCACCAGCTCTGTGAGAGAGGCAAGGCCGCCTGCCACCTTGAGGATTTACATCCCTCTATATAAGGATTGCTATGAAACCCGAGGGTACAGGACTTGGATTTTAATTTTGATGATGATAACAATCAGAACACACTGAGTTCAAGGGGATGTTCAAGGGGAAGACGAGTAGGTTCATTGTAAAAGTAAGCCAGGCATGGTGTGGGTTTGGCATTAGGGTGGGTATTGGATGACAAGCCCTGGTCTCTGCCTCAGTGAAGGGAAATTGTTCAGCGATTCAGCGGACACTCAGTGAGCGCTCACGGCCCACAGTGAACAAGTATAGCTCATCTAGTCACTATCCTTTCTTATGGAACTTGTATCACAGGGTGAGAAAAGCTGGAACCTGTGTCTGCAGCAGATGCTGTTCTGTTAATCAGGCTGTGTCACATTGTGCTGTGCTAACAACCCGCCTGAAAGGCTTAGCAGCTTAGAACCGCACTGGCAAACTATGCCCATGGGGCCGTAGGCAACCCCGGGGCCTGTGTCTGCATACCTTGTGAGCTAAGTGTGGTTTCTGATGTTTTAAAAGTGCTCATTAAATAAAACAAGAAGAAGAAAATATGTGACAAAGACTTATTGATTCACAAATCCACCATATTTACTGATTTACTGCTAGCCCTCTACAGAAAAGTTTGCTCACCTTTGACCTGAAACAAGGTTTCTATTTTGCTCATGTTTCATAACCATAGTGGATCAGTAAGGGAGCTGTGCTTACAGACCCAGACTGCCTGAAGCTTCCACTATATCATTTTCTACGACAGGCCTTCATAACGTTTGTGGAAAACTGGAATAGAAAGATCCTGAAATGTTGGCATGAGCTTTTGAAGCCGCAGAAGCAGGAAGAAAAGAACTTGGCAAACCAAAACACCTGCCCTAAAGTTGTAACGCGTCCCTGCTTCTCAGGCTTCCTCACTCAAAGCAAGCCTAGTTCAACAGGGTGGGGTTGTCTTCTTCCCATGATAGAATACGAAGTTCCAACCTTTTGGTAAGCAGTTGAGCATATCAACTCGGGGATTCCCTCATTGGACATGGTATTGAAAACATGAGCTTATTGTCATGTCCTCCTTGATTAAGGGAAACTAAATTTTCCTTGATGTTGCTGCTCTGGTAGCACTTCGTAAATATAGATCTAATCAACGACTAGAAAAAGAAATGAACACGTGAAGGAAAGAGTACACACATGAATTAATGCACTTCCAAGTGGTGACATTCAGAAATATGTGATCAGAATCTTCAGGAGAGATACCTGGGTGTGGAGATTTTGCTCCGGTAGCCAACAGAGCCTGGGCAGTGTTCAGCGGAAGTGGACCTGAGAATTGCGATGGAAACCAGGTACATCCATGAGGAAAGGTACAAGCAGATCCCACTCTTTTCTCAGCAAGCTGTGTAACCCAACAGAGAAAATCATTTTACTTTCTTGAATGCCACCAAAGTTTGAGAAATAAAATTAGACCTGTCTTATATTGTCAGGATTCCAAGAGGGCATTACTTATAATTGGTTGGCTTAATTTTCGTTGAGAACTCTGTGTTGTTACAGGAACTAAAGTAGTCGTGCCCTTCTGGTGAGGAGTTCACAGTCTGTATAGGCAGATTACCTCACATCCCTGTAAAATCTCCTCGTCGACTGTGTAGATAAGGACTCTGTTTATGGCCTTAGTTGGTCTTTGGCTCTATTTTGCTTTGGAGCTGCCTGTGGGTTCCTTTCCGTTAGCCAGGTCTGGTGACTAGTTGAGTTTGAGATGCTGCAGAACCTTATGTGCCCTTAATAGACCGCAGAGCATTGAGCCACTTCTATGGTACACTCTCACAGCACCTGTTATCGAAGGCTAGCTGTGGGCTTTCTCTCATTCCACATCACGTCAAGTTATGAAGAAGGAGTATAATTTCTTTAAAAGTCTCCACAGTTGTTGTTTTTTGAACTTTTTATTGTGATTTAGGTGAAGGTTTTCGGAGCAGGTCATCCCTTTTACAGGCAACAGCTCGTCTACATTTTGTTTCAGCTCGTCCACTGCAGTCCCCTCTATGTACCACCATTACTCTGCTTTCTGCCACTTTCCGTCCCATTCCTCCTCCTTGACTAGCCCTATGGACTTTGTCTTTGGGTAGATGCTGCCCCTTTGATCTCAGTTGGCTGATATCACAGGGGTGGGTTCAATTCCGGACCTGCTGGGTGACTGAGTGCCATAGTCTTGGGGGGTCTCACCAGTCTCTATCTGACTGGTAAGCCTAGCCTCTTTTATGATTTTGAGTGTGGGTCCACATGATTTTCCAGCACTCTACCCAGGACCTTCTAGTGAGATTGTTTTCTGAGCAGTGTCACTACAGTTTTCTTATCCTTGTATTGTCATTGGCGCCTGTGAAATAAGGAAAAGGTGTTGAAGACAATTCAGTCATCACACCAGTTGCGGTTTTTGGCTGCCACATGTTGAGTGGAGTTGGTTCTGATTCCATAGTGACCCTGTGCCCAACAGAAGGACACACCGCTCGGTCCTGCACCATCCTCACCATTGTGATGTTTGAGCCCATTGCTGCAGCCACTGTGTCCATTCGTCTGCGAGGGCCTTCCTCTTTTCTCGCGGCCCCTCCGCTTTACCACGCATGACGTCCTTCTCCAGGGACTGGTCTCTCCTGACAGCCTCCCCAAAGTATGTAGGGCGGAATACTGCCGTCTTGGCGTTTAAAAAGCATTCTGGCTGTACTTCTTCTAAGATAGATCTATCTCTTCTTTTTGCCACGTGCTCTTTATTGATATTATCACAGGTGAATATTGATACTTATTTGTGTGATTATTTGTTAAATGTTTCCCTGCACCACTGTTCCCTACATCTATGCTAATACAGATGGTTTCTAGGTACTATCTTTAGTACTTAGCCTGGTGCATGGTAGGGGTTTACTGTATACTTGTTGGACAACAGAGTGAATTAATGAGTAAATGGAAAATCTGGAAGATCAGACAGGGCATCTGAGAACGGATACTGAATAGCTGATAATCAGGGGACTGTTTAGCATAATGGTCCTCAAACTTCATAATGCCGTGACCCTTTAATACAGTTCATCATGTTGTGGTGAGCCCCCAACCATAAAATTATCTTTGTTGTTATTTCATAACTGTAATTGTTCTACTGTTATGAATCAGGCAACCCCTGTGAAAGGGTCATTCGACCCCCAAAGTGGTTGCGACCCACAGGTTGAGAACCGCTGGTTTAGCACTTGCCTGGGGAGCTACTGTGATGAAGACAGAGGCTGGTGGACTGTTCCATTGTTGAATCCCTAACAAAGGGCTTAGAAGAGAAATCTTCTAATGTAATCTTCCAACTATGATGAGGTTTACCCACGCTGCTGTAGGAGGAGGGATGGCCTGTGCTCCTGACACATGGAAAAAGTGCTCACTGAAATCAAAAGAAGGGTTCCGATAGAAGAGAGAGTCCAGGAGCGTTCGCTGGGCTGAGGAGGGAGGGGTGGTAGGAGCAGAGATTTCAAGCCTTGAAAGGGGGAGATGACATGCCATTTGCCGTGCTAGCTATCCAAGATGTCTGAGCTCAGACTGGAGGGTGAAGTAGCTGGGGCTGAAACCCCAGACCACAGCGGGATGTTCTGGCCAGGCTGTGAAGTTGGGAGCCGGAAGAATGTGACATCAGGATTGGAGGAAGGCGTATCAACAACCTGTGATATGCAGACGACACAACCTTGCTTGCTGAAAGCACTTGATGATGCATATCAAGGATTTCAGCCTTCAGTAGGATTACAACTCAATGTAAAAAAGAAAACCAAAGTCCTCACTACTAGACCAATAGGTAACAATAGATAAATAGAGAAAAGATGGAGATTGTCAAGGATTTCTTCTTGGTTGGATCCACAATGAATGCTCATTGAAGTAGCCTTCAGGAGCTCGAAGGACACATTGCATTGGTTAACTCTGCCGCTCAGGACCTCTTTAGAGTATTTAAGGATGTCGCTTTGAGGACTACGGTGTTCCTGACCCAAGCTATGGTATTTTCCGTGAAAGGTGGACATTGAATAAGACGGAAGAAGAATTGATATGTTTGAATTGTGGAAAGAACTTTGAAGAATATTGCAAATACCCTGAATATTGGTAGAATATTGAAAATACCATGTCCTGACAAAAGGACAAGCAAACCTATGTTGGGGGAAGTACTGCTGGAATGCTTCTTAGAAGCAAAGATGGTGAGACTTTGTGTATAGTACTTCGGACATATTGTCAAGAGAGACCGTTCCCTGGAGAAGGACATCATGCTTGGTAAAGTGGAGGGGCCGTGAAACAGAGGAAGGCACTCGAAAGTTGGGTTGACACAGTGGCTGCAACAATGGGCTCAGACATAAGAACAATTGTGGGCATGGTGTAGGATCGGCCAATGTTTCGTTCTGTTGTACAGGGTGGCTATGAGTCAGTGGCACTGACTGGCACCTAACAACACAGCAAAAGCATGCAAATGATGAATGAAAATGTGCAAATTGCTGAGTTCCCCATGGGGAAAAGGGGAATGCCTCACGTTGTGCGGCATTCCAGTGGTTCCTCATCTCTAGTGATCATCAGAGCCACCCATTGCAAAAGGCAAGGCCAGCTTTATAGACCATTTCTGAGGGAGGAAAAACGATCCTTCAGCCATGCGTCTAATGCTACACAGATAGTAAATGACCGAGCCAGGATCAGGGGACTCGCCAGAGACCCACAGTTTTTCCGTATGGAAGTTGACAGCTGTAGGCTGTGGCGTGAACATGCTGAAATCTTTCACATTTTCTGTACCATTTGTTTTATCAAATGAGAGATTGAGAGTGCTGTCCCCTCCCCCCTTTAAAAATTTTAATTCTGCACATAAAATATTTTCTGTCATCTTGGAATTTCTTTCATAGCACATGAATGCTTTTATGACCGCAGATTCTGAAAGGAGACATTTTCCTGTACTCCACAAATGGGGATCACACATGGGGAAAGAGTATTCCAGAAACATGACTGCTGCTGCCCAATTCCTCTAACTGGCCCGACAGTGTTCGTTTTTGCTCTCTTTAAGAATTGTCCCCGACCATCTGTGTTTGTGCAGACATCTGTCCGAGTTTCTGTCATGAGCTAAATTGACTGGAGTGATAAGAATTATTATGAGATTTGGCCTCTCCATCAAATTCCTTGGCACTTTTATAAGCTTAAAATATTTTTTTTATGTGTAACGAGATCTAAAATACCAAGTATTTTAGGTTGTATGTTGGACAAGGTTTATATGTGTGCTAAAATATTGTGAGCCCCTCCCCACCTAACATTACTGTGCTGTCACTTCTGTGTAGTGATTGCTTCATTTTAAATTACAGTGAATTTTCTGCAATATTTAGTACTGATAAGGAAAGATTTATAGAAACTATCTAGCTCATGACTAGTTTTTTGACCACACTTTATGTAACTTAGCTATCTAATTTTGGTCAGTAATGCTACTGCATGTGTGTGTGTTTTCTGTTAATTGGTAGCAATTAATAAAACCAAGTCCTTGCCCTTACAGCTCTTGCATCCTAGGAATGCAAACAGACCCTAATCATAAAAACAAGCAGCAGATACATATAAGGAAAACAATTTCAGACAACCAAAGAGAGTAAGGTTAGAGAGCCCTAGTGGCATAGAGGTTATGTGCTGAGCTACCAACTGCAAGGTTGACAGTTCAAAATCACTATCTCCTCTGTGAGAGAATGAGGGTTTCTACTCCCATAATAAGTTACAATCTCAGAAACTCACAGAGGCAGTTTCTATTCTACCCTCTCCTATTGGATCACCATCAGTTGGCAATCGACTCGATGGCAATGAATTTTCATTTTGTTAAGGTCAAGGAAGACCTGTCTGAGAATCAAGACCAGAAATGGGCTTAAAGGCTTCAAAATCTTGCCGGGAAGCTGGTTGGAGCACCAACAGAACCCACCGAGATGATACCCACTGGATATCCTCACACCATGAAAGAGCTGCAGAAGGAAATGGAGACCCCCCTCTCCCTGCAGTTTCTCCTTGGTGCTTTGTCCTGACAAAACTTCCCACCCTCCTAGGTGGAACAGGGGAAATGTTACCATGGACAGCTGCCACAAACATGGTCATGGAATTGAAGCTCAGACTGGTAATGGATAACTAGCCATGAGTACGTAAATGGCGATGCTACTTACGGAGATGCAGAATCCTTGAGGAGACATATGAGATTAGGAGTTCCCCTTGTGGTGTGTTAATTTTGAGATGTCTAGTAAATACTAAGGAGGAACCCTAGTGGTATAGTGGGCTGTATGCATTAGGCGGTTAACTGCAAGGTCAGCAGTTCAAAACCACCAGTCACTCCTTGGGAGAACCATTAGCCTTTCTACTCCCCTAAAGAGTTGCTGTGTGAATCCAGGGCGGATGAGCCCTACAGGACCAGTGGTGTGAGTGGCAAAACAGGGAATGTAGAGGGAGAGTGGGTAGGAAAGAGGGAACCGATTACAAGGAACTATATGTGACCTCCTCCCTGGGGGACAGGAACTGAAAATACAGGGAATCCAGGGCGAATGAGCCCTATAGGACCAGTGGTGT
>NW_022111320.1:31666772-31669519 GCF_000313985.2 Echinops telfairi
AAAAAAAAAAGGACTTTGCTGTGCTACCCTGCCCTACAGGGTCACTATGAGTCAGGATCAACTTGGTAGCCATGACTTGGGTTTGAAGGTTTGAGTGGACACTTGAGAGTCCTATTGGTGCTGCAGGGTAAGCATTGGCCTGCCAACACTGAAGTTCGAACTCACCAGTTGCTCCCTGGATGATGATTAAAGATTGCAGCCTTCAGCATGGATTGCACCTCAATGTAAAGCCAGCTAAAATCCTCACAACTTAACCAGTAGACAACATTGTCTATAAATGGAGGAAAGATTGAAGTTGCCAAGGAGTTCATCTTTCTTGAATCCACAATCGATGCTCATGGAAACAACAGTCAAGAAATCAGAGTACACATTGCATTGGGCAAATCTACCACAAGTCTCATCAGACTTGCCTCTATGGAGCTTTCTGGCTGTACTTCTACCAAGACAGATTTGTTTGTTCTTTTGGCAGTCCGTGGCATTTTTAACGTTCTTCACCAGCACCATAATTCAAATGCATTGATTCTTCTATGACCTTCCTTATTCAGTGACCAACTTTCACATGCTAATGAGGCAATTGAAAATACCATGGCTTGGATGAGGTGCACCATAGTCCTCAAAGTAACATCCTTGCTTTTCAATGCTGTAAAGATGTCTTGCACAGCAGATTTACCCAGTGCAATGCTCTGTGTGCTCTCTTGACTGTTGCTTCCATGAACATTGATGGTGGAGCCAAGCAAGATGAAATCCTTGACAGCTTCAGCCTTTTCTCCACTTTTCACGATGGTCCCCAGTTGTCCAGTTGTGAGGATTCTGGTCTTCTTTACAATGAGTAGTGATCCATAACACAGGCTGTAACCCTTGACGTTCATCATCACGTGCTTCCAGACCTCCTCACTTTCAGCAAGGAAGGTTGTGTCATCAATGGTGTATAGGTGGTTTTTACAGCTATGAGTCACATAATGTTACCTAGGGAAAGAGTGTAGTTAGAGAAGCAAATATAATATATTAATTTGAAAGTATAGACAAAGGTTTGATAATTAAATGAGAAACAAGTACGAAGAACTTGATTTCTTTGGGAGTATGTATATATTTCCCTTCCCATTTAGAAATGGCCTTGAACTCACAAAAGTATCATATGGAACATTTTAAATGGAAAATATGAAACAAAACAATTTTTTGTGTGTGCCATCGTGAAATATTGACTCTTCCATGATATTTATTTGCCTTGACTGATAAAGCCTTTAGTAACAGTCTTTTGAACTATTTTTTATTTCTTAATATCCACGGTGCTAAAAATTCAATGCTCCTTTCTTTCATTTTGAGGGGGCTTACCTATTTGAGATTTTTAAACATTGAAATGTCTAGTATGTTTCACTAGAGACCTAAAGTAAAACTAATGTAGCTTTCTTTCCAATAGATCGTGCTACTTCTTTCCTAATTATATTAAATTATCTTAATATTTTAAGCATAAGTGACGGGTCTAAATATTCTGCACTGTTTTATCAACAGCAGTGGATCCGAAGTTTCTGTTGCCTTTCATGCTCCGTCGTAGCCACAGTTGTCAGTTTTCATTTGGTGTTTTTCTTTTACCTCTTCTCTTCTAGAAGTTAGTCGATTAGGTGGTAAAATCTTGGTATGGTTTTAATTTTTATTGAACATCATTTTGAAGTGCTTGCTAACTGAAAAATTGACAGTTTGAACCTTTTCTCCCCACCAAGACTCCCCTTCTCCCCCCTCCCACATCCAACCCTGGTTTTACCAGAGACCTGGAGGTCTGTTCCTGTAAAGATTACAGAAACAAAAACAAAAAACAAAAAACTCGATGGGAACTTGCTGTTCTGTCGCATAGGATCACTGTAGTCGCAATCAAGGCCCCAGCACCTAAAAACAATGTTTTCGTTAGTGTAGTACTTGTTCAAATCTTATGCACATTTTACCCATTAACTTATTTTCGTTTTCTTGAGTTTTTGGTACAAGTTGTTTCTCAGATACATGATTTGAAAATGTTTATCTCAGTATACAGTTTGTGTTTTCTTTCTGTTCATAGTTTCTTAAAAGAGAAAATTCTATTTTATTGAAATCCAATGCATTAACTTTTTCTATATACTAATGACTTGTGATTTTGATTTCACAAAAAAGTAAAATAATATTGCTACAAAATCACTGACCTCTTTATTAATCAGAAATATCAAAATATGGAGCTATTGTTTCTTGTCATATCCTTCATCTATGTCTAAACGCTCCTGAAAGCTGTTTCTCTCTAACTCTTCTCTTAAGAATTCTGTTCTTTTTCACTTACACTAAGTCAAAACCAAACTTTGGGAGTCCTTTAGGGATCAAATCGTGTTTCTTTTCAATGTTCTTTAATTTGGGGGAACAAAAAAGTCTGGAGGGGCATGATCGGGCTATTAGGTGGATTTGTTATGGTTTCCTCCTGAAACTCCACTAAGATAGGCCTTAGTACCATTGAGGAATGAGCAGGTTCATGGTTCTGATGAGGAAAAAAAAATCCTTGGTATGTCTCTACCAGCTCTTTTGTTACCAATGGGATTTTCTATTTTCTTAAAACGTAGTCATAATAAGTCCTTGAAATCATTTGGAATCCACCCGCCAATTAGTACTATAATTTTCTAAGCTTTTACTTTTGCCTTGTTTTACTGACTCAGCTTATCTCCTGGGTCACTATTTTGTGTGACCCTTCTTTTGGGAAGGCACCCTAAGAAGACTTATGACAGTGCATGGCTGAG
>NW_022111320.1:31670582-31671553 GCF_000313985.2 Echinops telfairi
ACTCTGTTCCATTAGTCAGCATATCATTTTGCAGTAAGTACCACATGTTGCTTGCAGTACATCTTACAATTAGGTCCTGTGGGTCTTCTCACTCTGTTCTTAATTTTCAAAATCGCTTTGCGTATTTTAACTTATTTTCCTTTCTATATAAATTTTAGAATTGTGGAAATCTAAGGAAACTATTACTATGATATTGATTACATTGGATGTTTGGTTCAATTTGGGTAGAATTTACATCTTCACCATATTGTTTTCTAATCTATGCACATTGTCTATCTCTCCACTTAAGTCTTCTTTTATTAAATCTTTCATTTGAATATTAAACCTTTATTTTCTAATTCCCTCTCCAGTGTTTTATAGTATTTAGATTATATGTATATATTTTTAAATATACATCTAGGTGTGTCTTTTGTGTGTATGCTAAGTGGACAACCCTCCCTTTTTATTGCACATTCCAATTGTTTGCTGCTGGTATATCCCTTGCTGTTATAGCCATTCTGACTCATGGTGAGTTATAAAGATAATTAATTTGTATGTTGATTTTGTTTGTACCTGCAACTTTGCCAAACTCACTTCTTAATTTTAGGAACATTTTTAATAAATTCCTTGGAAATTTGTATATTAAAAATCATATCATTTGTTATGGGCTATAAGGGGACTTCAAATAGTTCATGGAAAATGGCATTAACAGATAATGGAATTTTTCCATGAACTTTTTGAAGACTGCTGTATTTAATTTCTTTATAATTTGGATGTCTTTTATTGGTTTTTCTTTCTTTATTGAACTTCCTTGGATTTCCAGTATAAGGCTGAGGAGAACAGATTCATTTTTGATCTTAGGCAAAAAGCATTCCAACATCAAGTAGTATATGAGCTGAAAACTTTTTTGTGGGTCAGTTGTTCAAATCTACCAGCTGACTCATGGAAGAATGATGAGGCTCTCTATTTCCATAAAGACTTGCAGCCGGGGG
>NW_022111320.1:31672447-31673650 GCF_000313985.2 Echinops telfairi
TACATTCATTACCCTCATCATTCTCAAAACATTTGCTCTCCACTTAAGCCCCTGGCATCAGGTCCTCATTTTCCCCCCTCCCTCCCCACTGCCCCCTCTGTCATGAGCCCTTGATAAAATTTATAAATTATTATTTTGTCATATCTTGTCCTGTCCAACATCTATGGTATATTTTCAACCTCAATGGCATGGTGGTATAAATAATCAAATATTTTGTTCAAGTTCATTGTGGTGAGATTCTATAAGCATTTGGCATACTTTATACAGTGATATATTATGAACATCACATCTATTCGAATTAGTGATTTGAATTCTGGACCTGGTTCAACGTTGTCCCTTTGTTTGATCCTGGTAATTAATCTTTTTGAAATGGTGGTAAATCTGTACCATGAGTAGATGAAGAATATCTGGTCTTACCACTTTGACCTAAGTTGTTGAAATATTTTAAAAATAGAAATATCTGATGGTGCTTTCAAAAGCACCAGCCAGGGTTAATACTAGTTGGTGTACTCTTCTAAAATCATGATCCTTTTTTCATGGTTAAATGTCTTTAGATGATTCTGAACATGGTAGGTGATGCATACGTGGTCGTTCATAAGTATTTGATTGAATATGCCGTGGAACCCTGATGGCACGCTTGTTGTTGTTGTTAACTGTGTTTACACTTTGTATGACTTTGTGTACAATCAGATGCCCTTTAATAGCATTCATTTAGACCTTCCTGTCAGTTATTCAGGCTTATTTTATTTTTCTTTCAGCCTTAAGAGGTAATTATGCTGAAATTGTTGGATTCATCCCATTACTTGAAAATTATAAAGGATAGTTGGAAAAGTGGAATGGTGAATTTGATAAGTAATGTGTAAGGATTATTTTAAATATTTTAAAATGATAAACCTTACCATGCCATATTGCATGGCATGATAAAACCAAGAATGGTGTGTATGGAATATTGGCATATGGGATGTTTTAATGAGATACAAAAAGAAAAACTTTTTATTGTGATTTGTTAGTGTGAGGCAAATCAAGAATTAAGGAACAATGCTATGTTTGTGAATATATATATTAAAATATTTCTTTGTCTTGTGAATTGTAGCTGACTTTGGCCTGGCAAAGCAAAAACAAGAAAACAGTAAACTCACATCTGTTGTTGGAACTATCTTGTATTCCTGGTAAGAACAATTATTTTATGACTCTTAAACATCA
>NW_022111320.1:31675090-31676255 GCF_000313985.2 Echinops telfairi
AAGTGAGCCTTGCCAGCTGAAGCAGGGAACTGGCTAAGGCAGCTGCACCCTGGTCTGACCATCAGAAAGCAAGAGACCCATTTATCCCTGCCCCCTTCAATGAACCCCACATGTGTTTATCGGCCAGGTTGGCACAATAAACTAACACACACACACACACACACACACACACACACACAACCTTTGTGATGCTGTGGGCTAAGGGTTGAGTTGTTAACTGCAAAGTCAGTGGTTCAAAACCACCAAGTGCTCCAAGGACAAAAGATGAAATTGACTACTCCCATGAAGATGTACAGCCCTGGAAACTCTGTCTAGAGTCTATGTGAGTTAGAATACACTTTATAGTATTGAGTTTAGTTTATTGTTTGTGTGTATTTTTTTGCTTCTCAATCTTTTGAAATTGGCAAAAAAATATGCTATTCCAGGAGATAGAATGGGTTTCAGAGAAATATTCTGAAACCTCATTCAAGAGGTCCCGTGATTAAGGCACGCCTGTCTTCTTGTTAACTCTGTTGTGCACTTGAGTCCTATAGGTACAGTTGAGGAGAGAGTTAGGGATAAATCTCTTTGAGAAAGGGTGTCAAAATGTACAAAGTTGTTCATACAAGATGTCCAGGTAGTGCTTTACATGGGTGAATTTTTAGTTCTTTTTCTAGGACTTTTTACATCTTTGTTTTTGAAACTAGCTTCACAAAGATGCAGAGATATTGATGGCCAGGGCAATATTGTGTCTTGGAAACTACAACTTTCTCTACACATCTGTCCTCCCAACAGTAAGGCACTGACATGTACTGCTTGAGTTTTTTTGTTTCATTTTATACTCTTCTTCAGAAATGATGAGAATTGGCTCAAAAAAGTGTGAGCTAATCACCTATTCCTCAGTAGATTTGACGGTCGATCACAACATGAACCGTAAGCTCAACTTTAAGTCAGTATGACTTGGTTTAAGCGGATTTCCTCTCCAGGCTGACTCACGTTCAGAATGGCTAATGTGATCGTGGCAACCTTTGAGTGTGTCCATGTCCGAGGTTCTTTAGAGTGTGGGGGAAGAAATTGAAAACCTGGCAGCTACAGTTTATTAGTCCAAAGATGGATTCATTCTTTTCTTTGATTTTTACATTAGCTGGATTTAGGAAAGCTGTTACTACTCATATAGATCAGTTAT
>NW_022111320.1:31677093-31679271 GCF_000313985.2 Echinops telfairi
AATCAGGCATGGTGTGAAGTATAATGCTATAGGTTGGCATTAGAACCATGAATAGGCAGGAACCTGGGCAGAGGCCTGATACTATTAGTTATGACAATCTCTCTCTTATCATTGTTCCCGGTTTACAGTGTATCCTAAATCAATTTTCTCTCATGTCCTAGTCTTCCTGTGTTTCCCCTATCTTGATTTTGTGGTTTTCTTTAAAGAGAAACCTCTCTGAGTAACTCCTAGGAGACTCACACCTTTTTGTCTTTTCTTGAATTGTCTTTTTAGCCACCCCTAGTGTGTTTCTCTAGAGAAAAATCATCTGCTGTTGTCACATACTTGCTCTGAGTGTCTTTGAGCCAGTGACTACGGGCGTGGGAAACCCAAGGGGTCTGCTCCTTTCCTCCAGAGCGCCTCAGAGTTTGAGGAGCTGGATGTTCTGTGGCATTTTGCCCTTTTCTTTTGCTTCCTTAGATACTAACTAATTTAGTGGAAAAACATTCTCCTTATCAACACCTGTAAAAATTTATTCTCTATCTCAGCTGCCAGATAAATAGCTGTGGGCCTCTCAAAGACCCTATTGTTCTAGAACAGATGGTCAATAAAATCTACTTCTCTTCATCTAATTTGATTCATTATTAGCCAACACTTGTTAATCTTCTTTAAAAATCAGCTTCTTAATTATTTTTGTTTTTATCTTTGTCTTCCTTTCCCATTTTCATTTCTCCGTCTCAGTCCAACTCTGAAGTCCACCCTGCACATCTCCAATTTCAACTGCACTTTCAGGGCAGAGTCTAGAATTTGAAGCTGTGCAAAGCATTTTAGGAGATGTCTGTATGGAACATGTATTTGGGATTTATGAGTAATGAGCTAGCACTCTATAATAAAAGTAGAAGCTGACTACTCTGGGGATGGGAATCCTGGGAGAATTTATTGCTCACTATAACTCTACTCATATTATGGCATTAGGTAATTGAAAGAAAAGCCAAAGGTTTCATCTGATGGATTAAAGTGATACTGTGAGTAACCCAGACAAGTAGAGAGAAAGGCCAGCCTGCCAACTGTCGACTGTATCCCTTGAATTCTTTAAAAAAGTCGCAATACACTCAGAACCCTGAAACTCTTCAGTGGCTTCAAACAATCCAGTGGTGGGGATGGCTTATGATGTGAAGATCAAGTCTTCAATATGCCTGCCATGGGCTCTGGCCTCTGCCGATTTCTCGAGCTTCACATCGAACTCCTCTTTACCTCTAGCGATCCCACTTGTCCTCTCTCTGTTTCCTCTCTCCTAGGGTCTTTGCGCATGTTCTCTCTGCCTGGATTACTTGTCTTCCACTGTCCATCTGGTTAACTCGTTCTCCTTCACCTGTCAGCTAGAAGGTAGCCTCCTTCGCCAACACCTTCCAGCTCCCTGGACAGGGCATGTTTCCCCCGGTCTCATAATCCATGCATGTTCCCTTCTGCCACACAGTCGAAAATGTCATCTATTGGTAATTGTTGAAGTCGGCCTCATAACCTCCATGAAGATAGAGGCCGCAGAGATTTTGTTCACAGCTTGCCCTAGCACCAAGAGCACCCCTGGTGGCAGAGTGGATTAAGCATTGGGCTGCTAATCACTGGGTCAGCAGTCCGAAACCACCAGTTGCTTTCTACTCTCATAAAGACTTACTGTTTCAGAAAATCAGAGGTAGTTCTACTCTGTCTTATTGGCTTGTTATGAGTCACACTTGACTCAAAGGCAGTGAGCTTTTGTTTGTTTGTTTTTCATTTTTACTCTCCCTAGTACCAAGCCCAGGTTCTTGTATCTTCTACTGAAACCCACTGCCCTCAAGAGGGATTCTGGGTCTGTAAGTCTTTATGGGAGCAGATTAATAGGTGGCATCACCAGGGCTCCTGTGGTTCCATAGAGGCTCTTGAAAAAATAATTTTTACATAATGACTTGCAAATTTCCCAATCATGAGCAGGGTCTGAAATGACATGCTATGGGAAAATGGTTCCTCTCCACCATAGCATAGTGTCCATTGCCTGTTATACTCTGCCTACTGCCAGAGCTGCAACACCGTCAACATGCTCATCCTGAATAACTATGACCCAGAGAGCTATACAATTTGCTTCCTCACTTCATTCTAGTCTCTGCTTAAAGATCTTTTCTGTAGAGGTTTTGCCTGATCACCTGCCTAAAATACTAGTCT
>NW_022111320.1:31680793-31683331 GCF_000313985.2 Echinops telfairi
CTTGTTTTGGCTGCTGCTATTGGCTTCATGCTTCTTTCCATAGATGTAATTGGTTTGATTCTTGTGTTTCCATCCAGTGAGGTGCATGAGTCTAATCACAGTTTTACAAAAAGAAGTATTTTCAGTGAGTAAGTCACCATTCTTGCAAAATTCTATTATGAGATCTTCATGGTTCCTAGCGCCACGGGCATATTTACCAGGGCATCCTTCATCAAGAGGCCCTGGTTGCACAGTGGGTACAGGTTGGGCTGCTAACTGCCATACCAGGTGTCCTCAAACTATGGCCCGCAGGCCACATGTGGACTGCCGAGGACATTTATCAGGCCCGCCGGGTGTTTTTGCCCCATTTGGTTTTTTACTTCAAAACAAGATATGTGCAGTATGCATAGGAATTTGTTCATCATTTTTAAACTAGAGTCCGGCCCTCCAACAGGTCTGAGGGGCAGTGAACTGGCCCCCTGTTTAAAAATGTTTGAGGACCCCTGTGCTAGACCAACCGTTCAAAACCACCAGGAGGTCTGATGGAGCAAAACAGAACTTTCTACTCCCATAAAGAATTATAGTCTTGGAAAATCACACGGGGAAGGTCTCCCTGTTCTATAGGGTCACAATGAGTAGGCATTGGCTTAGTAGCGAGTTTGGTTTTCTTGGTTTTGGGATCCTTCTTTGTTTCCTACTTTTGCTTTGCAATTACCAGTCATTATCAGTGCATCTTGATTACCTGTTTGATCAATTTTAGATGCAAAACTTGGTAAAATCCTCAATTTCTTCATGATTCACATTTTGCATTAGTGTAGAAATTTGAATAATAGGTGTACTACCTGGTCTTCCCCTACGTAGGTGATATTGTCCTATGACTGACAATGTTGTACTTTGGGATAGATCTTGAAGTGTTCCTTTTGACAACGAATGTGACGCCATTCCTTTTGAATTTGTCACCCCCTCATAGACCATGTCATTAATTTAAAATGGCCCCTACTACTCCATTTCAACACACGAATACCAGTCCATTCAGCTCACAGTTTAGGATGTTGATCTTTTTGTGTTCCATTTCATTTTTGACAACTTCTAATTTTCTTAGAGATATAATCATTACATTCTGTGCTCTAATTATTAATGGATATTTGTATGTGTTTCATATTTTAAACTGTGTTGCACCAGCATTTGAAGGCCCCTTAAATTTTACTCCATCCATGTCGTTAAGGCTGACTCCTCTCTGAGGAAGCGACTCTCTGTCAGTCATTGTACTTTGAATGCCTTCCAACTTGAGTAGCTCATCTGCTGGCATGATATCAAACAATGCTCCATTGCATTTCACTGCCCAATTTTCGTAGACCTTCAGGTTCTCCTTCCTAGTATGTCTCAGTCTGGAAACTTCCTTGAATTGCACCGAACAAGAGTGACCCTCTTGGTATTTGAAATACTACTGACATAGGTTCCAGCATCACAGAAACTTAAGAATCACATCATAATAAAAAACTGACAGAGGAGTGGTTGATATTTGCTCTACAGGTAATTTAACCCTCTAGCCTCCCTTTAAGGTAAGTGAGACCACCTAAATTATAAGGATTATAAGGATGCTTAAGTCATTTGCCCAACATCACACAGCAAGTCAATAGTGGAGCCTAGATGCAAACTTACACAGCCCACCACAGTCCACAGTGTTAACCATCATGCTGTTCTACTTGCTAATATAATAATGAGCAATTGGTAGGTTAAGATGACATATTAAGAATTTAAAATGTTGCACCAGGTTGATGCTTTCATTAGGGGTATTGTGATTTGTTCTTTAGAGAGCACATATTCCAGAGAGCCTGCATCGGTATACTTTTTATTTGCAGAGTTTTATTAACCCAAATCAAATTCAGTCGTATTTAGAAAGAGTTATATATACATCGCCACAGTCAGTTCTCTAACATCCTCCCCTCCTTCTGTATTAATTATTTGCTCCTCATCACCCTGCAGCCCTACCCTCAGCCCCAATCAGTGCTTCATAAACTGGAAAACTGTAAAGCAACAACAACAACAACAAAATACCAAAACAAAACAGAATATACTCAAAAAGCAAATACCATATATACTCAAGTATAAGCCGATCCGAATATCACCCGGGCACCTAATTTTACCTACTAAAACTGAAAAATTCCGCATATACACAAGTATATATGGTAGGTTATAAAAGGAAAAAGACCAACAACAATATTAAAATAAACCGGAGGAAAAAACCTCTGTCAAGAGAGAAACAGGGACTGTTGAAAACTAGAACAAGTCTACAATGGGTCAAGAGTGAGATCAAATGATTGCTGCCTAATTCCATGTGCTGTAATCAAGTTGACAATAGTCTCTTTCTGTGAGCAAGGTTATTCACATCCCTCAACTGTGTTCAGAAGTGGTCCCCCAGGAGCTACATCCATGTAGGGCCCCAGCAGATGGATCTGGGGTTCCCACTGTCATCCATAGCCTTCTGCAAATTGGGTGTTCATCATTCAAGGTTGGATCCCTTGCCCTCCCTGGGATTTAGATTTTGTTATTTGTCAT
>NW_022111320.1:31683782-31684668 GCF_000313985.2 Echinops telfairi
CAATATATACTAGCTTTTATTTTGTGTGTCTCTTTACTTAGCCAAGATTTTAAAAAATGTGAGTCGGGATGTATCATGCCAACTCCTGGATTGTCAGAGGCCCCTTTGCTCTGGGCTCTTCAGCATTCCAGAAAGGGCACTCGCTCTCTGATGATCAGTTTCATCCATCCATGTAGGCCCTTTTGTGTATCAACTAGTGATTGAGAATCACTTCTTTTCACTCTCTATATCTCTCTTCCCTTGCTTTTTCACAATAGCATGTATTTTTACAAGTAAACATGAGTCTGTAAACATTATATGTCTTTATCTACATGCATTTTTTGGGGGTCTGCTGTGTCCTCTTAAACCTTCTATACCAATATGCATTTCATATTTCTACTGGAAAGAGATGTGAATGAGAGTACAGAATAGATACCTTCCTTTAACATTATATTCTTCTTGGTGGGTGTTGGGGCATAGTCGATCAAAAACATATCCTCAGGAAATACCGCAAAGTGAAAAATTCAGGTGATTTATTTGGTAGGTTTTTGTTATCTATTGCTTTATAAGGAGCCATCATGGTGCAATAGTTACATACTTAATTCGTCACCAAAAGGTCTGTGGTTGAACCCACCTTGTGCTCATCGGGAGAACGATGGGGCATTCAGCTTCTGCAAAGATGTCAGCATCAGAAACTTAATGGACTAGTTCTTTTTTTTCTTTCAATCATTTTATTGGGGGCTCATACAATTCTTATCACAATCCATCCATCCATCCATTGTATCGAGCACATATGTACATTTGTTGCCATCATCATTCTCAAAACATTTGCCTTCTACTTGAGCCATTAAAATTGGCTCCTCATTTTTCTCCCTCCCTCCCCCTTACCCCTCCCCCTCCCTCATGA
>NW_022111320.1:31686457-31687968 GCF_000313985.2 Echinops telfairi
GGGATCAGCCATATGGTCCACTCTGTGCATTGACTGTTCAGAGTGGGGATATCGTCCTCCAGGCCTGGTGGGCCAGGATGTGCTCCACTCTCTCTTCCTCCCCCTTCATTTGCTCCTGTGGGCTCTGATCAGCCATACCCCTCTCCCCTAGCTGCAGCTTCAGTGCCATCCTCTAAAGTAAGTTCTTCTGGGGGGAGGGGCAGTTGCCATGGACTAGTTCTTCGCTGTTCTCTGAGGTTGCTATGAAGCAGAGTGACTCAACAACTGAGTTCAGTGTAGTTTGTTATTACTTAGAGCCGCTTTAAACAACAGTCCGTGCGGCTTTGCAGGGTTTACTCAATCCGCATTCAGCTCAATTGTTGACTGAACTGGCAGACCCAACATAGCCTGGTGCATCTGGGAGTTGGCCTTGGTTCTTGGCTGGGGTTCCTAGGGCCCTCTTCCTTGTATCCTTTCATTCACATGACGTAGTCTAAACTGCATTCCCAAAGGCAGAAGTGGACGCTGTAAGCTATCTAAAGCCGAGCTCTGGAAGTCGGTTAACACTCCTGTCACATTCTGTTAGCCAAAACAAGCTAAAACCAGACCAAATTCAAGGGATTAGGAAATGGATTATCTCTGGATGGAAGCAGCTGTCCAGAATTTTTTGGCCATATTCAGTAAATTGAAATATAGCACTACGGTTCGGTCAAAGATAAGCAAAAACAACCCATAAATGGATTAAGGGGCCAGTAGCTGTAGTACAAAACACGAGTCTGTTTTAACCACTAACATTTTTGACCTCTCAGCCCCATATGGTCTCCGAATGACGTGTAGCACTTTAGGTCCTACCAGAAACTATAGATGATATGGGAAACGTAACATAAGGGATTGTTAACTGTGATTAACAATACAAAGAAACTCTTCATGGTCTCTGGGCTGAAGGGGAGCCTATGCAAGGGTAGGTGTACTTGCAGTGGGTTGAGCCCTCTTTAAAGAAGGTGTGCTTCCGTGCAGTAGACAGCTAGGAGTTCAGTGGATGGGACCCAGTGGAGCTGGAACCAGCGGTTCAGAGTGGCTGGGAGTCTTAGTGCCTGAGGGCAGAGGACTTGAGAGGAAGCAGTGGAGGGTGGGATGAGGCCAGGCTTTGCAAAAGCTGGAAGTCTCCCAAAGTGTGTGTTCTCTGTTTCTGTGTTGAGATGGGAGCAGCAAGGTTATCAGCAGGCTGAGGTTGAAGAGTTTCAGGGGGACAGCTTTCTGGGCCAGTGCCTGGAGCAGATTCCACTGTGTTGTTTTTGTTCACTGCTATCGGTTCATGTCTGATCCATGGTGATCCCATGCACAGGGAAAGCAATGGCTGCCTGGGCCTCTGCCGCCTCCACGCTCCACGGAGGATCTGACCACCGTGATCTATCCTCAGAGCTTTCATGGCTTATCTTTGGAAGTTGGTCTCATGCCTTTCCTATCTCCCTGTGGCCCATGCCAGACATTTCAGAAGACCTTTCCTTCTGCAATTCCTTTCAGAACTCTCC
>NW_022111320.1:31688501-31694426 GCF_000313985.2 Echinops telfairi
TGTATTATTCTTATGACTGAGTTTTTCCAAGTGATCTTGCAATCATATACCCCTTTTCAACCTGTGATTTCAAGTTTTGTTTCATAACTTATTTGGCTAGTACTACAAAACCTCTATGCTAAACGTTAATTAAAATTTTAATCTTGACATTTCAGAGTAGTCATAGCAATCCTAGGAGAAACAAAATCATAAATGCCAAATAAAAGACAGCCTTCTTTTGAAAGGCCAGGAATTGTTTCTTTAAAATGGTAGGATCATAGTTATGAATCCACAACTTTCAAATTCAAGCTGCCCTTTGGGGAGGGTTTTTTTTTCTTTTCTTAAATACACTTAAAAAACAAAACAATAAACAGTCAAACTGTGACAATGATGTAATGGGCTATAAGAAAATGTCAAAATCAATATCTGAAAATGTGAACCCTAGGTAACTTTCATGGACATTGGTACATTTCAACTATTTTAAAATATTTATTTTTAAATCCACACATTTTGGGGGTTAAGTTCTTAAAGGTTTTATATCCATCAACTATGTTCATGCTACTCTAGTTTTCCAAAAAGGTCTTTTCTCTAATAAAGCATTTGCCTCACATTGTGCTTAGCCTCTCCTCTCATTTCCTCCAAGCTCATTTATAATTTTTGTATGAAAGTTTACTTAATTCATAAACTTAGTCAATATTACCTCAGAGCAGCAGTAGTGAGAGAAGTCATGACGTGCAGGAGACTTCCCCCGGAGAGTGAGTGTGACTCCCCTGGAGAGTGAGTGTGACTCCTCCGGAGAGTGAGTGTGACATAGTAAAGAGGCTGATCTCCCTGGTTTACTCCTACAGGGCTTTGTGCCTTCTTGTTTGCTTGTGTTAAAGTTACTTAATTTTTAAAGACCTCAATTTTCTCATCTGAAATGTTGGATGATGATGATAGTACACCCCCACCTCCAAAGATGCTATTCTGATTAAAAAAGATGATTAGCTACCTAGCTAGATATGGATAGATAGCAAATACTATCTGGTCGAGACAATAAATACTAGTTATTATTAAGAGTGGGGAATCAAGCCCCACTCTTCACTCCAGGTTACATGGTTTATATAGTTTAGTATGTTTCATCTCATCTCTCTGATCATATTTGGTTTGCCCAGCTTTGGCATTTGTCTCACGGTGGGATAACCCTATCACTCACACATGACATGCTGAGGAATGTCTCTTTCATTCTAAGTGAAAATGGGCCACTTGGAGTTCTTCCCCACGTAAGTGTTGAGCAAGGGCTCAGTAAAGAGCAAAAGCTGGGAGAAAAGAGGCCACAGGGTGTTGGTGGGCATGTTCCTGAGCCTGGAGGAGACCAGCCTGAGAGAATCAGGCCAGCACGTGGTGACTATCAGAGAGTTCTGACATTGCCTAGTCTTTAGTTACTCTTGATCCCTGACACCTAACTGTAGCCTTGCTCTTGTTATACTTACAAGAGCCCACGAGTGAATTCTTCTGGGCTTGCCGGTTACTTTTACTGACCTGTGAGTTTAAGTTCCTTTAGAGAAAGACCCCAGCACAAAAATTCAAGTGCAGGGGATTATTCTGGAGGTGGTTCTAGGAGTCATAGATAGGGGAGTGCAGAATTGAGGCAGAGGAAGGTAGGCAGTTGATAAAGGCATTGTTGGGCAAGGTTTCACCAAGGGTTACTGAAGCATAAGCCTGCTGAGGGGTGTGGGAGCTAGTGTAAACCCTGTAACAGAATTATCATGCCCTAAGAGAAAGAGTATCTCTGTACATCAACTCTTCTCAGCCATTGATTGAGGGTTGTATCTGGGGCACATTAATTCGTCGACCCCTGCAGCCTTTCATGTTACGGGCAGAGAAAGTTGAGGGGTTAACAAAAATCCTTCAACATTCAAACAGTTGGAAGTCTGGCCAGTGTGCTTGGAAGCAGGGCCAGAGGGGGCAGACACGATACTTATAGCCTTTCCTAAAATCTGCAGGAAAAGTCCTGAGTGCTTCAGTGTAAGACATGCTTGAAGGCCTCAAAGTCTTTGTGCAGCCAGGTAGAAGCTGAAGATTTGACCCTCCCCAATCTTTTCATAATTTTAAGCTTTCTTGATGTCCTTCTATGTTAATAACACTCTTCTATGTTAATAGTTGAAAGTCATTGAAGCAGTTCTTGGTAGCTCTTCGAGGTTTTTCTTATAGTGAGATGGAATCAAGACTGTTTTCCATTTCATCATGTCCACAGAGAAATTTTCTACCCCACGCCCTGCCCCTGTAAGTCTGGGCTGCCATTGCCTGCATAGACTTTGCTGATCAGATCGTAATTCAAGGCAGAGGTTACCATGATCATTTACAAATAGATGTGATAGTAACCACTGTAAGCCAGATTCAGATAAAGAATATTCCCTGTTAGGGAGGATCTACTACTGAGCATAAAGACAATCAGGTCTTTGCTTGGAAGTTGCTTACCACACTTTTTAAAATCAGTTTGTGTTATGGAGAGAAATACACATTTTGATGCGGCTTTATATTTAGAGAAAAGCATTTATATAATTATATGCTGTAATTGAGATTGCACGATCTCTTTTTGATACGACACCATAATTACTTGGTTTAGTTATATACTTGAATTTTAAAAGCTGGTGATATGTGGCTTGAGTACACATGAAAAATGGGTGAGTATTCAACATCACCAGAGACAAACAAAAATCATTAAGGCAGTTATATATATCTACGCTTAGAAATTTCCGGACTATTGGCTCTGAATTCAATTTCTGTTTATGATGCAAAAAATATAGTGCTTGACAATCATCAGATGGCTGGAGTATAATTGGATGAGTGTAATCCATTTATTTAATTACCCAGAACCCTCACTGTGAGTACATTTCATTGGTTTCCATGAGGGTCTTCTGGACAATGAATGAGGCAGACAGCAGAATGAATGCATTTGAAAGAATATTGAAAATACAGTAGACTGCCAGAAAAACAAACAATTCTGTCTTGAAAGAAGTACAGCACTCAGTGTAAGATATGAAAATAATAGTAGTTTATAATTTATCCAGGGTTCACGAGGGTTGGGGGGTGGGGGGAAGTAGGAGCTGATACCAACAGCTCAAATAGAAAGTAAATGTTTAGAAAATAATTATGGCAACATATGTACAGATTTAGTTGATGCAATTGGTGTATGGATTGTTATAAACTGTAAAAGCCTACAATAAAATGATCTTTTAATTAAAAAAACAAGCAAACAAACAAGAAACTACCAGCCAGCTTTGGTGGAGAAAGCTAGGACTTTCTACTCCCATAAAAAAGTTACAGTCTCAGAAACTCACAGGAGCAGCTTTACCCTGTTCTATAGGCATCAACTTAATGGCAGTGAGTTTGACTTTTTTATTCTTTGACTTTTTTATACTCAGCCATGGAAATGAGTTTATTTCTAGACGTGAAGGGTGGCTAGGGGCCTTGGTCTCAGGGATTCCCTATGTTCCACCAGTAAGGTCTTTTAAATAGATTTTAAGTTTTGTTTCACACTTTCTCACTGTCAAGGGCCTTCTAATGTGATCCCTTTCAAAGCAGTTGGTCGTAGTAGCCGGGCACCATCTAATTCCTCTTCTCTAAGGATCAGGGAGGCGGATGCTCACATGGTCCATTAGTCTATTGGACTGACTATTTCTGTGCATCTTCAATTGTCTTTATTCTTTCCTCTGGACACACAGAGGTCAATAGTTGTGCCTTAGATGTTGGCACATAAGCTTTTCTTCTCCTTTAAATTTATTCTCATTTTTTATCATTTTCTTGTGAGTTAGGTGAAGGTTTGCTGAGCCTATTGAAGTTTTACCTTTAATAAGTCATACACATTCCTTTAAAAAAAATCATTTTATTGGGGGCTCATACAATTCTTATCACAATCCATACATCCATCCATTGTGTCAAGCACATTTGTACATTTGTTGCCATCATCATTCTCAAAACATTTGCTTTCTACTTGAACTCTTAATATCAGCTCCTCATTATTCCCCCTCCCTCCCCACTCATGAACCCTTGATAATTTATAAATTATTATTTTGTCTTGTTTTACACTGTCCGACGTCTCCCTTCACCCACTCTTCTATTGTCCGTCCCCCAGGGAAGAGGTTATATGTAGATCCTTGTAATCAGTTCCCCTTTTCTACCCCACCTTCCCTCCACCCTCCAGGTATCGCCACTCTCACACAACTCACTGATCCAAATGCCGTCAATGGACCATCACTTATTCCCTGTGTTGTCTATTTCCAGCCTTCCTTCTTTCCTGAGGCTCTAAACTTTGCCCTTGGGCACATGCTGCCCTTTTGTTCTTAGGTTGTTAATTATTCTAACACGCAGGTGAGTTCAGTCTCTCTCTGACCGGTCTCTAACCAGTAAAACTGGTCCCTTTTATGATTTTGACTCCTGTTCCACATTTTTCTCCCACACCATTCTTCTAATGTGATCCTTTTCAGAGCAGTTGGTAGTGGTACCATCTTCATCATAGATTTTTGAGATCTGTTGACAATTCTTTTTCGGGAGCCCACCAAAGACTTTTGCTTAATGTTTCCCCCCACTCCCTGCTGTGTAGTTGACATTTTACTTAATTTTCAGTCACCTGTGACTGTTTTGCAGCGAAATGTGGAGTTGGTTAGGTACATATGAGGGGGCTTCAAAAAGTTCCTGGAAAAATTCCATTGTCTTTTAATTCTATTTTTTCCCCATAGTCAACAGCTTCCAGTACTGCAGAGAGGCCAAATATTAAGAACGATTGTTTTTATATGTTGATTTGAAATGGTTCAATGTAAAATATTAAAGACTATCTCTTGGATTTACGGATTTACAGATAGTGATCACCAAGAGAATTGGAAGAGGGGTGCTGAGAATTGATGCAGGACTGCAGTGGGAGGGGAAAGTGGCTAGCTAAGGTAGACAGAGCACTGAGAAAACCGCCCTGAGAAGGCATGGAAGAATGAGGGTCATGGTTACAAGCTGGGGAACTGAAGGTACTTGTCTTCAGAGGGAGAAGGAGGCACTGATGGAGAGAGAGGTGAAAGGTGTGAGAGAAGCAATATTTTGTGGAGCAAGAAATGGCAGGTTCAGCCCTCTATTTCAAACAAGGCTCTTTTGATTTCTGTTCTATCTTCATTATTTAAAATGAAGAAAGAGTTTATAAAACCTTTGGAAAACACTGAGTTAGATGTTCCAGTTCTAAAAGTCTATTAATTATGAGATACGCCTCTCCCCAGAGTAATTTACAATGATAACTTAAATGAGCACATTCAGATAAAAGGGCCTTAATCGACAGGAATGACTATTATAGCTGCAATTATTTGCATTTCAGTTTCTGACTGGTACTTTAACAGTAGGGGTGTGTACATCTCAACCTTTGAATTTTGACTTTTATTTGTAAAAAGAAAAGGAAGCATTATTCTGCACTGAACTCCCTGCGGAGATTTTTACATGAAAATGAGATTTTATCCCGTGTTCAGTTTTTATAAGCATGTACAGGCGGTTCCCAAGGTACAGACATCGGCATACTAAGCATCGACTTACTGAACAACTCCAACTTGCCCTTTAACAATAGGGAGATGTGTTCTTTCTTTGAAACTCATCACTTGCGACTTTCCTATCCTTGAACAGACTTCGGACCTTTTTTTCATTAGAAAAACAAAAGCAAAGCCCCACCCACTCCAATCAAATTGATTACAACTCAGAGTGATCCTACAGGATGAGTCAACCCCAAACCAACTCACTGCCAGGCTGACTCAGAGCAACCCTACAGGACAGGGTTTCCAAAGTTTTACCCTTTGAGAAATTTTTAATAAATCATTTTATTGGGGGCTCTTACAGCCCTTATAACAATCCATATACATCAATTGTATTAAGCACATTTGTACATAATGTTGCCATCATCATTTTCTTTCTATTTGAGCCCTTGCTATCAGCTCC
>NW_022111320.1:31697070-31720268 GCF_000313985.2 Echinops telfairi
GGCACCACACCCTGGCCCCAAAGTCCAACTTCAACATTCCCTGGGGACCTTGCTGCTCCATTCCCTTGCTTATCTGTTGCACCCTCTTAGTAGTTTGCCTAGGTGTGGCGGGATCAGATCGGGCGCAATTCCCACACTATATCTCTGGTGACCACAGCATTATAACCCGGGTACTGTTAGTACTACAGTTCAATAAAAACATTTTTATTGCTCTCTATCTGTGATGGCACCATTAAAAAAACAAAAATCCAACAATATATAAAAAAATGCATCATGATGAAGTTGGATTCATACCAGCAATACAAGGATGAGTGAACATCCGAAAAACAATTACGTAATGCAATCCATCACATAAACAAGATAAAGTATAAGAACCATATGCTCATATCAATGGATACAGAAAAATGATTTGACAGTATCCAATACCCATTCCTAATAAAAGCACTTAGCAAATAGGAATCAAAGGGAAATCCCTCAACATAATAAAGGCCACATATGAAAAACCAACAGCTAATATCACATTAATTGGGGACATTTTTCCCCCTGAATAAAAGGGAGCCCAACAAGGTTATCCCTGATCATCACTTTTATTCAACATTGTGTTGGAAGTCCTAGCCAGAACTATAAGACAACAGCAAGAAATTAAGGGAGTATAATTGGGCAAAGAAGAAGTGAAACTTTTTCTACTTGCAGATGATATGATTTTATAAAGAACCCTAAAGTCTCCACAGTGGGATTGTTGGCAACAATTAGGAGCCTAATAATTGGATTCTCTATAACAGTAATGAGAATTCCATAGGGCTTTCTAAGCTATAATCTTTACAAAAGTGGATCATCATATCTTCATTTCCATGGAGTGGCTGATGGGGTCTAATTGCCAAACTTTCGGTTAGAGCATAGTACTTAACTGCTGCAAAAACTGCTTACATGTTCACAATTTTTTGGTGAGTATGAATGCACTGTCGTATAACGGTGCTTCAGTACTTCATATTTAAGACATACTAAGAAACAACTATAGTCTGGGCTTCAAAACTGAGTATATGTCTGCCATTAAAATGTTGCTTAAACCTTTGTGATGGAGACAGCATTTCAGAACAGGAATAGAGCTTACAGACCATCCCTTGTTCTTTTTGAGTTCAGGAAACTGAGATCCCCCAGTGATTGCTCATTCATGAGATAAACGTTGCTTATTTGTTTGATTGTTTGTTTGTTTTTAGCTTGTCCATTTTCTTTACTTAAGTCGTATTTATGTTTGTGTTGATTGTAATCTAGTAAATTGTAATTTACTAGAATGTGAATTTCCTGAGACCAGGGATGTTTGCGTGATTTTTCCCCTTCTTTTCTGCTGCAACTTTAGCATATACAGCACTGTCTGTCACATAGTAGGTGCCCAATGAATATATGTTGAATAAATGAAAGGATGACTATCTAGGGAGCAATTAAAAAAAGTGTATGTGTTTTTAGAATATGATGTCAGGCTTTCTGTGCGATCTGGTAAAAGATGTTACCTAATATATGTAGACCTCACCTTAGACATTGACAGATGCTATATTTGGGGGACCAAGGGTGTGACATGGCCTGACTGGGGTCAGAGATCGGGAGGGTTAACATGGTGGGATAGAGGAATTGGTAAGAATAGGCTGCCATTACTGTTTTGAGTCCACACATGTTTTCTAAAATTATGTTACAGGCTGGAAAGTAAAGACAGCCTGAAACCATTGTCACCAGTACCAGATTTCTATTTTTTCAATAATGGTAGTAAAATTCCCTCGTTCTCTCACTTTGTCTCCAATGGGTCAGAGATCACATATATATTTGTCTGGCTCTAGGCCATCTCAGAATTCAGGCATACGGCACTTGTATTGTCACTGCCATGTCGATGACCTTGCCTCTTTTTTCCCTGCGCTCACACAATCTCCACGGAAGCTGCGAACTCTCTCCGAGATATAGCACCTCTGTAGATACTGATAATGTCACTTTGCATTTGTATGACCCGAGCCAAACCAACTGCCATCAAGTCCGTTCCAACCCATTCTGACCTTGTAGGACAGAGTGGAATGGTCCGGGACTCTGTCCCTGAAAATCTTTGTAGGAGCCTCATCTTTCTCCCGAGAACTAGCTGGTGAATTCAAAATGCTGACTCTGTGGGTAGCAGCCTTACTCATAACCCACTCTGCCCTCAGAGCACCTTTGCATTTGTATAGTGTTCAGGTTTTTTCATGGCATGTGCACCTATTTTATGAGTGGATAATAAGTAAATTGCAGTGCTGCATGAAATCAAGTGTACTATCTGGGAAAAGCTCACCGATCTAAATGAGATAATGAAAAATTGAGTCTAACTGGACTTCACATTTTCCGTTTAAAACAAATATATTAAAGACAGAGTGGCAACCACACAGCTAAGCCCAGATCCTGGATTGTAGATAACAGTGCCAATCTATTCTTCTTTTTTATTACCGTATATATTCGTGTATAAGCCATTTTTCAACACATTTTTGTGCAGTTTTTTTTTTTTGTGGATGAGAGATTTATTTGTGTGGTTTTTGTGGTAAAATTGGGTGCCTTGGCTGATATTTGGCTCAGCGTATACTCCAGTATATATGGTATATTATGTTTTGTATATTACATGTGATGCAATGTTATTTTTTTATTTGGTTTTTATATATATGTTTGTATTAAACAGGGTTCTCTAGAGAAACAATATTAGGACGCTTATGAATTTATGTACATAAAATGAGCGTTTCCCAGATAGTGCAATTGATATATGGATATATGGATAGATATATATAGCATGAAGGAATATAACAGCTAATTAGTCCACACAGCAGTACAGAATACCCAATTCAACTCATTTCCATGGAACAGTTAATTTACTGGAAGCCCTTCAACTCACGAGGACTGCTGGATCCAAGGTCAAGGAAGCAGACAGCTGAGTCTTCCCTAGAGTATTACAGGCAGTCCGGCCACAGCAGCAAACAGCAGAGTGGGTCACCAACAGTCAGCAGCTTAGGAACTTAGTGAAGCAGGCTTGGATGGGATATCAAGCTCAAGTAATGCCAGACAACTGGATCTGACAGCCTCAAGCTCAAGCGATGTATACATCAGCAGTGTGGCAAAGTAGGTCTCAAAGGAACTTCAAGCTCTAGCAACACAATCCACGGGTTGGCTGTCCCACAGGTAGTGTAGCTCACAAGATGAGGCAGTGAACTAGCTGGAGAAGCTACATGCTGTTCTGATCACCAGAGAGCAAGAGAGAGAGGGATGGGGCTTGCCGAGCCATGTATCTCTTTGCTCTCCAATCAAACTGTGAATTTATTAATCCCACATGTTCCTATTGGCCAGGTTGGCACAATAAACCTAACTATCACAATGGTCTTTAAATAAGTATTATATGAATTCAAGAAATAATGGTCCAGTTTTAGTTGTAAGTCATCTACTACTCATTCAGGGAAAATATATTAATTAGTCTTCCAACTAGAGTGAAAACTGCTCTAGTTCAAACCAACCAGCCACTCCACAGGACAAAGAGAAGGCTTTCTACTCCTATAAAGAGTTCTATACCCCTTAGGGTTTCTCTGTCCTTTATGCTCACTATGAGTCAGAAATGACTGAATGGCAGTGAGAACGATTTGAATCATACTGTCTCCCTGGCATAATGAGAGGGTTTGGTGTCTGGAAACCAGTCTTGGCCCACCTTTATCTGTGGCAATAGTAAGGCTATTTTAATATACCGAAGGCCAGTTTGTTATTTAACTAAACTCTTTACATAGAAGATTTGATCATTTCTGTCAACGTTGCATATAGATTTAACATTTATTTGTATAGCTTCACTATGAGTTGGCATTGACTCAATAGAAGTGAGTTTGGTATTTTTGGTTTTGCACTTTAAGATGCTACTTGTATTTATAAGAACTCCTTAATCATAGATGTCATTGGTGTTAAGATGTGTGTTTACAAAACATGAGAGAGAAGACTCGAGTGTCTTATATGATTGTCATTGCCTTTCTAAAGTAAGTGCAGAAAATGAGATTTAATTTATTGTTCAAATAATGTGCTTTTCTAAAAGAAGTATAAACATTAGTTAAAGATGCACACAAATAATTCTGTAGGTAGGGTTGTTAGGTAAAATAAATAAATGTGCAAAGACTTGGAGTTGAAACCAAAAGTGAAGAATAAGCTCAGCATTTCTCAGATTGAAAGAAATGAAGAAAAAAAAATCACAACTTGAGTTGAAATATTGGAGGATTCTATGGGCAAGGTTTTGAAGGATATGGGAAGCATAGAAAAATATAGTAGGAATACACAATCACTACACCAACAAACTTGGTTTGCAATCAACCATCTCTGAAGATGGCATATAACCAAGAGCCAATGGTACTGAAGGAGAAAGTAAAAACTGGACTGAAGGCATTGGCACAAAAGAAGCTACCAAGAATTGATAGCATACCAGCTGGGATGTTTCAACAAGTGGCTGGAATTATCAATCACTCATTTATACCAAGAAATTTGGAAAATAGCTCTCTGGTCACCAATTAGAAGAAGAATATATATATATATATAAATAAAGATATAAATATATATATATATATCCATTCCAAAGAAAGGTGACCCAACAGAATGTGGAAATTACAAAACAATATTGTTAATATAACTTACAACAACATTTTGCTGAAGGTCATTAAAAATGGTTACAGCAATACCTCCACAGGAAACTCCCCGAGACTCAAGATGAACTCAGACTAGGGCATGGACTGAGGGTTTTCGTTGCGCATGTTAGATGGCTAGGACCCCTGGTGGCATAATAATGGGTTATGCTTTGGGCTGCTACCCCCAGGTCAGCAGTTAGAAACCACCAGCCTCCCACTCTGTGGGAGAGAGATGAAGACTTGTGCTACTGTAAAGAATTACAGTTCTGTTCGTCCTATGGGGTCACTATGAGCTAAAAGCCACTCAATGACAGGGAGCAACTCAGATGGATCTTGGGTGAAAGGAGCACATACCAGAAAGACGTTTACGCATGCTTTATTGATTATGCAAAGATAATTGACTGCATGGATAAATTATGGATGACATTATGGAATTCCAGAACAGTTGTTTGCTGCACAGTCTAGGAGGCAGTTGTTGAAGAACAAAGGGATTCTGCATGATTTACAAATCAGAAAAAGCGTGCCCTAAGTCTGTTTCCTTTCACCATACTTATTAAATTTGTATACTAAGTGAATAATCAGGAGTTGAACTATATGGAAAATGATGCAATGTCAGTATTGGAGGAAGGCTCGCTAATAACCTGTTATAGGTAGATGTCATGACTTTGCCTACTAAAAGGGAACATAACTGGAAGCATTGGTGGTGGCTGGAGAACTGCTGTTCCTGACTTGTGCCCTGCTAACTCCTGTAATAAATCTCTATAATCACGAGTATTTTCTATGAGTTTTTTGTAGCCACTGCAGCAAATTATCTAAGCCAGCAGAGAAGTAGAGTGCTGTGGGAGGGATGTTTGGTATCAGAACAGGGGTAAAGATGGGTGCAGTATGGAGGCGGATCAGGTGTATCAGATCTCTGACTGACAGGAATTGGCCCCCAGCCCCTCTCCTGCCATGAAGTCAGAGGAGGTCAGATACCATTTTTGCTGCTCCTTTCATTGAACATCAGAGTATGATGTTGTTCAGTCTTTCCATGAAAATATACCCAGGCAAGACCGGATCCCGTGCACAGGTACAGATAGGAGATAAGAGCTCACAACACATGGAATCCAGGAACAGGAATGAGAGTACTGATACCAGAAGGGTAGGGGTTAGGAGGGGTGAGGAGGGGAGGAAGAGGGAACTGATCACAGCGATGCACACATAATACCTCGCCCACCCCACCAGCCCCGCCCTGGAGGGTAAACAACAAAAGCCATGGGGGAAGGGAGACAGCAGTCAGTGTAAGATATATACATAATAATAATTTATAATTTATCAAGGGGTCACAAGGGTGGGGGGAGGATGGAGAGAGAAAAGAGGAGCTGATACCAAGGGTTCAATAGAAAGTAAATGTTTAGAAAATAATGATGGCAATATATGTCCAAGTATGCTTGATAAAATTGATGTATGGATTGCTGTAAGAGCTGTAAGAGCTCACAATAAAATGACCTTTTAATAATAATAGAAACATGTACCTAGGCACACACACAAATATGTGCATGCACATATTGTACCTATTCTATGTTGATGAATGCCATTTCCTGTACTACATAGACTCACCCTGATGTAAAGTCTAAATAAATGGTAGCTATTTGCATGTAGATTCAATATGTCTTCAGCAAGTCTCTATGCTCATAGATTAAGTTTGGCTTTGCCTCCTTGATTATATGAAGAGTGGATCATATGTTCTGACACAGATGACTTGTATTTTCTTAAATGTATGATTTTGTTTCTTTTTCAATTAGCAACAATAAGTGTGCCCTCTTTCTCCTTGTAGATGAGGGTTCAGGAAGTTTGACAGCTAACACTGAGAGAATTAAATGCACTTTTTAGAGATTCAGAATTAATACATTGCAGTGGGATGTAAAAATCCCTTCCCTATCTTTACTCAGTGAAGCAAATATTACTGGGTGAATTACTTCAGCAATAGAAACTTGTCTCCAAATGTTTAGACTCAACCACATCCCCAAACCCTGAAGATTCTTTTAATAGTATTTTATAAAGCTTGGGAGGGCTACAGTTTCTTTTATGATGTCTCCAAACACCACTTACAGGATGCTAGATCATTATATTGTCAATTAGATACTTTCCCTATGAGAATTTTTCAATTTCTTCCAAAGTTTTAATGTCTTTTCCAATTTTAACTCTTCTGCTGTTGGTGCTTGCCTGGCGCATGTTTCAGCTGAGATGCTGGACGCTGTGCCGTTGGTATGGTGGATGGCTCTAGAGTGAGGCGCACTCCGAAGAAAGAGGAGGTGGCTCACGTCCGAGGGATTGATTCGCTGATGTCAAATGACTCTTGGCTGAAAGAAGAGATTATCAGAAAAAAAGTGTTTACTCGTGCTTTGTTTAGTTATTTTTTGATGAAATTTTAATTTTCAATTAGATGTATGTGTGGGGGTTACATTTCAGACCATCAAGTTTGCATTCAGCAGTTCAAACCACTGATCAATCCCCTTCCTCATATTCTCTCCCACCCACCCCTCTCCTGATGTTTCTTTTCCTTTTTATGGACCTTTGCCCAAACCTGTCAATCTTCTTATCTGTTGCTTCATCTTCCCACCTTTGCCTCTCTTGGGAGTCCCCCAAACCTGTTTCCTTTGGTGTGCAAATCTTTGTTTTGGTGACTTGTGCTTTATTGACTATGCAGAAGTGTTTACAGTGTAGATCATAACACACTATAGATAAGATTGTGGAAAACAAGAATTCCAGAACATTTCATTGTACTAATGTAGAACCTGTGCCTAGGCTCAGAGGCAGCCCTTCAAACCGAACCAGGAAATACTGCAGGGTTTAACGTCGGGAAAGGGTGCCTCAGCCTTCTCTGCTCCCGTTGTACTTACTCATACTGTATGCTGGGCACATCATCTCAGAAACTGGACCACATGGAGAACTCAGGTCAGGATGGGAGAAAGGCTCATTAACAGTCTGCGATCCGCAGACGACACACCCTTCTTGCTGAAAGGAAAGAGGACTTGTAGCCCTTATTGATGAAAATCAAGACTACAGGCTTCAGTAAATATTGCAACTCAATGTAAAGAAAACCTAAATTCTCACAATAGACATCATGCTGTATGGAGGAAGGATTGCATTTGTCATTGCTTTCATTTTCTGTGAAACCACAGTCCAAGCATCTGGAAGCAGCACTGAACATATCAAGAAACCCATGGCATTGGGAAAATCTGCTGCAGAAGACCTCTTTAAAGTGGTAAAGAGGGAAGATGTCCCGGTGAGATGTGTCTGACCCAAGACAGAAGAGGTGATGCATTGGACTTAGGATGTTGGTTTCGGATAGTGAAAGTGCCCTGAGCTGCCCGAAAATCAAACAAGTCTATCTTGGAAGATGTAGCGCCAGGATGCTCCTTAGAAGCCAGGATGGTGCTACTTTATCTCATGCTGTGGCTTATAGACTTTGGATTAGACTTTGGATCTCTCAATTCCTGGAGAAGGACACTGTTCTTGGCAAGTAGCGGGTCAGTGAAAAAGAGGAAGACCCTCAGCAAGAGAGATGGACACAGTGTCTGCAAACGTGGCCTCAGGCACAGGGAGAACTGTGAGTGTGGCACTTCCCTGGGCAGGGGTGATTTAGTGGTACATAGGGGCACTATGAGTTGAAACCAATTTGATGGCACCGAACTACAATACAAATGAATCTGCCTTAGTTCCTGGTATTTCTTTTTGTTTGTTCATTGTCACTGTTTTTGGGCCATTTCTGACTCATAGCAACCCTATAAGACAGGGTTGACCTGACCCAGTGGATTTCTGATATTGTAATTCTTTATGGGAGTAGAAAGCATCATCTTTTTCCCAAGGAGTGGCTGGTAGTTTTGAACTGCCAACCTTGAGGTTAGCAGCCCAATGTGTTACCACTATGCCCCCTGAGAGCTGACATTAAGCAGTTAGTATTAAATTCTGGCTGAAGAATTCCTTGAAGTGATTTGCGTTTACAGTACAAAGGGAATGTGGGTCAGATATCATGAGTTAGACCATGGCTCGAAACAAGCCCCCGGCATTCCGGTATGTCTCTGGTTATAGCTAGTTCTATGGTGAAGAAGAGAGGTTTCAGAGACAATTCTAGAAATGTAAGCAAGTAGGTTTTAAATTATAAAAATCTTACCATAGTGAATGATGTGGGGAGTGCGGAGTGGAGACCCAAAGCCCATTAGTAGGCCACTGGAGATCCTCTTGCAGAGGGGTCTTGGGGAGAAGATGAGCCAGTCAGGGTGCAATGTAACAACAATGAAAAATACAACTTTCCTCTAGTTCCTAAATGTTTCCTCCCAGCTCCCACTACCATGACTCGAATTCGACCTTGCAAGTCTGGCTAGACCCGAGGATGCACACTGGTACAGATAGGAACTGAAAATCCAGGGAATCCAGGGTGGATGAGCCCTACAGGACCAGTGGTGTGAGTGGCGAAACAGGGAGGGTAGAGGGAGAGTGGGTAGGAAAGAGGGAACCGATTACAAGGAACTATATGTGACCTCCTCCCTGGGGGACGGACAACAGAAAAGTGGGTGAAGGGAGACGTCGGACAGGGCAAGATATGACAAAATAACAGTTTATAAACTCTCAAGGGCTCATGAGGGAGGGGGGAGCGGGGAGGGAAGGAAAAAATGAGGACCTAATGCTGGGGGTTTAAGTGGAGAGGAAATGTTTTGAGAATGATGAGGGCAATGACTGTACAATTGCACTTTACACAATTGATGTGTGTATGGATTTTGATAAGAATTGTATGAGCCCCTAATAAAATGATTAAAAAGAACAGTTTATACAATGGTTAAATAAATCATTACAGAACGCAGTACCTTGATCAGAGACTTACGACATCCACCATAGCTGAAGGCCAGCTGTGTCCACGTCAGGGGCATATGGAATGGAGATGAATCCTAGGCATGATCAGTATATGGTTTTAATAGAAAATGTCAGTGTAACTGAGTGAAGAGTCGAAAGAAAGAAAAGTACCACGTATTGAATGGGTGGAGGAGGACAGCAACTACTGACTTTTCATTACATGGGATCTGAGAGAAAGAGCCTACCTTTTCTAATCCTGCATCCTGCCTTCCACCTCCATTCGCCACCTCCACTACCCTTCATTTTCCAAAACACTTATCACCTACTAAGATACTGTGTACTTTACTTTAAGTTCTTTCCTTAAAAGGTCCATGAGAGAAACTGTTTTTGTGTGGTGATGGTTCCTAGACAAATAAAACAGTGTCTGGTACTTGGGATGTGATCAGTAAATATTTACTGAATACATGGAAAAACATCAGTATTTCAGGAAGCAAGTCTTATTCAACAATGTCAAAGTCTTCTGGGATGTCACTTAAAACAAGCGAGGCAACTAGTAATCTATTGGTGTTCTTAGGACCCACTTGAGCGGTATAGTGGGAAAAGGAGCTAGATGTCATGGGATTGAAGAATGGCTGGTCAGTGAGGAAGCACAGATTGTCATTAGAACTACTATTAAAGTTTCAACTGTAGTAGTTACATACTGCATGGTTTAAAATCAGGAAACATGTGCATCGGGCTTTTGTCCTCACCATATTTGTTCACTTTGCATGCTGAGAAAATAATCAGAGAAGCTGGCTTATCTGAAGAACTCAGCATCCTCACTGGAGGAGGTTTGTAAACAACCTGTGATATGCAGAGAACACAAGCTTGCTTGTGGAAAGTGAGGGGGACTTGAAGCACTTGCTGATGAAGATCAAGGATTGCAGCCTCCGTATGGATTACACCGCAATGTAAACAAGAACAAAATCCGTACAACTGGACCACGAGGCAACATCATGATGAATAGAGAAAAAGATTGACGTTGTCACGGATTTTGTCTTGCTTGGATCCACAATCCACTATCACGGAAGCAACAGTTAAGAGATCGAATAACACATTGCATTGCATAAATCTGCTGCACAAGACCTCTTGAGAGTGTTGAAAAGCAAGGTTTCTTTGAGGACTAAGGTGCACCTGACCCAAACCCAGGTGGCATTTTCAGTCTCCTCATACCTAGGTGAACGTTGGACATTGAGTAAGAAAGACAGAGGAATCGATGCATTTGAATCGTGCTGGCAAAGAATATGGAAAAGCCCATGGACTGCTGAAAGAACATGCATCTGTCATTGAGGCAGTCCAGCCTGAGGGCTCCTTAGAGGCAGGCATGCCGGGACTTCCTCTCGCATGCTTTGGACATGTTGTCAGGTGAGACCAGATCCTGGAGAAGACCACCTGAACATCATTCTTGGTAAAGGAGCAGGGATAAAGAGGACGACCCTCAACAAGACGGATGGACGCAGTGACGGCAACAGTGGGCTCAAACACAGGATCAGCTGTGAGTGTGCCGCAGAACTGGACAATGTTTTGTTCTGTTGTACATACGGTCACTGTCGGTTCAAATCGGCTCAGTGACACTAACAAAACAACAATGTAGTAAATAAGACAAAAAGATGTGTCTATATACACCCACTCCTCAGTTATTGACATGGCTAGTCTCTGAAGACCAGGTTGTTATGTGAAAATTATATGACAATGGCGGGTCAGACAACTATATGAGATCACAAAATGCAGAATGACTATGTTATATGACTGTCATACTGCATCACTACATAACTGCAAACTACTGAGAATCATGACTTCATCAAGGTGAAACATAACTTTAGCCAGGATTATTTTGACCTTGTATCTCAGTGTTCATTATTGACATGTATAATGCACAAAATAGAATTTTTATTATTGCTGTAAATGCGAAATGTTGGATAATGAGATTGCTAAAACATGAGACTATGCTATATAGCATTTTTAAACAGTAAAACCTGGGAAAGTCAAAATTTCTGTATGGCAGAAATCTGTCAGAGCAAGAAAATGAAAATATTTTCCAATAACATAAGCACTAGGAGAATGGCAAGACTATACTTTGTCAAATGCAGAAACTTGTGAGACCTGGAAAAGCAAGGCAAGTCCATCAAATGCTGGCTCTCACAGGCTCCACTGTGTAAGTCATCTTATTTAATTCATTTTGTTCTATTTCAAGAAGTTCCTCCAAGTTTTATAAATTATTATATTATTGAATCATTTGAGAATTACTGAATCATTCACATTTTAGGATGTTTTGAAAGATACCTAAGTCCAGTACTTGATTATTTTCCTTATTGAGCAAGTAAGTAAGACTCATTTGTAATTAGCAGCTTAATTGTTTAATCTATGCAAAAGGAACTATTAATGGAACTTTAAAATCTAAACCATTTGCCTTAAAAAATTTAGAATAAGTATTCTTGCTCTCTCATTTTTCTCCCAACTTATTTTCACTGACTGTTTAATAATGTATCCTTTTCCAGACAAACCCCTCTGGAACAGAAATGGGAGCAGGGATACCAGGAGGGTAGTGGGAAGGTGGGTGATGATGGGGTGGTGGGGAGGGAAGGTAGGGGAGGGCACGGAGGAAAGGGGAACCAATTGCAACGATCGATGCATAGCCCACTCCCCACCTCCAAGGGGATGAACAACAGAAACGTGGGGGAAGGGAGGCAGCGGTTGGTGTAGATATGACAGCAATAATAATTTTTAATTTATCAAGAAGTCATGAGGGTGGGAAGGGGGAGGCAGGGAAAAAAGAGGAGCTGATACCAAGGGCTCAAATAGAAAGTAAATGTTTAGAAAAGGATGATGGCAACATATGTCCAAATGTGCTTGACAAAATGGATCTATGGATTGTTATAAGAGCTGTAAGAGCCCCCGATTTATTACTACTACTAATAACAATAATGTATCCCTTCTAAGACAGAGGTAGTTCTTAGGTAAAGTTTAGTTCAGCCTCTTTGCAGTGATGACTGATGGTGAATTATGTTTACTATTTATGAAACTATTTACAATATGTTGTTCTTTGCCATCTACTTACCTGGGTATGCTTTTAAAAGTAAGCTTTTTAAAAATTATAACTTATAATGAATGTAATTTTTATACACTAAATTGTAGGTGTTTAAAACAGTAACTTCCCCCCTCTTAATATGCTTTGCCTGGATCTTTGATAGTGCTTATGTTAAATTATGCTCTATTTTATCACAAATGAGATGTTAAATGAACAGATTACATACACAGGGATAACCTTTTTTCCTTTATAGAGAATCTATTTTTTTAAAAGTAAATATGGTATGTATAATTTAACTTCTCTCAAATGAGTCATTCCTAGCTATATTTAGTACTATAACTAGTAATATAGCTGAATTTTTCCAAATGTGTAAGTGGAGAAATTGGACATTAATGCATGACAGTTAATGAATTTTCAGTAGTTTTTAAAACAATGATCACATAAAACCTCATGATATATTTTCAAGTCGTGACTCAATGACTTCCCACAGACGAGGCACTACTTCTTGCAGGTTAAAAGAAAAACCATCCTAGTAGAGAGCCTTTTGTTGTGACTTCCAGAAATTAGACTGCTTTTTTGTTTTGTTGTTATTAGTCATTGTTTCTAGTTTTAGCTGTAAATCTTTTTAAACTATAGGATATTTGAAGTTTGATTCTAGATGCTCTGTGACAGTTAGCAATTGTTCTTTTTTTTTTTTTACATTTTATTAGGGGCTCATACAACTGTTATCGCAATCCATATACACATCAATTGTGTAAAGCGCATTTGTACATCATTCTCAAAACATTTTCTCCCCACTTAAACCCCCGATATTAGGTCCTCATTTTCCCCCTCCCTCCCCGCTTCCCCCTCCCTCATGAGCCCTTGATAGTTTATAAATTGGTATTTTGTCTTTTGATTTTTACTTTGTGTTCTTCTTATCTCCAAGAGAAATGGTTTTGAATTTTTTAAGGGCCTTTGGACTGCTTTGAGGATCTGGTGGAAACTATTAAATCAGTTCACTCTTGCTATGTGACAAGCCACTTCAAAATTTTGTTTAAGACAGTAACTTTTCCCCCTTTTGATATAATGCTGTGCACTAGCAAATTGATCTGGGTCCAGCAGAGACTGCTCACCATAGTGTTAACTGGACTCTTGTACGTATTGTGGTCAGAGGTGGTCCACGACTTCATTCACATGTGTACTGACTGTGGACAAGTGTAGTGGAAGGGTTACACATCATCCAAGAGAGCCTGGGCGCCATCATCTGGTAGTGCTTATAGGATTTCTGAGAATAAAAAGAATACTTTTAAAAAATGTTAGCTTAAAAATACATGTACAGTTCTCTGGCATTTATTATATCCACGGTGTTTTGCGGCCATCGTCACTGTTTGCTTCAAAAACCATTTTATCACCTCAGACAGAAATCCCCCGTCCATCCTTCTCTCTAGGCATTGCTATTGTGAGGTGCTTTTGAATGGGGTCTGAGTCATAGCGACCCTGGGTGTGAGAGAACACAATACTGCCCGTTTTGCACCCTCGTCACAGGTGTTTGAGCCCCTGGGTGCACACCCTGTGTCAGTCCATCTTGTCAGCCTTTCCTCTTTTTCACTTCCCCTCTACTGTACCATGCATGATGCCCTTCTCTAGGGAGTGGTCTCTCCTCACATGTCCAAAGTAGGTGAAATGAATTATTGCCACATTTGCCTCTCAGGAGCATTCTGTCTGTACTTCTTCAAAGATAGATTTTTTGGGTTGTTTTTTTTTTTTGGAGTCTGTGGTACTTTCAACATTCTTCTCCAGCACCACAATTCAAATGCATTGATTCTTGTTCAGTCTTCCTCACTCAATGTCCAACTTAGCAAAATACATGGCTTTTGTCAGGTGCACCATAATCCTCAAAGTGACCTTCTTGCTTTTCAACACTTTAAAGAAGTCTTGTGCAGCATATTTACCCAATGCAATCTGTTGTTTGATCTCTTGACTGCTGTTTCTATGACCATTGCTTCTGGGTTCATGCAAGACAAAACCCTTGACAACTTCAATCTCGTCCCTGTTTATCATGATTTTGTCTATTGGTCCAGTTGTGAGGATTTTGTTCTTCTCTACATTGAGTTGCAATCCATACTGAAGGCTGCAATCCTTGATCTCCATTAGCAAGTGCTTCAAGTCCTCTCTTTCAGCAAACAAGGTTGTATGACCTGCGTAACACAGGCTGGTAATAAGGCTTTCTTTAATCCTGATGCCGAAGTCTTCTTCATATAATCCAGCTTCTCTGATTATTTATACAGCATGTAGATGGAAGAAATATGATGACAGGCTATAACCCTGGCTATAGCAACCATTAACCTATTTCCTGTCTCAATTGCATTTGTCGATTATAGATATATAAGTGGTATGATAAAATATCTGTCCTTTTGGGCTTGGATTATTTCACTTACCATTCTGTTTTCAAGATTCATCCATTTTATAGTATGTATTAGAACCTTTTTCCGGTAATGATTCATGGTATGTAAATAGCCTACTTACCCTATCTATTCACTAAGCATCCCTGGTTTTTGTATGTGTGTGTTCGTTCAATGCTTTGAGAATTCTGCTGAATGCTTTATGAGTTCTACTTACTTGTGCTTTGCCAATATGAGAGAGAGAGAAAATTAGTTCAACATATACAAGGGAACTATATTTACCTACACACAAATAAAATAAATAAAAGGAATGACCCATAACTTCTCACATCTTAATTTTCCTTAAAGATTGACAGCACCCTTGTTGACTTTGGAAATGTAATTCATCAGAGGTAGACCTGGTAGATGTTGCATTTCAGCAACACATTTAAATTGACCATTGTATTACACCAATTTATAAACTGGAGTTTAGTACCAAACAGGTGGAGGCTATATCATTCACTTTTGACCATAATAATGCTATATAATAAATGACCGCAAACCCTCAATGACATTCAACAATAACTGTTTCTTCTGTCACTGAAACATTTATTGGTGTGTGGGTCAGCTTGGCTGGCTTCCCTTTAGGTTGTAGCTCTACAGCATGTCTGGGACATATCTAATCTTGTGTCTTATTCGAGAACCAGAATGGAAGGGTAGCAGTTATCTGGGCATGAACTTTCGGTGACAGTGACAGAAGTTTCTAGGGGGGCGCCAATGGAAACACGCAATATCTCTTAGGTCTGAGGTTCTGATTCCGTGCACTATGGCTTCTCCATTCCCTTAGGCAGGACCAGGTTTTTTTTGTTGGATAAAGGTTAATGAAACCCCAAGACTCTAGTCCTTACCCATCCTTCAGGTTTGGAATGAGCTCACCTTTGTGGTTCAGTTTCCAGCCAAACAATAGATCAGTCTATAAGGAGAACAATACCATTCAGTAAGGTACTCACACCTTAGAACAGAGGTTCTCCACCTGTGGGTCATGACCCCTTGGGGGTTGAATAGTCCTTTCACAGGGGTTGCCTGATTCATAGCAGTAGCAAAATGACAGTTATGAAGTAGCCACAAAAATAATGTTATGGTTGGGGGGTCACCACAGCATGAGGAACTGTATGAAAGGGTCACGGCATTAGGAAGATGGAGAACCACTGCCTTAGAATAGACAGTCACTTAAGAGCAAAAGGGAAGTAGTCATCCAAGAACTGGGTTCGGAGGGCTAGCGAAGGAGGAATGGAAGGGGGAAGCACAGGGTAGACGTAGTGTATTGAGGGGCTTGCAGGAATGAGATGAAGCAAATGTGGATGACTTGTTGAATGTGAGACTGGCAATTCACTCTGCAAACCTCCACCTGATTCGTAATGAAGCTTTAGAAATAGAGTGGACAACGTCTACGGACTTAGCTGATGTTTACGTGTTTAAATTGGAATGTAAGTGATTGCCTAACTGGAAGTTCGGACCCACCGACTGGCTTTATAGGAAGAGCAAGACCTGTGGGCCTGCTCCTATACAGATGACTGCGTGGGAAACCCTGTGCGGCAGACCTGCGCTGTCACCTGGGTCATTATGAGTCCCCTAGCTGGGAGACTTCCAAGGTAGTTTAAATATGTTTACCTGGAATAGGATCAAGAATTGCAAGCGTCTCCTCCCACCCCTGCCTTTATATGCAACTACAGCACGAGTCTTTGTTGACTTTCCTTAGAACCTATTCACATCCTTATTCCAATTCAGTCCTGAGGTCCTCAAGAGTGAGCCGTATGGAGAGAAGGCTGATGTCTGGGCAGCGGGCTGCATCCTTTACCAAATGGCAACTCTGAATCCTCCCTTCTACAGCACCAACATGCTCTCTCTGGCCACTAAAGTAAGCAACCCTGGGGAACCCAAGGACCTTTGTTGCTAAGAATGCCATTCCTCTGCTTAGACAGAGCTTTGGAGAAAAAAGTCAATGAAAAACACCCATTGTACGTGACTTAATGCATTCCCCCTCCCGCTCTGATAATATATATACATATACACACATATGATATATATGTATGTATCACAATATGTATTATGTAGTATATGTGTATATATATCATGTATATGCTATATATACCATGGTGTGTATATATATGTACATATCATATGCTATTATATACTTTCTGCTATCATTGTTAACATTTATCATAGAAAATTACTAGATATATCAAATTACTTTTGATCTTTAATTTTAATTGCGCTTTGGCTACCCACAATCCCTATATTATATCATCTCACACTTGACTTATTAAGAATCTGAGGTTAACTTTTACTCAGCTTGGAGAACACAAATCCGTGTGCAAGAACTGTTTAATTAATGCTAGGTTTTACATTTGGTCAGGATGTTTTTGTTTTGGAATAAAATTTGTGGCTGAAGTTTTACTGCTTAATCAATTACTCTCATGTTGGGGCCCAGTAGATATGATGGAGTACAGGTATGAAGGATCCCTTTACTTCTGTCACTCTCATCTGTATGTTTTGCAGATAGTGGAGGCAGTGTACGAACCAGTGCAAGAAGGCATCTACTCAGAAAAAGTGACAGATACCATCAGCAGGTAATTAGTGCTCATCTACAATAGTGATATATATCTGTACAACAGTGCTCATCCGGGCCCACTCCCAAATGCCCCATATCTACAAAGATTTCCTGTGTATTATTGGTCAGCAGCACATGAAGAGGAAGGGCCCCATAAATAATCCAAATCTAGAAAAATGTTTATACGTTGCAATTATAATTTGCAAATAGATACAGTGCCCAAGAAAACTGCAAAACAGTACCTCCTGCCCCAAACAAAACAAAATCCCAATGCCACCGCCATCAAGTTGATGGAGAGTCAGCAACTTTATGGAAGCAAAGAGTGTCATCTTTCTCCAGAGGAGCAGGGTTTGAATCGTGGTTAGTGGCCAACTCTTATCCAACAGTGCCACCAGGGCTCCCCAAAACAATACCTCACCCCCCCAAAACACCCCAAAAAACAACCCATTGCCACCATGGAGACAATTTTAACTCTTAGCGACCCTATAGAACAGGGTAGAACTTTCCCTGTGGGTTTCTGAGACTGTAACTCTTTACTGGAATAGAAATCTTCATCTTTCTCCTGCATAGAAGCTGCTGGTCTTGAACTGCACATCTTGCATTTAGTCACTTAAAATATGCAACCACTAAAAATCGTTGTTTGGCACAAGAACACTTTGTTCAATAACCTGGCATTCTTTTGATGTGCACCTTCTGATACGATCACTGAAGACAAAATGGGTGCATAAACAAATGTAGTGAAGAAAGTGGATGGTGCCTGGCTATCAAAAGATGTAGTGTTGTGGGTCTTAAAAGCTTGAAGTTAAACAAGCAGCCATCTAACAGGGAAGCAACTAAGCCCACATGGAATGAGCACACCAGCCTGTGTGATCATGAGGTGTTCACAGGATCAGGTATCAAAAGGTCCAAAACAAACAATTATATCAATGTGAAAGAGGGGGTTTGGAGTGGAAACCCAAATTGGACACCCCCCCCACAGAAGTGTTGCAAGGAAGGAAGAATTCAACCAGAGTACAGTATAGCACTGACGAAACACACATCATTCCTCTAATTCCTGAATGCTTCCTCCCTCCCACAACAATGACCCAATTCTACCTTACAAATCCGGCCAGACAGGCAAACACACATTGATAAGAGCTCTCAACACATGGAATTCAGGACAGATAAACCCCTCAGGAACAGTAGTGGGAGTAGCGATGTCATGAGGGTAGGGGGATGTTGGGGGAAGGTCGTGGGGGAGAAAGGAGGAACCCATCATATGGTAGGATATATAGCCTTCCCCCCCAGGGGGACGAATAACAGAAATGTGGGTGAAGGGAGACAATGGACAGTGTAAGACACGAAATAACAACAATAATATATAATTGATCAAGGATTCACAAGGGTGGGAGGGTGGCAGAGGGAAGGGAATAAAAGAGCTAATAACAAGGGCTATAAGTAGAAAGAAAATGTTTTGGAAGTGTGATGGCAATATATGTACAAGTATGCTTGATACAATTGGATGATGGATTGTTACAAGATTTGTAAGAGCCCCCCCCCAATAAAATGATTAACAAATAAATAGATAAATAAATAAATAAATAAAGTCTTTTGGAGGAAGACTTTGTAGCAACCAGTAAAATGCATCAGATATAAAACTAAATTCAGTAGACAGGATATAAAGTTGTTTGTTACTATAACAGAAACCTCAAACGTAAAAACCTTCACCAATATGGGAACAGACTGTCCATGCTCACATGAACTGTAAAACTAACACATGGTAGCTGATAAAATTGCAAGTAGTTTGAAATTAGTAGTATTTCTACTCTTAACTAATGGATCCTTTTCATATGTTTATAGGATTTTATCTTGAGTCTTTCCTTGTTCAGACAGTACTATTGTGTTAAGTCTTCACCCAGTCCCCAAATCCACCACCATCCAGTGGATTCCAACTCATAGCCCCCCAAAGGACAGAGTAGAATGTCTCAGAGGATTTCCAAAATCTGTACTCTTCAAGGAAACAGACTATCCCATGTTTCTGTCACAGAGTGCCTGGTGGCTTCCGCTCCAACATTTCCATTAGCTGCCACGCATTTAATCAACATGACAGCCAACTGGGTTCCGTCAGTTTCCACACACAAAGGTAATGGTAGCAACAACCATAGTTAAGAGCCTCAGGTCAACTGGACAAGCAACTTGCCTCTTCTGTTTCTATTTCCTTGAGTCTATGAAGTGAGGATCTTTATAAGACCTACCTCTGAGCCAATGGGATAACTATATGAAATAACATACGTAAACACTTGGCATTGTGTTTGACAAATGGTAAATAAGAAATGTTAGTAATTGTCATTTTTAATTTTATGAGAAATGAGCTGAAGCTCTTTAAACCATCTGCCTCCTTCTCCATTGATATGAGTCCAGATCAATGCAGTTAACTGCCCCTTCCTTCAGGATTTGTGCCTGTTCTGTCTTGGTGGTTTTCTGGAAAGCACTTTTAAAAAAAATGTCAGATGCCAAGGCGAAGTCCACTGATTTGCTCATTTAATCTTCTCCTTTATAGTGGTGTGTGAATCCTCAAAGAGGAGAAGGAGGGGTAAGAGCAGAGGAAGAGGTGCAGAGACATTGTTCTGACATCGTGTGCCTGAGCAAGCAAGGCTCTAATTCGCTTCTGACAGGCTCGCTGGTTATCAGTCTTCATGCTGGTGGAGCTTCCGTTCTGCTGGGAAATCAGACATTAGCAGTACAGTGTGGGAAGTATGAACACCAGTAGGTTCGGGAATCTGCTGGGTTCTAATTTCTATTCTCCCATCCACTGTGTGTGTGACCTTGGATATTTTACTGACTTCAGAAGCCTTCATACCCTCACCAGTGTTATGGGTGTTGGAATAATAACTATTTCATGAGCTTGTTTTGAAACTTAAATTAAATAATGCTTCTGACATATTAGGGCCTCACATAGAAATCCTTTATTAAGTGTTAACTTTTTTATTATAATTTTAAATGATAAGATAAAGTATATGCTATTGTAATTGTGATAAAAGACATTAAAGGAAGCGGTGTGAGAGATTGCCTAGTGGTGGGGTTTGGGCTCCGTCCCTCTGAAGAAGGGCTACGTAAGCTGGAGCCCACATAGTGAGTCAGAACTCACTGCCACTGAGTCGATTCCAACTCCTAGCGACCCTATAGGACAGGGTAGAGCTGTCCCTGTGGGTTTCTCAGCCGATACATCCTTATGGAAGTAGAAAGTCTCCTTTTTTATACACGGAGTAGCTGGTGGTCCCAAACTGCTGATCTTGTGGTTAACAGCCAAGCTCATAACCCACTCCACCACCAGCAATCCTTGATTAGTACGTGGTAATCTCCAGTAGTAAACACAGTGGAAAAAGCGTGCCAGAGGTTTTCCCAAGGGAATGAAGTTGATAATCTGAGGAATTGAAAACCAGTGGAGGTGTAGCATGTTAAATAAGACATAGAAGAGTCAGTGAATGAGGGGTTGGGAAACAAATTGGGGCCTGGTCAATCAGGTCCTAAAGGCCATGTTGAGGGTTGGGGGTTTTGTGAGTGCCAAGGGGTATATTGCTAGGTTTTCAGAAGGCTGGGCCATAGTGATAGTATCTTCTTGTACAAAGGCTGTGCTGGCTGCTCAGTAGGATAGACATGGGAGGAGGAAGCAGCGCCAATTGTTCCTAGAGAGAGGATGGTGCTTTTGACAGGAGTGGAGGTGGAGAAGAGCAGGAGATGGCGAGAAGAGCAGTTATTTGCGGGATAGATAGGAAATTGCGTCAACAGGCAGAATGGTAAAATTGCAGTAGAGGAGGCTACTAGACGGTAGTGCGTTCCCTGTCACTAGGAGTCACAGGATGATTGGTCACTCATTAACTGCAACCCAATGAAATGTTGGGGACACTTCTAATTAAAAACAAACCAAACCAAACCACACTGATTCCGTAAGAAATAATGGCTGGACATTTATTTTATAATGGACTATATGAGGGTGTACTCCCACCAACGGAAACATTTTCTCAAAGCTATGTTTTTAATTTTTTTTTTTATAAACCAACCTTATCACCTTTAAAGTACTCTCCATTACACTTAATACATTTGTCAAATCTGCGATTCCATTCTTGGAAACATTTTTCAAACTCATCTGTTTGGATGGCTGACAGCACCTCCCTCGTTTTTTTCTTTACTTCTTCTATGTTGTCAGATCTCTGTCCTTTCATGTCCTTCTGCATTCGCAGAAACAAAAAGAAGATACATGGAGTGAGGTCAGGTGAGTAAGGTGTGTGGGGCAAGAGAGGCATGCTGGTTTTTGCCAAAAGCTGGTGTACTGGGATGGCTGCTTGAGCAGGTCCATTGTGTTGTGGCAAAACCAGTCCCCCATCTGCCATAAATCAGGCCTTTTTTGCCACACACAGTTACACAGTCTTTTCAGAACCTCTAAATAGATAGTTTGATTAACAGTCTGACCTGGTGGGACAAACTCCAAATGCACTATCCCCCACACATCAAAAAAGAAAACAAATGAGCGTCGTCTTGATTTTTGATTTCACTTGACAAACTTTTTTTGGAGTGATGTGATGATGGCATCTTCCACTGGCTTGATCGATGTTTGCTTTCAGGGTCATAAGAAGAGCACCATGTCTCATCACCAGTAATGACCTTGGAAAAAAGTTTGGGTCACTTTGCTGCTGTTCTTTCAAAGCACGGCGTGTTTCCAGTTGATGCTCTATTTACCGGTCAGTCAGAAAGAACCCAAGGCACAAACTTCACAGCAACTCTCCTCATTCCCAAATATTCCGTTAAAATTTACTGCACCCTGAGCTCCAAGAGAGTCCAAATAACTGACCCATCTCTTCAATGGTTCGTCATTATTCTTGGAGCACATTTTTATCCGTTCAGCAAGTTGGCCGACATTGAGAACAAGGCTTGTCATCACTCAACATTTCACCTTTTTTGAAACAAGAAAACCACTCTTTAAAAAAAAAAAAATCATTTTGTCATTTTATTGGGGGCTCATACAACTCATCACAATCCATACGTACATCAATTGTATAAAGCACATTTGTACATTTGTTACCCTCATTATTCTTAAAACATGCCTCAGCATGCCCCATTTGCTCTCCACGTAAGCAAACGGCCTCATTTAAGAAAACCACTCATACACTTGAGTTTTTCCCATAGCGCTGTCCTGGTAAGCTGTGTTCAACATCACAATGGTTTCTGTGGCGTTTTTCCCAAGCAGGAAACATTTCACAGCTGCATGCTGTTCTCTTAAATTGGCCATCACAAAAAACCAGCTTAGAACAAAACTGCTTTTATGAAAAAGTTCACTGAGACCAGAGAGAACCTTCCCAGGCAATGCCACTTAGAGCTCTAACTTAGAGCTGCTCAATGCTCGCCTTGTGCCAAAAATGTGTACTAGTAGAGCTCTGTGCAGTGGGGCTTTTTGCCTTTTTAGGGGGGTGGGGTGGGTGGTGGTATCCCCTTGTATATAAAAATGACAGCATGTATACTATAATATATTATTTTTATTTAAATTATTTAGGACTACACATTGTCTGGGTTCACATCACTGATAAAGTTTTATCTTTAGAAAATTTTGTGTAAAACCCAAACCAATCATGAACCATACCAAACCATGTTTGTTTTTAAATCATTTTATTAGGGCCTCATACAACTCTTATCACAATCCATAC
>NW_022111320.1:31721963-31728234 GCF_000313985.2 Echinops telfairi
TGGCCTTTAGGAGTGTTTTCCAGTCCAGTCTGTTGGGGCACCACGCCCTGGCCCCAAAGTCCACTTTCAGCATTCCCTGGGGACCTTGCTGCTCCATTCCCTTGCTGTTCTGCTGCACTTCCCCAGTGTTTTGCCTCGGTGTGGTGGGATCTGATTGGGCGCAATTCCCACATTGTGTCTCTGGTGCTGTCCCCCACAGGGCCATGGGTGAGTGAGGGGCTTAATGTCTCATAGTGGGGCTTGCCATGTGGTCCTCTCTGTGGACTTGGTGCTGTAATTGGGGTCATTGTCCTCAAGGTCTGGTGGGCCAGGATGTGCTCCAGTCTCTCCTCCTCCCCCTTCATCCGCTCCAGTGTGCTCTGATCAGATATGTCCCTCTCCTGGAGCTGCGGATTCAGTGCCATCCTTTGAAATAAGTTCTGGGGGGAGGGACAGGTATCCACGTAGTATTTGGGACTGGGGCCAGCTCCGGACTGTCACTGTTTAAGGGAGTAGAAAACCCCATTTTTCTCCCTTGGAGTTGCCGGTGGTTTTAAACTGCTGATCGTGTGGATTGCAGCCCAACACGGAACTATTACACTACCAGGGCTCCTGAGCCATATGCAAGTGCATAGTTAATTTGCTTTGGGCTTTTCATCTTAAAAAATTGTGAAGTCCCAAAAGAATTACGGAACACATTTACATATTCTTTGCTCTTGGATTCCTTTTTCCCCCCACAAGAGAATGAAGTAATGGGTGCATAAAGAAAAAAAATATGATTTATAACTCAGGAAAACATTACGCTCAGGTTGATAAAACTTCTACAATTTAAGTCAATTGTTGAGGGGGAAATTTCACTATGATCATTTCCTCTAATTTAACACGATGCCTGGTTTCTAATCATCCGTACGTAGTGTCTTTTATCTTACTAGCCACTCACCTTTGTCTTTTTGCCCTTGTCCAGTGGGGCTACGGATGTGTGCATTTCTGGTGTGCAGCTGCTGCATCTTTCTCCTGTTCCCTCCTGCGGCCTGGATGCACACCTCCATCTAGCGTGCTTTTCAATTGGGAGTGTTGCTTGCAGCCCTGAAGCGTTTGGGGCAGAACATAAATGCATGTGTGGTTCTGTCCAGTACCAGCATTATGGTTTTTACCTTCCAGGATACTGGTAGAGAATACTGTTTGTATATTTTTTGAAAAGGAAGATGAACATTTCCTTTTAGGCACAAACGATTCCAGCTGCTACCGTTCCCTCTGTCAGGGCGTCTGATTGCAGAAGGTGTCTGGTACTTCAGTTCAGAGGTCGTCTTGAGTGACAAAGTGGGTGCTTGGCATTAGCTCTTAGAACAAGCACATCTTTACGTTTTAGGCATATTTATCCAGTGTTTAATTCTCTGTCTCTTAAAACATGCAGTGGATACAATTAAACACCCTATCTTATTAATTTTTTCCATCTAATCTCTCAAAGTAGCATGGGGACAAATTGGGTGAGCCAAACAGTCCAAGGTTGAACTTTTTGTTGTTGTTCTTTTTTAATCACTTTATTGGGGGCTCATACAACTCTTATCACAATCCATACATACATGAATTGTGTAAAGCACATTTGTACATTCGTTGCCCTCATCATTCTTAAAACATTTGCTCTCCACTTAGGCCTTTCCTCATTTTTTCCTCTCCCTCCCCGCTCCCCCATCCCTCATGAACCCTTGATAATTTAAAAATTATTATTTTGTCATATCTTACACTGTCTGACATCTCCATTCAACCACTTTTCTGTTGTTCACCCCCCAGGGAGAGGGTTATATGTAGATCCTTGTGATTGGTTCCTCCTTTCTACCCCACCCTCCCTCTACCCTCCCGATATCTCCACTCTCATCACTGGTCCTAAAGGGATCATCTGTCCTGGATTCCCTGTGTTTCCAGTTCCCATCTGTACCAGTGTACATTCTCTGGTCTAACCAGATTTGTGAGGTAGAATTGGGATCATGATAGTGGTGGTGGGGGAAGCATTCAGGAACTAGAGGAAAGTTGTATATTTCATTGTTGTTGTACTGCACACTGACTAGCTTGTCTCCTCCCACCACCCTTCTGTAAGGGGATGTCCAGTTGCCTACAGATGGGTCTTGGGTCCCCAACATGCACTCCTCCTCATTCACAATGATTTTATTTTTTGTTCTTTGATGCCTGATACCTGATCCTTTTTGACACCTCAGGATCACACAGGCTGGTATGCGTTTTCCATGTGGGCTTTGTTGCTTCTGAGCTAGATGGCCACTTATTTACCTTCAAGCCTTTAACCCCAGATGCTATATCTTTTGATAGCTGGGCACCATCAGCTTTTCTTCACCACATTTGCTTATGCACCCATTTGTCTTCAGTGATCATGTCCAGAAGGTGAGCATCATGGAATGCCAGTTTAATAGAACAAAGTATTCTTGCATTGAGGGAGTACTTGAGTGAGGCCCAATGTCCATCTGCTACCTTAATACTAAACCTCTAAATATATGCACATAAATCCATTTCCCCATCCTCATATATAAATATATTTACATATATACATGCCTGTATTTAGACCTCTATAAATACCCTTTGCCTCCTAGCACTTTCCTCCATTTCCTTTTACTTTCTTCTTTTCCCACTATCATGTTCAGTATTCATTTTGGTTTCAGTAATTCCTCTTTGTTACATTACCCTTGATCATGCCCTACCAGGCCTCCTACACCATCCTCACCACCGATTTGGATCACTTATTCCATTGTCCCTGAGTTTGTTAATACCACTTCCTTCCCCCCCACCTCCCTCTCTCCCATGTCCCCCCTGCAACCATCAGTCCCGTTGTTTTCTCCTCCAGATCGTTCATCCAGCCTATCTTATTTTTGACAGACCTGCGGATATAATAACATGCACAAAAACAAGACAGAGCAAAACCAGGCAACAAAAGAAAACAAAACAACAACAAAAAGCCGATGGCAAAAAACAACAACAGCACAACAAAAAAGAAAAGCTTGTACTTAGTTCAAGGACTATTTGTTGGCCTTTAGGAGTGTTTTCCAGTCGAGTCTGATGGAGTGCCAAGCCCTGGCCCCAAAGTCTATTTTTGGTATTCCCTGGGGACTTCATTGCTCTGTTCCCCTTGCTATTTTGTTGCACCCCCTTAGTGTTTTGCCTAGGTGTGGTGGGATCAGATTGGTCGCAATTCCAACTCTGTGTCTCCAGTGTTGCCCCCTGTAGGGCAATGTCGTGCCTCATAGTAGGGCCGGCCATATGGTTGTCTCTGTGGATTGGCTGCTCTGAGCGGGAAAATTGTCCTTAAGGCTTGGTGGGATAGAATGTGCTCCACTATCTCTCCCTCCCCCTTCATTTGCTCCCATGTGCTCTGATCAGACAGGTCCCTCTCCCTGAGCTTTAGCCTCAGTGCTGTCCTCTGAAATAAATTCTTCTGAGGGGAGGGGCAGGTGTCTACAGAGTTGGGACCAAGGTTGAATTTTTTGATTGAAGAGTTATAGATGAACATCTCATGCTCTCTGATTTAAGGATTTCTCAGAGTTGTTTCTGAGCAATGAGATGAAACTGGAACGTCTGGTAGGAGTGTTCCTAAGAGTCTAAAAATCTGTAACCATGCCTTTTGGGTAATAGATACTATTCAGTAGGTGTTAGACTGAGTTTGCTCCTTCCTACATTCATTCATTTGCTGAGTACAGATCAAGGTCAAGATTTTATTGTATTTGTTGAGGAGACCACAGTGAAGAAGACACACACTCTCCCCTGGAAGTCTCTAATTTAGAAGTAATACAGACCATTACATTTAAGATTTATGGTCATTTTAAGTTCTACAATGTAGATGCTACAATAAGAGCATTTGAAGGGATCCTGCATACTGGGGATAGTCCCAGAACCTTCCCAAATAAATGCTTGAAAAAGTATGCAGTTTTGACAAGCAGATAAGAAATGCAACAATTGCAAAATCACTGCCATAGAGTCAATTCTGACCCATAGCGACCCTAAGGATTAGAGTTAGGGAAAAGGCATTTCTAGCAGAGGAAATATCACGAGCAAAGTAACAGAGGCATAGGAAAGGCATGGTTGGTTGAGAGAAGTTATGGGTAGGATCTTTTGGTTTCTGGAAACAGAAGGAACATGTGAGGGTGTGCCGGGAGATAAGGTGACTTCCTTCCACCCAGTGGTATCAGAGGAAATGGCTTGATCTGCCACTGTTACGATCAATTACCCCCCCCCCCCCAAACCAAATGAAAACAAAACAAAACAAAAACAGACAATACTCACTGTCATCATGTAGATTCCAACTCAGGGTCGAACTGCTGCTGTAAATTTCTGAGACTGCAGCTTTTTGTGGGTGTATAACGTCTTGTATTTCTCCTATGGAATGGCTGGTGGTTTTTAACTGCTAACCTTGCAGTTAGCAGCCCAATGCATAACTCATTACTTCACCAGGACGCCTACTGTTAAGGTTACAGCCAGGAAAACTGTATGGCAAAGTGCTACTTAGTAACATATGGAGATCACCATGAGTTGGAATTAAATCAGAGACAACAATAAAATTAACATGGCATGCTGGTAATTATAATTTTCTCCTACCGGGGGGCATGTCAGGCTGTTGAGGGATTCTGAGCAGAGCAGGAGTACTGTAGTCAGATTTAGGAATATTGTTCTGGTAACAGATCAGATGTAGACAAGTGTTGAGCATAGTATTTAGAAGACTATTTCAGTAGTCCAAGGAAACAATGATGAAATAGGCCAGTAATAGATGATTAGAAGTGAACAGAGGGACTAGAAGAGAAAAATATAGATTCAAGGAATAACTGGAAAATAGTTTCTATAGGACTTGGTGTTTGTTAGATGTGGGAGGGGATGAGGAGAAATCGAAGTCAAGAATTTTTTCTTCAAGTAATTGAGCTTTTATATCATGCCAACATTTCCCAGACAGTATACCTTTTAATCACCTTATAGTTCGATGAGGTAGATACTCTGATTATCCCATTTTACAGATGGGATACTTGAGAAAAAGAATCTGTGTAATGTGCCCAATACTAAAACAACCAAACAAGGAAACAGACAAGCACTGCCATTGAATTAATTCTGACTCACAGCAGCTCTATAGGACAGAAAATTTCCTGAGTTTCTGCAGCTGTAAAATCTTTATGGGAAATTCTAGGATTGGATGTGGCGATAATTACACACCACATTCTTGATATGGTTGAATTATGAAATAGTATGACATGTGTATGAAATGTTAGTGAAATTAAAAAAAATATTTACGGAGCAGACTTCTCTTTTTACCATGGAGAATCTGGTGGGTTCCAACTGCTGACCCCGGGGTGAGCAATTCAACATATGACCCATGATGCCACTCGGGCTGCTCAAGGCAGAGCAAGTGCCTTCTGAGCTGGGATTTGAACTCCAGTCATCAGACTCAAGAGCCCACATGGATAGTCACAATGCTACATTGCACCTTCCAGGAGGAGCCTTTTCTAGTGATGGCAAATGCAGGATTGCGAGGAGGGGGAGAGTAAGCTTGGGAGAGTAGATGTCTATTGATCAGAAAAACAGAGACCACCTCTGTTCCCATTTGTCATCATATCTCCAGATCCTGAAAATATGTTGGTTGAAATAGTGAGCAAATTTTAATATGTTGCCTTTAAAGGGCTTGTCAGTGACCACTGACACTGAAAGTTTACATTTCTCTAGGACATTTTTAAGGGCCTGCAGGAGTAGGCTCTTAAGAGGCTTTTGTCTTCTCAATGAAGCCCACACCAGCAGGAAGGGTGGAAAAGGGAAATGTCGGAGGAGGAAAACTCAAGCCTATCCCACCGAGAGAGCAGCAGAAAGTGGTAGGATTGCAACCTAAGGGGACAACTCGCGAGACTCAGGAGAAACAAGACAATCCCATCCTTGGGTCTCAGCCCTCCCAGGTTCCACAGTAGACATGCATCAGTTCCCAAACCCCCTTACATGAACTGTTTGCCTTAAAACCTAAGCACAAACAAAACTCACTCAGCTGCTAATCTGAATGCTGATTGACCTCGAATCAATTAAAAATCCCCAGCCTAAGCATTTGGGGCCTAATGAAAGGTTTAAAACCAGGAAACGTGTGCATCAGAGTTGTATCTTTTTGATGGGGGAGGAGGAGAGACTGGAGCACATCCTGGCCCAATAGGCCAAATAGAGCAGCCAGTCCACAGAGAGGACCACATGGCCAACCCCACTATGAGACGAGATGCTCCTCACTGGCCCATGGCCCTGCGGGGGACAACACCAGGGACACAGTGTGGGA
>NW_022111320.1:31730085-31837880 GCF_000313985.2 Echinops telfairi
AAAAAAAAAAAAAAAAAAAAGAGTTGTATCTTTTCCCCATGTTTATTCTGTCTGTATGCTGTATTCAAGCCCACCAGCCACTTTGTGGAAGAAAGAAGAGTCCATTTGTTTCGGTAAAGATACAGCCTTGGAAACTCAGGGAACAGTTCGACTCTGTCCTGCAGGGTTGCGTCAGAATGGACTGAATGGCAGTGGGTTCGGTTTGGTTTAACAACTCATTAAGAAAGAAAAATGATCAAATCATTAAAAGAAAGTCTTAATTTGATTTCTATCATGAGGCATGAAGAGCTCTGTGGTGTAGTGATTACACCTTGGGCTGCGATCCACATGGTCGGCAGTTCAGAACCACTAGCAGCTCCTCCGGAAAAAGACTGGGCTTTCGACTCTCTGAAGCAGTTACAGCCTTGGAAATCCCCAGCGTGTCACTGAGAGTTAGCTTTCACCTGATGGCAGTGGGGTTTGTTTTGTTTTTGTAATCACGATGCATAATTGTGAGCAGATGATTCTAAAACTCGCTTAGAGACATAAGTAGGGGTGAAAGTTGTGTTTATTGGTTGCTAAATCAAATGCAAGGTGTGAATATGAAATTGTTTTCTCAAAATTAAAACAGTGACATTTTATTGAGAAGCACATATAGCTTTGATAATGCTAGAGACTTTGAAATAGAGCACAGATAAAACGTTATATTAGATGCCAGAAATATTTAACATACCAGTGATCTTGCTAATTTATCCCAGGAACATCAAATAAACACTTTCTATGAACATTTAGCTATGACACAAGCAATGCTCCCTTTAATATGCTATTGATATTTCTTACCTCCAAAATCACTGACAATATTACAGTGTAAGGTGTCAAATTAGCTCCCCCGCCCCTAATTTACTGCAAACATCTTAAACATCCCAGTATCTGGGTTTTGTTTTATTCTTGTGGCTCCATTTTTGTGTGTGCTATTTCCACTAATTATATGACTAATGCTAAAATATAGCTGGAAAAGACCAATAAATTATGACGCCCCCCCCCCCCTGCATTAAGAATGATCACTCAGGGTTAACTTTGGGTGTCCCTCTGTGTTTCATTGACTGGTGAATTGGCAGCTAATCACATAAAAGGAGTCACAAAGATGCTGTCCTGAGATCCGAGGAGCCATCTCTTGATCAGCCTATAAATCCTCACCTGTGAGCATCAGTGGGTTCCTCTCCTTCCCTAACATTGCCCATGGCTTTCGAGAAGTCTCAGATACAAAACTGCGTGGGTGTCCTTCTTACCCCAGAGTCTCTTGAGTGGAAACACTGTGAAGCTTAACCTTGCCTCTTCACACCCCCTGGCCAGCTCCCATCACCCAACACTGAGCAGAGAGACCATTACAATTAGTTCGTCTCGTCTTCCTTAGGTGCCTCACTCCAGATGCAGAGGCCCGCCCGGATATTGTGGAAGTCAGTTCTATGATATCAGATGTCATGATGAAATATTTAGACAGCTTATGTACATCCCAGCTGGCCTTGGAGAAGAAGCTGGAGCGGGAACGGCGGCGCACACAGAGGTACTTTATGGAGGCCAATCGGAACGCCGTCACGTGCCACCATGAGCTGGCGCTACTGTCTCAAGTACGTTCGCATCCTTTCCTTTTTCTGATGTACTCTAATTGACTATTGGAGGTACATGGGTTTTTAAAGGGAAGTCTATCTAATGCCTGGGATATACAACCAGTTACATGCAATGCTTCAGTAGTCTATGGTTACATATTTCATGAGTTTCTATGTCTTACAAATAAAATAACTCAGTATAACTGGTTTCAGTAAAATTTACTCATCATTTATTATCTATTAAAAAAATCAGAGTGTCGAAAAGTTATCTTAGCAATTCTTTATGCTTATCAGAAGGTCTTTATAGAACTCACAGTGAATGCTTATCTTTAATTTCTTCAGTGATCAGATTATACCTTTTAGAAATATTGATGACAATGTTGTGAGTTAATTCAAAGAGGAAAATAACATTTGCCTTAATTTTTTTTCTTGTCAGTCTATGTAATTGATTTTATTACTCTCTCTGGTGGTTATGATACTGCCAGACTTCAAATTGGAATTTGTCGCTTTGTTTTTCCAGGTAGAGACCTTCAGATTATTTTGTTATTTAAGGGTATTACTGAGCTTCGCTTGAAAAAGTGGTGGCAAAGCCACACATATCCACATCTGCAAGTGGTGGTGCTAAGGGCTGACCTTGTTGTTCCTGTTTTCCTTCTTTTTTGTCTTTGTTGAAACTATAATCCATTGTTTGCTCATACTCTGGGGCCCTCACTCAGCAGGGGTTATTGAAAAGTCCTGGTAGTGTGAAGGTTACACACTGGGCTGCTAACTCTAAGGTCACGGGTTCAAAAACACCAACTGTGCCATGGGAGAAAGATAGAGCTTTGTACTCTCAGGAAGAGTCGCACTTTTAGAAACTCACAGGGGCAGTTCCACCCTGCCCTGTGGGGTCACTATGAGTCAGCATTGACTTGACGGCAGTGAGCTTGGTGTGGGTTTGGTCAACCCAACAAGCCTTATTTTCATCATTTCTTTAGCTTGGGACCCAATTGAGTAGGATCATAAATCCAGTCCTTGGTTAGAACATCTGTTCTTAAGTTCTTTCCCAGGACCCTAAGAATCTGCTCCACCTCAGCTAGGAACATGATGTGAAAAGTTGGACTCAAAGTACAGGCAATTCTGACTTCTTACATAACAATGTTTTCCGCTTTTTACAAAGATGGCACTACTGTTTAGTGGGCTAATCCTAACATCTGAGCCCAGGTTAAAAAAAAAATTGCTACAAAGTTATAGGAACCTTTGTTAAACAAAAATATCAAAACATGCAGCTCTTGCTTTCTCCCCCACGTAGATCTATCCACTTCTGATGGGTGTTTCCCCCTCCATCTAATCCTTCCCTGCATAGTTCTGTGTTCTTAGATTGATACCACATCAAAGCAGCAGTTTTGATATCCAAAACAAAACAAAAAAACCAAACCAAACTCACTGCCATCGAGTTGGTTAGGACTCTTAGTGACCCTAAATGACAGAGCAGAACTGCCCCTCTGGGATTCTGAGGCTGTAAATCTTTGGGGAGCAGAAAGCCTCATCTTTCTCCCAAGGAAGGGCTGCTGGGCTTGAACTGCTGATCTGTGGTTAGCAATCCAACATATAACCTACTATGCCACCAGGTCTCCTTTCCAACCCTTTGTGACGCTCTACAGGGTTTGCCAGCCTTTATTTTATTTTGTGAGGATCCATTCATTTTTTTGGTAATTGTTTTATTGGGACATAATCCTCATAAACAATTCAATAGTTTAACCATATTAAAAAGAGTTGGACAATCATTGCCACAATCCATTTTAGAAGGATCTCCCAGTTTTCAGATCTTTATCTTTCCCTTGAGGAGCAGCTGGTGGGTTTGAACAGTTCCTGCTTCCTTGAAAACACCACCAGGGCTTTCTGGCAGCCCCCAGGGATTCGAACAAGGCTCCTCTTAAATGCTCTAGGAATTTGGGGAACTAAAAGAAGTCTGATGGGACACCACCATGGTTGTAAGGTGAACAGGGGCCAGTTTCTCAAAGAAATTCTCATAGGACCGCTCTTGCTAGCTTTGAGGAATGAGCACGTGTGTTATCATAATGGGAAAAATATTCATCACCACAGCTCCCTTGGCCTTTTTCTCACCAATTTTGAGTGATCCGAAAGCCTCTTCATAATAAGCCCCTGTGATTATTCGTTGTCCTTCTGGACAATTTGTCAAGATTGCCCTATACGAATCCCTCAAAACACTTGCCATAATGTTCTAAGCTGACTTCTCTTGCCCTAAATGTAATTGGCTCAGCATGTCACCCCAGAAACCGCTGTGTTAATGGATTTTATTTTAAGGCACTCTATAGAGACTAAGGCAAGTATACTTGTATTCTGGGACGAACTTGTCTGCAGCCATCCACTACCAGCAGAAAGAGGTTCCGTGTGGAATAAATCCATGCATACATGAATGGAACCCTAGTAGTAATACTTTTGAATTATCCTCCTAGTTGATGCCAGCTGTCAAAGATTCAATTTAGTTTTCACTGGGGGCGGGGGTGGTGGTGGGGGGGTGGGCGCGGGGAACGCCTTTATCTTCATTCCCTTAAATGCTAAGGCCAACTGCAATTTCACAGAACAGCGCCTGGTGATTATCTAAGGTCTCAGCCTGTGCTCAGGAGCCTATAACTTAGAATCACAGTTCTGGTTGAATTGGTTAGATCTCGTAGACGGGGAGTCAGAGCTCGCTCTGCTTGTTATTTTACTACCGACTTTGTGGAAACCAAGCAACAATGAGGAACAGCAGGATATATAAGCCCAGTTGCATTGAGGCTATGGTATTCCCAGTAGATGAAACTTCAAGAGATTTAGCTATTTCGATATATCACAAGTATTCCAGACCCTCTATTAAGTCCTACCCTGCAAAGCTACTTAGTCAATTTCCAGTTTGATATAAAAGAGTCATTTTATATTAGATTCATGCAGCTGATTCAAGGTTAGTTTAAAATCTTACAGCAAAAATCCTCTTATCTTCAGCAAAACATCTTTAGAAAGGACCATTTTATTTGCTTGTTTATTTTCACTTGTCAGCTATTTTTTTTAACTCTATTGTGGAACATTTCAGACATTTACAGAAACAAAGAGGGTGTCATAATGCTCTTCTTCATATATACCCGTCTTCCAGCCTCCATTTGCAACTCTGGACCAAACCTGTTCTCTCAGCCTCTGTTCACTTCCCCCTCTCTGCCCCCCGCCCCGCAATGACTGTGAAGCAAATCCCTGCACTTTCCTGTTTCTTTACCATTGCCTACACCAACTACCCACCCCATAATGCATGAAAGAAGTACTTTCTGCTTCTTTGCTGGGTCTGATAGTTTGTTGAAATGGCCTCATTGCACTTGCAGACTGTAATTACAGGTAAGCGACGCATTAAAGGAGTAACAGGGTACAACTCAGGATCAGCCATCTGCTACCCTGGGGCAGGGGCAGGAAGTGTGTAGGCAAAGTCTAGAAGGTGCCCCTGAAGTAAAGAGCTCATCTCTCTTCTGTGCAGGACCGCTCCCTGAGTAGTTCTTGGCCTTGCAGATGAGCTGACCCTTTTCTCTGTCAGGCATGGCTTCACCAGCCTCCTTCAGCCCCCTCGTCTGGTCATGTTCAGGCCTCTCTGCCTTTGGCCTCCCTGCTGCTAGCCTTTCCTGGGCTAACTGGCCCAGACCATAGCCAGAGTAGAAGCTTCTGCAGTCACCCTCAACTCTGCCATGGGCCCGTCCCAAATGGTTGCTGCTGAGTTTGCTACAGGATTTCTTCCAAGCTTCTTGTTAGCTTCAGTGTTATAACTGCTGAGCCATGTTACCGCTCTTTTAGGGGATCCTCACCTCCTCGCTCTTGCCTTGTTATTATTATTATTTTCTCAAGCTCTATGAGGTTAGCCGCATAGATGAGTGCCCGTCTCATAAATGGCTCTTTGGGCAGAACTAGGAATTGACCAGTACACTCAGCGGACCGTTGTCCCTTCATTTGCACTCCCAAACTACCCGCTGGCATCAGTTTGATTCTGACTTGTGGTGATCTTATTATGTAGAGTTTCTGAGACTGTAACTCTTTATGGGAGCCGTCTTTTCCCCCCAGACGGTGGCTGGTCGGTTTGAACCACGACCTTTGCAGTTATTAATCCCAGTGCCTAACCCGCAGCACCACAGCACAGTCCTTTTATTTGCGCAGAATATTGACCAATCCTTACAAGGTAGATAAAATAGACAAATTACAAAAAGTATTAAACCATACCAATTGTATACAGTCTACCCAGGAGATGTTTATCCATCAGGACAAAAGTCATAAACCCTGCAAGGTTTATAACTTTTATAACTAGGGCAAAGGGGAAATTCCTCAACTGTTTTTCCAGAGAACCAAGACGAAAGGAGTTCATTCAATCACACCCATGCACATTTCACTAACTATTCACGTGGCTATTTTTAATGTGGAAATCTTGCTCACGGGCCATCGCCAAGTAAGACAAAGTGCTTTGTAGTCAAGAGAGGGAATTTTGAGTGTTTAGGGCTTGCATCTCTGGATGATGTAAACAATGAAGTGCTGGCCTGCTAACCCAAAGGTTGGTGGATTGAATCCCTCTAGAGATAAACCAGGCCACCATGGGAAAGTTTGTGGAGAATAGTTCTACTCTGATACCCGGGGTGTCATCAGGAGTTGGACTGGTTTGGTTTTTGGTTTATGAGTTTTGTTAGAAAGCGTTTGGTTGTAAACCGATTCCAGTGGGAAGGAGAGAGGGAAGCAGGGTGGGAGGCTGGAGGACCCGAGGAGGAAAAACAGAAAGAAATTCCTCCGCGGTGAAAATGATCTAGGGGCTTTTGAGAAGCTGGTTGTTTAGCAATCAATCCTGTAACACGTGTTTTGATGGTATGTGAGGTAACCCACCCTCTATGGCTGTTCCTGCATCTATCATGAAAGCCCATTACCCACAACTACCTTGTGTCAATTATGGTTTTGAAAATCCAGGGATGTATGTATGGATTGTGATAAGAGTTGTATGAGCCCCCAATAAAATGATTTAAAAGAAAATCAGGGGCCAGGAGACTCAGAACCCTGCTTGAGTTTAGAAGGGCACAGCTGGGCTGGCCAAAAGAAGTGAGGGGCAGGTGGAGTTCAGCAAAATATGACAAGGATGCCTACATGGTTTCTAGAATCCTCTGGAGATATTGGTAAGGCATTGCACATGATAGCACATGAACCCCTGTGGTCTGAAACATTAGTAATCCTATATATATAGTAAAGTAAAAGGTGGTTCATAATCTGCATAAACTTTTTATATGGCTCTTCAGAATTTAGCTCCAGGAAGTTAAATTACTTCATCTTACTGTCTCCAGAAACTGTTATTATTTTCTTTTTTTTTTTTCTAGAATAATTTCTTCCTTCTTTTTTTCTTTCTGTCATTATTTTTAAGGAAAAGCTTTTGCTTTTTAAAATCAGTGCCAAACAGCCTTGTGAGACTCAAGTAGAGTGTACTTGAACAATTTGGATTAAACACATATCTGTTTTCTGTATATAGAGAATAAACATTGAACCGTGAATAAACTGGCATTCTGTGAAGGCATTCAGCAGTGAGCCCAGCCGTGCAAACACGGCTGTCATGACCTGGTGACCTAAGAGCCTGCATATCTCTTGTCTCGAAGGCTCGGCTTCCTTCCCTGCGCCTCACCCTGATGGTAGACCAGATCTTTGGAAATGCAGAATTCACATTTGGATGAGTTAGGAGTATTTTCCACTTTAAAAAAGGGTCTCAAACATAGTTTTGAACTAATGCAATGACATGTAACTTAATGTGGAATACTTTGATTTGCATATATGATCATCACAGTGATGGAGACATTTTACACGCTGTTTCTAATTTATATGAATCCAGGTACCACTGAACATTATTTGTGTGAATTTTTTGAGGTTCCTTAAAATCTCCACATTAAATGATCTTGCTTGTAAAATCAAGGGTACTAGAGTTAAATAAGCTACTATGTTTGCAAATGCTGTGCCAGTTGAACAGTGGCATAGATCACTTATAAACAAAAGAGCACTACTTATGCTAAAGGGGTACCATGTTGATGTAATTTGTTACTGCCTAGCTAACTGGTCCCAGTGGTTAGGGTGGCTGGCATTAAAGACAAGTATTTAAAGTATACAGGTAATACATTTTTATGGAGTACATGCCACTCACCAGCCTCAGACTCCTCATGGAGTACAGTCTTTTAGGACACAGGGAGATGTGCTTTATTTCAAAGCAAATTTACATTTCTCTCTGTCATACAGTTTCTTCTCCTTGCAGTATTTTATGTATACTGATAATTTTCCATTTCAAGATTACTCGAAGGTTCAGTAAAAGGAAAAAAAATGCAGATTTATTTGAGAACCAAGGAGGGAACATTATATTTTATCAAATGACAGCATGCAGTTAATTGCCGTTCTTCTCACTGGGGACTAATTATAATTCTAAAAACATACATGCATGTCATTGCTGGCAGAAACAATTATAGGTGTAAAATTGTATGACCCTTTTCCCCCCAAAATGGTGTTATCATTGTTTCACTTAAAATATAGAGGACTCTTCACCTAGAACAGTTAATATCAGCACTGCAATTACACAACCCAGTGATAAATCGCAAAGGAAAGAGAAATTTGTGGATTCAGTACAACTTGATGAATTTCCAGCACTAATAAGGAAGTCCATTATGAATTATTGAAATTTTACAAATTACTAGGTAAGCAAAGAACTGATAAGAAACATCAAAAAACTCCTATCTTATGGGGTAATATTCAATTTACATTCACATTTTAGCTTATTTTTAATCAGGGCAATTTTCATAGCAGACTAATCAGAGACAAGTACTAAATATATATATATATATTTCTACAGGACAGAAACATCTTCAATAGTGATGTTTATTGCTGTGTACTGTTTATGGCTGTTTACTGTCTATGAAAGTCGAGTGAACTTTCGTGTTTCTTTTGAAATGTTCCCATTGAAGAATATTAAGCTTTCTGATTAAAATGTCAAATAAGCTATCTTGGGGGAGAGTTCAGGGCGGAGAAAGAGGAGCATCAAGTAGAGGGGACGTGGAGTCTCTAGGTCACTGTGCAAGAGTAAGTGGGCTGTGGCACTGACCAGGTCAACATCACGCTCAGATTGGCACCGCACATGTCTTGGAGCATCCAGCGCCATTATTGTATTAGGATCATAGTATGATAGTCATCATAGAATAATCAGGATATTATAGCTCAGAGAGAACAGCTATTTGTAGACATTTCCAAGGGTCACACCACTTAGTTTTTCATCACCAAACACAAAGATGAGTCATGAAAAGAATCCAATCTATAAAACCCTGAAGAATCAATGGACCATTTAGCTTGAGGCTGCATTTCCATTGGTGAACAAGCACATCTCTGTATAGAGTTGAATATTCCAGGGGTCTAAAGAGTAACCAGGAGAGCAGTGTGTCCTCTCAACGGGAAATTTTTCTGTGACATTTTGATCAGGACATTATCGTTATAGCTCCTCCTAAAGCTTAAGGTTTTTTTTCCCTACTAGGTTAGTAAATTGGTTCAGTTTGGACAACTACTTTCAATCCAGAAGACTTAACAGGAAACAGCACAAAGAGACAAACTGAAAATGCATGTAGTCTGTAATTAATAATGAAAGAACAAGGATTTGCTCACTGTCTGCTGGTGTTTGGTATTGTGAAGGTGATACAAAAAGAACAACAAAACCTACGAGCAATAGTCCCATCCAAGAAATAATTTGTAGTCCACTTGGGAAGCTATGAGGAATATGCAGGAGGGAATTTCTAATTGTTCCAGACAGTCTGAGTAAATATCAAATGAGACTTTCAGAGTGAACAGTGCCATCAGGCTTTAGAAAGTGGAGAAGGAAGGCACTTCTGGGTGGAAGAGGAGAGCAAAGGACAGAAACTCCAATTGTACCAGCAATCCAGTCCTTGTTGCTATGTGCCATCGAGTCAGCTCCAACCCATGTTGACCTGATGCACAACAGAACAAACCTCTTTCTGCTCCGGCGCTGTCCTGACCATTGTTCTTATGTGCCAGCCCACGAAGTCTCACCGTCCTTGCTTCTAAGGAGCTTTCCAAGACAGATCCTTCTTCAAAGGAGATTGTGTGTTTGTTCTTTTGGCCATCCATGGTACCTTCAATATTCTTTGCCAGCACCGTAATTCAAATGCATCGATTCTTCATTGGTCTTCCTTATTCAATGTCAAACTTTCACATGCATATGCGACAACTGAAACTACTGTGTCTTAGGTCAGGTGCACTTCAGTCCTCAGAGTAACTGCCTTGCTTTTCAACACTTTAATGAAGTGTGGTGCAGCTGATTTACCCAAGGCAACCTGTCTTTTGATCTCTTGACTGTTGCCGCCATGAAATTGATTGTGGATCTAAGCCAGATGAAATCCTTGAGAACTTCAATCTTTTCTCTATCATGATGTTATCTATTGGTCAAGTGATGAGGATTTTGGTCTTTACATTGAGTTGTAACCCATACTGAAGACTACAATCCTTGATCTTCATCAGCAAATGCTCCAAGTCTTTCTCACTTTCAACAAATAATGCTGTGTTATCTGTATATCTCAGGTTGCTAATCAGCCACCCTCCAAACCTGATCCTGCATTTTTCTTCATGTAATTCAGCTTCTTTGATGATTTTCTCAGCATATAGGTTGAATAAGTACAGTGAGAGAACACAACCCTGTCGCACACGTTTCCTGATTTTAAACCATGCAGCATTCCTGTGTTCTGTTTGCCCAGCCACCTGTTGATCCATGTACTGGTTCCTCATGAGCACAATGAAGTATTCTGGAATTCCCATTTTTCTCAAGGTTACCCATAGTTTTTTCTGATCAACATAGTCCAATGCCTTTCCATAGTCAATGAAACACAAGCAAATATCTTTCAGGTATTTTCTACTTTTAGCCAAGATCCATCTGACCTTAGCAATGATATCCCTTATTCTACATACTCTTTAGAATCTGGTCTGAACCTCTGGCAGCTCCCCATCAATGTACTGCTGCGACCGTTGTTGGATGATCTTCAGCACAATTTTACTTGCATGTGATTTTACTTATGTTGTTCTACAATCTGAGCATTCTGTTGGGTCACCTTTTTTGGAATGAGTATAAATATGGATCTCTTCCAACCATTTGAACATGTACTTGTCTTCCAAATTTCCTGGAATAAACTAGTGAGTGCTTCTAGGGCTTCATCAGCGTTTTAAAACATTTCGATTGGTATTTCATCAATTCCTGGATCCTCGTTTTTCACGAATGCTTTCAATTCAGCTTCAACTTCTTCCTTCAAGATCATTGGTTCTCACTCATATGATACATCCTGAAACGGTGGAATGTCGACTCGTTCTTATTGATAGTGACTGTGTGTTCTTTTCATTTTCTTTTGATACTTCCTGCATAATTCAGCATTTTGCCCATAGAATCTTTAAATATTGCAATTCCAGGCTTGAATTTTTCATTAGTTCTTCCATTTTAAGATATGCTAAACATGTTCTTCGTATAATATCAGGATTAATAATTTAGAAATGATACTGTTTCGTGCAACTTAATAGGGAGAGGGAAATCAAGAATTGCTTTGACGGTTATCCAAGATTACCCAGTAACAGACCTAGGACCTGAACTTGGATTTCCTGACCTACTGCATGTATTTAAATATATATTTTGAGAACCCTGGGTGTTTAAGGTGTTTGAATTCAATATTCTAGGTAGTGTCATCTAAAATTTTGAATTTCTTCAATGTACCTAACACCTGAATTGCTAAATCTAAAGGCTCATTCTTCCTCATGGTTCAGATTTCCTTGAATTAAAAAAAATCTTAAATAGTTTTATTGATTATTTTATTGATTTACATATCATACAGTTAAATAATTTAAATTTAAAAAAAATTTAAACTTATTTAAAAAGTTGTGCACGCATCATCACAGTCAATTTTAGAATTTTTTCTTCTTTCTTGTACTCATTATTAGCTTCCCTTTCCCCTCAACCTTCCCTGACATCACACTAAGAAGCTATCAAACCAGTTACCCTCTCTATAGTTTTGTCTATCCCGGATTTCACATAAAAAACCACATTCCACTTCCCTTTTGACCTACTTCAAAGTTATTTCATATATAGTTATATACAGTGAAGGGGAAATGCCTGTGCATTAAGCCTCCGGTGACTCCCCTCTGACCAAAAACCAGCAATGTGAAAAATCTTGCTATATGCAGAGTGCAATGGAAAGTGGATTATTGCAGAGCCAGTTAGGGTAGAATCTAATACCATTTAAAATTTGTGTTAGTGTTTTATATTTCCTGCTTTCTTTTCAATTGAGGTTTCTCTGGTTTAATTTGTTATTGTTGGGTGTTTGTTTTTTTCCTTGTTTGTAGTTATTGTATGTTTTCTAAGGTAAATGAAATCCAGGATAGGAAAATCCATACAGACAGTAACTGGATTAATGGCTTATTTGGGATATGGGAGCGGGAGGCTGGAGTGAAATGGGGAGTTAATCTCAATTATATGTGGAAGAAAATGTCTTAGAACTGATTGTAGTGATGTTTGTACAACTTTTTTAATGTGGCTGAACTATTGAAGTAAATGTTATGTAAATTACATGTCAAAAGGGGAAGGAAAGAACCCAGCAACATTAACAAAATGAAACAGGAAAACTTCAATCAACAAGATAACAGAAAATCACAAAGACAAGCACACATTTAAAATGGGTCAAAAGGGAGAACACATGATAAGGTGTTGAATTTTAACCTAACTGCATGCGCAATAGCCCACTTTTCCGTGTTCTCTATTCAAGGCTATTCACCTTTGCTTTCTGATCAGTGATTGCAGGGGGTTCACCAGCGGCTTAGTCCACACTGGGAATCTGCCAATGGGCTTTGGGCTTTCACTGTCATCCATAGCTTCTTGAACTTCTTTTTCTCCTATGGTTACCACTATAGCTGGTTTCCATCTTACGTCTGTTCTCATTTTCTCGTTCATCCTTGCCCCTTAGATTTGCTTGCTCTTCTTGTCTTGCTCACCCACTCATCCAGCCTTATGGTTTGCCATTTCTTATGAATTGGAATCAAAATCAGAGGTGTAAAAATGGTAATTTCATTTACTATACTCATATATATATAGATATAGATATGATGCTGCTAATGGCACGTTTGGGTAAATGCTGGATTATTAACTTCAGAGTCAGTGGTTCAAACTCACCAGCAGCCTTGTGGAAGAAAGATGATGTTTTCTTCTCCCACAAAGATTTACAAAGCCCCAGAAATTCTAGATAGGGTTGCCATGAGTCTGCATGGACTTGATGGCTGGTGGTTTTTCTTGATGGGGGTATTTCTTTTCTTTTTAAAAAAATCATTTTATTGGGGGCTCGTACAACTCTTATCACAATCCATCCATACATCCATTGTATGTCAAGCACATTTGTACATTTGTTGCCCTCATCATTCCCAAAACATTTGTTTTCTACTTGAGCCCTTGATACCAGCTCCTCATTTTTCCCCCTCCCTTCCTGCTCCCCACTCCCTCATGAACCTTTGATGATTTATAAATTATTATTGTTTTGTCATATCTTACACTGTCTGATGGGGGTATTTCTATTGATGGCATACAGTTGTGGATCTAGCCCATATAAGGTATATCATTCCCTTTGGTCTAAAAGTTTCTTTCCCATACCAGGGATTCTATTCTCTACCTCCTCTTCCCAAGAAGACAACTGGGATGGGAAAGGAACTTTGCCACTGCCTTCTTGTGTTGACCTCTGCTAACTGCAACAAGGGAACCCATCTGTTTCGGGTCTGAAGCGTCAAACTCTACCCTTGTGAAGTGTTGATGGCCCCACATCGCAGTTCAAGCACAGTGAATGCCCACGATGCCTCCATACCCACCTTGGCGTCATGGTCTCCGTTCATTCTGAGTCCTGATTATAACCTCATTGGCAGCATTGATTTCAGGTGTATGTTCAATGACCTCGCTGGAGAGAGGGCCTGGTGACCTGGACAGCCAGAAGATAGCACTCTTCTACATTCTCACCGGTCCACTTGGGATCTTCGGATTTGCATCCATGCCCCTCACAGTTCATGGAGAACCAACTGGGCGTGGGAGACACTATATTAGTTCTACCATGTCCGTAATATCCTTCATCCCTTTCCATTCTTCCCCTCTCCTTTTTCTCCAGTTATTCAATTATTTGGTCAACAAATATTTATTGAGCACCTATTTGGTGTCAGACATACTTGTAGGCACTGGAGATACCTCAGGAACAAAACACATAAGGCCTTTGCCCTCATGTTCCTTGTGGTAAATGCCCATGTCAACTACATTGTATATATTCCTGACCACATGACTTTTCCGAAGCGCCCAGTCTTTTCTTGCTGCCTCTAAATTTTCCTTCAAGCCCTCTGTGTATGTCTTCTGCAAGTTCCCCAGCTCCCTACCCTACGTTCTCGGGGCAGGTGTGTGGAGGGAACGTAAGCCCCTTACTCTTCAGTTTTTTTCTTGTTCTAAACTTTTAAATTGTGTATTAGGTGAAGATTTACAGAGTTAGTCAGTTTTTCATTAAACAGGTCATACATATTTTGCCTTACACCACTGATCCAAATCCCCACCATGTACCACCACCTATCCCATTTTCTCCTGCGTTTCATTTTTCTATTCCTACTCCTTCCTTAACCTTCCTGAGCTTTGTCTTTGATAAAATACCGCCTTTTAAAAATATCAAATGGATAACTACTCTAAGGCATTGTCTGTCTTGTTACTTGTTACTGTCTTGTCATAGTATTGTTACTATGCCCTTTATAGATCTATTTTTTTGACTGAAAATTGGGAAATTAGTTCATTGCCAGCTTTGAAGGTGACTAAAGGTCCTAGTCTCTGGAGACCCACCCATCTCCATTGGACCTGTACGCCTGGTATTTTTTGTGATTTTGAGTTTTGTTTCACAATTTCCCCCCTACTCTTTCCAGGACCATCGAAACGAATTTCTTCCAAAACAAAGTGGTAAAGGCTGAGATTTAGGTGTTCTCTTAGCCCATTGGGTTAATTGTTCCCATGCACCTTTGATATTTTCACTCTTCTCTCCTCTAGACACAGAGACCAATAGCTGCCCAATAGATTGCCACTCACAAGCTTTTAGGGTCACCACTAACCGAGGAAGAGGCAGCACACTGGGTTGTTTTTGTGGACTAAATTAGACCACTTGATCTAGATGCCCCCTAATACTGTGGTCCTAAGTCCTGAAGCCCAGTTACTCATACCCTCAAGGTATTTGGTTATGGATAAGAAGTTTCCAGCATGTTGCCACCTGTGCTAGTGTGCTTGACTGTATCCTTGAATATTACGAGGGAACTTTTAAAAGTTCATGGAGCCATGGAATTAAGAGATAATGGGATTTTTCCCTGCACTATTGAAGCTGCCCTTGTATATATTTGCAGGTATGGCTCCATTCTCCTTCCCACTTGTTCATTTTGCATGTCCCTCTAGGCATCCCTTCCTAGATTACTGTTGCAGGATTATATTTAGTAGCATTTACTTTTGACACCTATACATCATTCATGTACTTTTCCCAATTTGTTCTTGGGCTTCAGAAGGGTTTTTCAGTTGCCGGGAATTTCCCTTCCATCACTTGTTTCTCTTTTCCCGTATGTTCTTCACCCTGCCTTCTCGGATACATGAACACTTTCTAAGTAAGCAAGACATCCTGGGGTATGTTGTACAACATAATTTCCAGACTCACTTGCTGAGGCTACCAGTCTGATACGAACCTCTCCTGCGCAGCAGACCCACTTTTGAATTGAACATTCACCTGCACATTCAGCAGACAGCCTCCTTATCAACAAGTTCCACACCAACTGGGATCTTTTCTTTTAATCGGATCAGGCTCTTTCCACTTACTTTATTTGAACTTGCCATCTTCTTCAGTTCAGTCCGCCTCAGAGCCTACTTCCCTTTGCTGAGAAAAGTTCCACCAGTTCATTAGGTGAAATATTTAACAGGTCCGTCTTAGCCTTTCAGTTCTTTATGTACCTTGCCTTGTACATTGAGATATCCAATATTTCTGACTCTAGTTTTTTCTCCCCTTACCAGAAATTCAGCGGATCACTTCTCCAGCCTAACAATGATCATTAGAGGCCAGGGTGTCATTTCTGCTGATCAGAATCACTTTGAACACTGCCTGTATTAAAGAGCAACAAGCAGGGACACTAAACATTGTACTGGCGAAGGGCAATCCTGTACAAAATGTGTACAACAGAACCAGTAGGAAAGTAGGAAATACTTGAGAGATTACACATTGAAAGAAATTGGCTTACCTGATTGTGGGGACTGGTGAGGTAAATGCAGATGCCACAGGGAGGGCCCACAGGAAAGGCAGGCTGTTAACCCTCTGGCACAGGTTGAAGCTGCAATTCACAGGAGGAAGTTTTCATGCCCGACTCCTCAGCCGTCCCTTTAAGACTTTTTAACTGATTGACTAAGGCCCACCCTACTTATCTAAGATAACTTTCCTCCACGTTGCTGCCGTAATTATCTTTCAAAGAAAGTCCTTAAGATTTGCACTAAGGTCTTAGTTTTATTAAAAAAGAATAAATACCTATAATGATCAGACGTTGTCAAATACTTAAACTATGGTGTCACATGGGTGATAGCTTGGATTTCCTCTACTTTTCTGGGCACCAAATGATATTCGATACATTTATAAATCCCCTGTCATCATGCTTTTTATTCTGAATTGTGATTTTTTACTGTCATTTGCTAGTGCAGTCTATTATGTTTCTCACAAATTTTTGTTATCAAGCATTTGCTTTTTTTTCTTTTTTCAATTTTTAAAAATAAATCATTTTATTAGTGGTCATTGCAGGTCTTACACCAATCCATACATCAGTTGTATCAAGCACATTTGTACATATATTGCCATCATTATTTTCAAAACATTTTCTTTCTACTTGTAACCCTTGGTCTCAGCTCCTCTTTTTTCCCCTCCCTCCTCCACCCTTCCACTCTCATGATCCCTGGATAAATCATAAGTCACCATATTATTATTTTGTCCGCTGCCTCCCTTCACCCACTTTTCCATTGCTTGTCTCCCTCAAGGTAGGGTGTGTGTGTGTGTGTGTGTTATACGTTGATCATTGCAATCAGTTCCCTTTTTCTCCTCCTTTTCCCCCCACCTTACTCCTATTCACATGGTATCGCTACTTGCGTTACTGTTGCTGAGGGGTTTATCTGTCCTGGATTCTGTGTGTCGAGTGCTCTTATCTGTAGCAGTGCACATGCTCCAGTCTAGCCGAATTTGTAAGGTAGACCTGGGGTCATGATAGTGGGGGGGGGGGGGAGCATTAAAGAATTCGAGGAATGTTGTATGTTTTGTCAGTGCAATGCTGCACCTTGACTGGCTCATCCCTTCCTTATGGCCCTACTGTGAGGGCCTGTCCAATGATCTACAGAGGGGTTTTGAGTTTTCACTCTAATCCGCCTCATTCACATGGATATGATTGCTTGTTTGGGGTCTTCTGATGCCTGATACTTGATCCTGTCAACACCTCATGATCACACAGGCTGGTATGATTCTTCCATGTGGGCTTTGTTGCTTCCCTGCTAGATGGCTAGATCCAAGATGCTGTGTCTCCTAATAGCTGGGCACCATTAGCTTTCCTCACCTCATTTGCTTATGCATTCATTTTGACGTCAGTGATTGTGTTGGGAAGGTGAGCATCACAGAATACCAGGTTATTAGAACAAAGTGTTCTTGTGATGAGGGAGGACTTGAATAGAGGCCCAATGTTCGTCTGCTACCTAGATATGTAACATATAAATATATGAACATTGACCTATATCCCTATTGTTATATATTAATATATTTACATGTATGCAAACAGGCATTTGGTATTTTTATCAAGGTCTCAGTTATATTTAAACACAAACATTTAGTGTAATTGAGATTTTCATAGTGAAAAAATTTTTTAAATGTGCTGTTTATTTACATGAGTTTCGTTTTTGTTGTTTTTAATTCTATCATATATCATTTACAATGGCTGAGCACACCACCAAAGGTGTGTGTTTGAAAGCCTTTGGTAAGAGATTAGATTAAGCCATGCAGAAAATGATATATTTTTAAAAAACATCCTTTTTGAACACCTTTGCTTTTATTATCTAGGTAATTGCTGCTGACTGACTTTCTCTCAAGCCTGTGAAATTGTAACAAGTAACGATGCAGTGACAGAGGATGAGGAAGAATCATGATTTGCTTTGAAAATACTCTTTGCTAGTTATGTTTTAAGAAAATAAAGCAGTGTTTGATAGACTCCCACACATTTCTCACATTACCCTACAATCTCCCTTTTTTATTGAGCTATAACATATGGACAGTAAAACGTATAACTCTGTGTTAGGTTCAGTGGCTGTTAAAATATGTGTAACCCTCTACTTAAAGCAAGGGTCAGAACATTTAAAATGCTTCAAAATATTCTCTTACCTCCCCTTTTAGAAACACCCTTGCTGGAAAGCAGCCATTGATATGACTCCTGAAACCATAAATACTCTTTTAGCATCTGGCTTTACTACATTCACTTTATCTATGAGATCCATCCACACGATTGTATACCAGAAATGCATAGTTGTTATTGCTACGTGGTAAATAGATATTTAGGTTGTTCTCATTTTGAAGTTTTACAAATAAGTATTGTGAGCATGTATTTCCATTTTTTCAGATCATTACTTGGAGTAGAATGACAGGGTAATGAGGGAGTTGGACATTTCACTTTAAAAAAGACACTGCCAAACATTTCTCCAAATCCACACGATTTAACACTCCTAGACCAGTGTGTGGGAATTCCACTTGGCATTGTCAGTCTTTTGATCTTCACTTTTGATAGTAAATGTAAGAAGGAATCCCTGGTGACGCAGTGGGTTACACATTGGGCTGCTTACCTCAAGGGTCAGCAGTTCCAACCCACCAGCTGCTCCATGGGAGTCAGACGTTTTCTGCTGCTGTGAACATCTACTGCCTCAAAAACCCGGAGGGGCAGTTTTACTCTGTCCTACAAGGTCCTTCTGAGTCCGAATGGGCTTGGGGTGCATTTTTTGTTTTTGTTCTTTGGAAATGTAAAATAGTATCTGCATGTTGTGGTTTTAATTCCTACTTTTATTTAAAAATTTTAAAATTAAAACATTTTATTGGGGGCTCTTATAACTCTTATAACAATCCATTTGTCAGTTGGATCAAGCGTATTTGTACATATGTTGCCATCATTTTTTTCTAGACATTTACTTTCTATGGAGCCCTTGGTATCAGCTCCTCAATTCATATTTTCTGATGACCAATTATGTTGAGCATCTTCACATATAAATGTCACATCTTCACATATAAATATCAGTTATTCATATTTTTTGTCTGTTCATTTTTATCTGTTCAAATCTTTTGCCTCCTTATTTTACTAGCGTAGCCATCTGTTTTTGTTGATTTGTAGAAGTTGGTTCTATATTCCAGCAATATATCTAGTCTCAAATAAATGTATCACAAATATTTTCCCCAGGATTATCTAGGCATTTCATTATGGGTATTTTTTGATGAGCAGAACATTTCTATTTTGATAACCCTATTTATTTATGTGTAGTTAGTGGTCTTTGCATCTTGTTAAATAAACTGTTTTTTTTTCCAAGATTGCACAGAATGGTCATTGTGTTATAGCTTTTATGTTTAGGTCTCAGATCCATTTTTATTTGATTTTTCATATAGGACAATGAAGAGATTGGATTTTTTCCACATAGAATTCTTATTTTTATAGCACCACTAAAAAGAAAATCTGCTTTCTGTTGATTTTACTTGACATATTTGTGGAACAGTATTGGACAATATCTGTGTGGGTCTATTTTTAATCATGTTATTGGTGGTTCATACAGCTCTTATCACAATCCATCCATCCATCCATTGTGTCAAGCACATTTGTGCATTTGTTGCCATCATCATTTTCAAAACATTTTCTTTCTACTTGAGCCCTTGGTATCAACTTCTCATTTTTCCCCTCCCTCCCCTCTCCTCCCTCTCTCATGAACCCTTGATAATTTATATATTATTATTTTTTCATGTCTCACACTGACCAATGTCTCCCTTCACCCACTTCTCTGTTGTCCATCCTCCTGGGAGGGGGCTATATGTAGATCATTGTGATCAGTTCCCCTTTTCTCCCCCTACCTTCTTCTTCCCCTCCCGGTATGGCTACTCTCAATATTGGTCCTGAGGGCTTTATTCTGTCTGTATTCCCTGTGTTTCCAGCTCTTATCTGTACCCATGTACATGCTCTGGTCTAGCCAGATTTGTAAGGTAGAGAATTGGGGTCATGATAGTGGGGGTGGGGTGGGGAGGAAGCATTAAAGAACTAGAGGAAAATTGTATGTTTCATCGGTGCCCCCTGACTGGCTCATCTCCTCCCAGTGACCCTTCTGTAAGGGGATGTCCAACTGCCTACAGATGGGCTGTGGGTCTCCACTCCACACTCCCCCTCATTCACAATGATATGATTGTTTGTTTGTTCTGGGTCTTTGATGCCTGCTACCTCATCCTATCAACATCTCATGATCACACAGGCTGTTGCTTTGTTGCTTCTTAGCTAGATGGCTGCTTGTTCATCTTCAAGCCTTTAAGACCCCAGATGCTTTATCTTTTGATAGCCGGGCACCATCTGCTTTCTTTACCACATTTACTTATGCACCTGCTTTGTCTTCAGTGATTGTGTCAGGAAGGTGAGCATCATGGAATGCCAATTTAATAGAACAAAGTGTTCTTGCATTGGGGGAGTACTTGAGTAGAGGCACAATGTCCATATGCTACCTTAATACTAAACCTATAAATATATGCACACAGAAATTTCCCCATCATCATATAGAAATGTATTTACATATGTACATGCTTGTATTTAGACCTCTATAAATACCTTTTGTCTCCTAGTTCTTTCCTCTATTTCCTTTTACTTTCCTCTTGTCCTTCATTTGTGTTTCAGTAATGCCTCTCAGTTACATTGCCCTTGATCAGGCCCTACCAGGCCTCCTACACCCTCCTCGCCATTGATTTTGGATCACTTGTTGTTCCCTTGTCCCTAGGGTTTGTTAACACCCACTTCCTTTCCGTCCATTGATTCATATATATTTTAGACCACCAACACATTTTCTTGATTAGTGGAGATTTATCACAAGTCTTGAAATAGGGTCATGAACGTCTACAAATTTTGTTCTTTCCTATCAAATTTGATCTGGCTATTCTAGTTGCACTGTTTTATCTTCTCAGTTTCAAGATCAGCTTGTCAATTTCTTTAAAAAAACATACTGTAATTTTTATTTCCCTTTTTTCTCCTTTGTTTTAACATGGAGATCATGCAACATTTTGTAAAAACTTTTATTCCACTTATTCAGCAAGTATTTTATTGGGAATTCTCCCTTTTAGGAATAATCACATCTGGTAAAATAGCAATGGACAAACTGTCAAAAATACCACCTCAAAGTGGGGAAGGTATAACAGATGAATATACATTTCAGTGCTATGGACCACACTGAAAGATGGCAAGGTGATTGAAAGTGACTGCTAAAAGGGGGAAGACAATTTGAAACAGAGATACCAGGGAAAGCTTCCATATCATCCTGTGACATTTGAGCAGAGACCTGGGGGCATTAGAAAGGGTGAGCCATGCAAACATCTAGAGACACAGCATTGTTGGCAGAGCCTGAGGTGGGAGTGTGCCTGCTCTGTTCAAGGGGCCTCAAGGAAGTGTCTTTGGCTGGAGGGCAGTGAGCAAGATGGAGAGCAACGGGAGATGAGGACTCAATGGCATAGGCTTGAGGATGTCAGTTTGAATATAGCTCCCTGCTCTTGGTGAATGGACTGATACCAGCCAACAGCGGAAATAGTAAGGTGGGTCAAGAGGAGAAGGCAGTGTCACAGGCAAACCACCATGTGATGCTTTTCCTTGATATTGTTTTTCTCTCTATTGGCGCTTAATCAGTTTGGTCTTTCAGGATCGTGTGCTATATGTGCGGGTTAACAAGTGCTAGAACTTTTCCTATGTAATTTTATTTCAAAATGGAATAGTAACTGAGTCCTAGTTTGTAGAGTTCATTTTGTGGCTAGAATTCACTGTTGATTCTGACTCACAGTGACCTCATGGGGTAGACCAGAGCTGCTCCACAGGGCTGTGGGTCTTTACAGAGGGAGATGCCAATCGTTCTCCCGTGGAGCAGCTGTGGGCTCAAACTGCTGAGCTTTTGGTTAGCAGCAAAGTAGTTATGCACTGCACTGTCAGTATTCCTTATGTTGACAATGCCTAATCCCGTGCTCCGTAATGCCTTACACTTTCTTTATTTTTGAGCAATCCAAATTAGAATGTTGTACAGATTTGACCACTTCATGATTCTCTTCTCATTGTTCCTGTGTTAGCTAAAGAGAATGGCCGGATTCTGGCATCATTTGAAATTCTTTTAGAGATATGAACATATACATTCAGTTCAATTTGTAATTTGTAGTCTGAGAACAATACGGTCAGTAAATGTTGCCTTCCATATCTTCTGTATGCGTAATACGTGATAATTTCAGATTACATCATTGCTCTTTCCCTTCTCTTATTAATATTCTAAATTCTAAAAAAGCTGTCTTTCCATTAGGAATAATAGAGAATCCATTGCTGATACTACGTTAGTAATGTGTGGCAGATGATCTGTCAAACACGATCAAGCATGGGACATTTGATATTGTATGTTCAGACTGAATTGCAATGATCAATCATGCCCTAATTTATTTCATGTAGTGTTCTTTCAAGAAGTTCTAATTAGTATACTACCTTGATCATGGTGGGGCCATAATTATGTCATGGGGTAAAAAATTATGACTATTTATGATGAACATTCATTTTTAGCTTTGTGTGACTATTTTTGTTGAGATGTAAAGCTTAATAGTTATGAACTAATCCTAAGGAAAAGTTTTTCCTTTATTATAAAGACCTCATCGATTTATTTCCAGGGCCATATTATTCTAGTTTAACTTTAACATTGTTGCTCTTCTACTTGATATGTGGAGAAGGGAGATGCTTCTGGATGTTACAGACAAAGTTTCTCATCCAGGCAGCTTTGGAGCTGGAAGATTTTGATTGGTCATTGTGAGTGTCTAGCCTCCTGGCTTGTTGGATCACTCGTCTGCTAAGCTGGATAGACCCAGGAGTTCCTGGAGAGCATCCTCTCATTTCCACAGCTGGAGTGGGCAATTCCCTCAGCCACGGCTGCCTCTGTCTGCCCCTTCAGCCAGTTGGCCACCCTGGCTGACTGTTTGTGTCCTTTGGAATCCAGGAACCATCAGACAGCCAATGACCTGTCTCCTACTTTGAATTTTCTCTGTTCTTTCATCTGTGAGAAGTGCAGAATGTGATTGCCACTGATGAAAGATCAACTGGATTAGATGCATTTCTGTCAAGCCCCTGGTGCCCTAAATTTAAGTATTGAGGGCAGCGTTATTAATGAAAGAAATTGGAAGAAACTGTGTAATAGAATATGAATATTTGGATATAGGTACATTTTTCAAGGTTCTAAAGTAAATAATCTTTGGGAGATTGGTGGTGTTGTGTTATTATTTATCTCTTACCCGCCCCTATAAAATTAACCTTCTGGGCAATTTTTGAGAATGGCACTCATTTTAGTAAAACAGATTCTCATTTCTGTCCTTCCCACTGCAGTTAATTTGGAGAATGTCAGTATGTTGATATTAGAATTGCTATTTAACTGAAAATGTACTATGAGCTGCTGTACATATTTAAAGAAATTGCATTATAATGAGAAAAACCAAGCTAAGCATGATTGTTGTACGTGTACTAGGGCGCTGGCAGGCACTGTCCTCTGTGACAGATGTCTCCATATCAGTGGGACTTTAATGATCTGATTTGCATTGTGTTTTCCTTGGTGCTATATCGATACACAGAATGTGTCCATCCATTCCTAGGAGCCATAGGTACTAAATGCATCTTATTAACTCCTTTTCCTAGTTCTTAAAAACTCCTAAGTAATTAGAACATTTGTAAAAAGACGACAGAGCCAAATTCTATCTCTCAAGGCTATGCCTCTTTTGCTTAAACTCCTCTATTAGGCTTGTATGTTTGTTCACAGTTTCTTCTGTGACATATTAATGGCTTCATGTCTCAGAGCAAACATAGTCCATAGTTTGCTGCTTTTGACCAGTGTCTCTTGGGTTACAGAGATGTCTTGTCTTTGTTGGCTTGGTCTTCTAGAAGACAGATGAGCCTCAGAACTCCTCATAGTGCACAGGGGATACATTGGCCAATTGTGCCTGTACGTCCTAGAGAAACTTAACAATGTCGACTCCTGGATAACAGGCAAGCAAACAAATCAACCAACAATATAGAATTCACGAAGCCTGCTCATCGTCTACTTTTCTGGTCCTTCTCTCCCTTTGGTCTCAAAACAACAATGAAGTACAAGGAGGCTTCGAAACGTTTGTGGATAAATGGGATGAAAGGAAAATAGAATATCCTACTAACTTTTTTGAAGCCACCTCATCCCATGCAAGTAAGAGAGTAAGCTGGAAGCTGAAGGATTTAACGAGTGGCTAAAATAGCCCTGGGTCCTTCAAGGAGCAGATTGGATAATTAGTTGTGTTCTCATGATTCAAAACGAGTCAGGAAACCACAGTAGAGAAAGTGTACTTACCATGCCATCTAGTTTATGGCAAGCTCAATGGCTAGATGCATATTTTGAAGCAAGAGAGAGGGAGAGAGAGATAATTTTGTAGAAATCAAAGCTTTAAACTTGCCATACATTCTGTGTTACTTTCTCATACTTTCCATAATTACAGAGTCTTAAAGGGCATATCGCCCAGATTGTGACTTCTCTGTTCATCTGGAATGATGTTCAAATAGCACATTACATATGAATGCAGTTTGGCCCGTGGCAAGTGTCTGTCGATTTACAACTCAACTTGTTCTTGGGTATTGGTTGCAAGTCCAACCTTCTCAAGTCTGGAGTTGTCTGTCTTGGGAATCACAGCTTCTCCTTGTTCTTGATTTGCTCAAAGAAATATGCCTTCCCCGGAAGCTTACCATGCCTGTTTTTTGTTGTTGTTGCTTAACAGTTTTATTGATGTATTCACACATCGTTCAGTTCAACAGTTCAGTCATATAAAAAGAGTTGTACAATTATCACCACAATCAATTTTAAAACATTTTCTTCTTACTTGCACTCTGTTTTCCCCCAACCTCACCTGCCATACCCCCAAGAAACCATTAGTCCAGTTACTGTCTCTATAGATTTACCCATACTGGATGTCATATACTGAAAAACATACCAAAATAACAGCAACAACAACAACAACAAAACCTAACAATAATATCAAAACCTCAATTGAAAATAAAGTAGAAAGAATTAAAAAGTAGAAAAACCGGAGCAAAAAAGAGATCAAATAATAAAGTGTTAACTTTTAACCTAAATGCATCTGCAATCATCAACTTTCCAATTCACTCTGCATGATAACAAGGCTCTTCACATCCCTGTCTGTGCTCAGAGAGGGTTCCCCAGAGACTTTATTCATGTGTATTTCCCCTTCACTTAAAACAAAACAAAGCTGAAACAATTTTAAAATGGGTCAAAAGGGAGATCCACTCATCTATTACATTATAACCTAACTGCACCTGCCGTACTGGACTTTACAATGTTCTCCGCCTGGTAACAAAGCTATTCACCTCCCTGGACTGTGGTCAGAGGGAATTCACTGCAGAGTTAATCCATGTATGGACCCTGCAGCAAATGGATTTTGGGCTTCTACTGTCATCTATAGCCTTCTTCAAACCAGGTGTTCACAATTTAAGTGCTGGTATCATTCCTTTCTTTGCATGCGGATTTTATTATTTACAATCCTTGGTGCACACTTGGTTGATGCCACATTTAGATGGAAGCTTGTTTTTGTTTTTTTTTAAATCATTTTATCAGGGGCTCATACAACTTTTATCACAATCCATACATACATCCATTGTGTAAAATGCATTTGTACATTCATTGCCATCATCATTCTCAAAATATTTCCTCTCCACTTAAGCCCCCAGCATTAGGTCCTCATTTTTCCCCTCCCACCCCGCTCGCCCCTCCCTCATGAGCCCTTGATAATTTATAAATTGTTATTTTGTCATATCTTGCCCTGTCCGGTGTCTCCCTTCACCCACTTTTCTGTTGTCCGTCCCCCAGGGAGGAGGTCACATATAGTTCCTTATAATTGGTTCCTCCTTTCTAACCCATTCTCCCTCTTCCCTCCCAGTATCACCGCTCACACCACTGGTCCTGTAGGGATCGGAAGCTTGTTTTAAGACAAGCCTCTAATGGACAGTATTTGCTCTGCTAGCCGAGAACCATCTAGTTTTTTCACCACACTTTGCTCTAGCACTCAGATCTTCAGTGATCTCTTCATGAAGCAGAGCATCAAGCGGGGCCATATCATAGGAACTAATTGTTCTTTGATTGGGGCTAGAATGAAGTGCATGTCCCAAATCTATTCATCTATCTAACCTATGTCTGTTCTTAGAAAGAGAAGCCCTTTCCTAAACAAAAGTGGTAGTTTTAGAGACAGGCATTTCAGTTCCTAATTGTTGGACTATTAACCTTAAGGTCAAACCTGCAGTTCAAACCCACTTGCAGTTCCTTGGGAGAAAGATGATACCCTTTGCTCACATAAAGATTTATGGTCTTGTAAATGCTATATAGGTTTGTGATTAGTTGGACATAATTAAATGGCAATGTGTTTAGTGGTTTTTTCTTAATTGTACCAGTACAATCAAAAGCTTTCTCAGCTTACAAATTACCGTGTATACTCATGTATACGCCGACCCGAATATCAGCCGAGGCACCTAATTACCACAAAAACTGCACAAAAATGTGCTGAGAAACTCAGATTATACATGAGTATATACGGTACCGCTCATCCTTGTTTCACCACTGATAGCATTGGTACATCTCGAATCTGCAAGTCTTGCTAAACCAGTTGCTATAGAGTAAGTTCCATATCCTCCTTTGAGGGTTGTTAATGCAAGCTATATATCTTTAAAATATGGCAGAAGATTACTTCTTTCTACTAAGAAAGGTCAAAAGGAGAGGAAAGTCTGGAATCATTTCTATGTACATTTCTAATGACTTCACTTGAGGATAATGGGAAGACAAGGATAGAGAAAATAATTAGGCTATGGAGGCTGCTGAGGGGGTTCACAGTAAGATCTGGGCACAATTGAGACTGGCAAGGGGAGCCCCTTACTGGCCTTGGCAGTATACTTTTCAGAGAAGCATTCGTCCAGCTCTGCTGTGGAGATTAAGAAAAGGACTCTCAAGGCATCGCCATCTCAGACTCTAAGTATTGGACCAGGATGGATCCATGAAGCAGGAACTAACATTGCTGTGTCATAAAAGGAAGAAGACTTTGAACATTGGATGGAGAACTAGACATAGAACGTTTAAAGTCTCCTTTACCTGCATATTAGCTTCAACAAAACAAGATATATCTCAAGCATCTGAATGGAACTTTGAGGATGGGAATACAGAAAGACTCTCAGGACAAAAGAGATGATGACTGACTCGACTGGAGAGTTTACATCAATACCAACTGAAACCTCAAAGAAAACCAAACTCACTGCCATTGAGGCAAGCCTAGCCCATAGTGATCCTATAGGAGGAGGAGAAATTCTCCCTAGGGCTTTTGAAACTGTAAATCTTTATGGGAACAAACAGCCTCATCTTTCTCATAGGAAGCAGCTGGTAGATTTGAACTTGTCCTTGAGGTTATCAGTCAGTGCAACACCTAACCCACAATACCATTAAAAAATGGCCTTAATCCTAACTTAAGATACAAAAAGTCATTGGTATTCATTTTCTTTTTAAACTTAATATGATTATTGTGATTTGATTGAACATTTACGAACCATTTTTACTCAACAATTTGTATACGTTTTGATTCATGGCATTGATTGTAATCCCTGTGTAATAGCACTCTTCCCACTTGCTCCCTGGGGTTTACCACGCCCCTTTTTTAATTTCCTATTCCTTCCTGGTCTCTGGGTAAATGTAATCCTTTCAATCTCACAAGTGTGTCTGTCCCTGGGGGTGGTATTCACATTATAGCTCTGTCTGTCATTGGCTGAAAGGTCAGCCATGGGGATGAGTTTAGTCCTAGGCTCGAAGGTATCTAAGGACCATAATGTTGGATATTCCACCAATCTATCAGACCTGGAAGCCATTTTTAAATCAAGCATTATTTTCAGTTTCATGCCATGTTTTTCAACCACTCTCTCCTGGATTTTCTCATGTGATGCACTATCTAGTTCTTCTGATGGTGAAGGATCAGTGAAGGATGGTGTTCATGTAGTCGATTAGTCGATTAGTCCTTTGAGAATAATTGTTTCCATTAGTCTGATTTTCTTCACTCACCTTTGCTCTGGACAGAGAGAGACCACTAACTAGTTGCATCTTAGACGGCCACTTAACAAGCTTTTCAGACCCCATCGCTACTCACCAAAATAGGAAGCAGGAAATTGTCTTTGTGGACTATGGTATACCAATTATTTTTCTCTTTCGTCTTGTTAGTAAGCATGCCACATAAAAACCTGACAGCTTTCAGAGTTTTACTTCAGTATCTTGTAAGGTCTTAAATTTTGCGCATGCAAATTCTACCACAACTGAATTTTCAAAAACCTTCCCCTTGAGATTGTGGTGTACTGAAACTCATTTGGAAAATAAATAAATAGGCAGCCTCTCCAGTGGGTGTTATGATTTTTGCCTAAACATCCCCTACGGCAATTCTTGAGTAGAATTATTTCCCCATCTATAAATGGTACCTTTTCACATTCCTCTCACACCCTCCAATGACATTCTCCCCTCTTCCACAGCCTCACTTCCTTTGCCGTTTGGTCAGGTTTGTTAAGTTTGTTAACACTGTCCAGCCCCACAGCTAGGAATGTTCTGTACACTTGCCACAAACTATCCCAAATAGCAAAGGTCTTAGTTATTGGAAGTTACTGCAGTGAATCAACTAAAGGTATTTTTCTGCTGAGTCTTAATGTAGTTTTTCTTTGACAAATCAAACCATCCAACATCCAGTGGACTCCTTTTTGTTTTGTCTTTTGTTTTTCTCATGAGCCCTTCAGGCATCCTTATGCCGTCTCTAAGAATGCCAGGTAGAATGTGGAGTCGCATTGGGCAGTTGATCACGGTGTGGTGGCATCACCATAAAGCAGAGCACATAGGAGCTTTGGAGGGTTCTCGGTAGCCTTTGAAGAGAAGGAAGGGTCTGGTGGGTCTTGTGTGTGGAGCCCCGAGTGGTTTGAAAGTTCCCTTCACAGCAACCCTTCATCTTTCAGGGAGTTCACTTCTTTCTGTGTGCCCTTCCTTCCTTTGCTACTCATTTCCCTTGAATTTTGAAGAAAGCAAACCTGACTTGGCTGCTATGGTGCTGAAAAGATTCAGGAGCAGCTGTTTTGAAAATAAATGAAAAGAAGTAAATGTTTGGATACATGATCTAGTCCTTGCGGTCCTTTCTGTCACTAGATTGCACAGGCCCCTGAAGTGAGTACTCTGGACTCGCCACTCTTTGCTGCCCAATAACTTACAGTCACGTGTCGCAGCTCCCACTGGAGGGACGGCTGGCTTGTTTACGTATTATTTATTTTTCAAGTATTTTCCTTCCTTCCATTCTTTTCCTTTCTTTTCTTGTGGTTAAGGACTAAGAGGATTCCATGGCAGGCGTACTGGTAGAATTATTTTTCTGCTTCTGCATAAAGTAGTGGTCAGGATATTTTAAGCATATATATAATATATACTGTGGCAAGCTCTGAGTCCTACAGAAGGAAAGAGAAAGACACTATAAAAAATAGAGCCCCGCCCCCTTTTTCCTTCTTTCAGGAAACCTTTGAGAAGGCAAGCTTGAGCAGCAGCAGCAGCGGAGCAGCCAGCCTGAGGAGCGAGCTTTCCGAAAGCGCAGACCTGCCCCCCGAAGGCTTCCAGCCCCCCTGTGGGACAGACGAAGACAGGGCCTGTGAGGAAATGCTGTCGGATGCTAACTTCAACTTGGACAACCTTGAGAAAGGTACTCCTCGTGAAAAGCTGTTGGCCTTGAGGACACCCGAGGCCCTGCCTTGCTTCAAGATTCACTCATTCTCCCTCTCGTTTACACGCATGTGCAGACATCTGTTCCGAGTTGGAGGATGAGCTGGACGTGTCGGATAACTCCAGCAGCTCCAGTTCGAGCCCCCTGAAAGAGTCGACGTTCAGTAAGCTTTCCTCTCTAGTTTGTCATGTGGGGGACCTCAGCAGGTTGTATTTTGAGAAGGAGACTTGTGTCAAGGAAAAAAAAAATGTGATCAGTGGTTTATGTACAGGTGCAGTACTAATTAGGGCAGCAGGTATGTGGATCAGGTGTGTGTGCGAGCATGGATGCTACTAGCCCAGAACCCTAAGGCCAACTGATGCCCATTTCCGTTGCCCTGCTGTAAAATCAGTAGTTTTGTTGTTTCTATCAGCAAATGCAGGGTGTAAATATGCTAACTATTTAGAGACAGCCTAAAAAAATTAAGGAGTCTGTTGATTAAGATTAAAAGTCTGGAGAATAAGTTAGCCTTGGTAAGACTAGTTTTGGTAGCATTTCATGTACATAATGTAAAGGGATGTCTTGTATTTAAGACCTTACAATGAAAGAAATTGTTTAATTTTCAGAATCGTGAAAATAATATGATACCTAAATCCAGTCCATGTGCTAATCCTGACTCAAAATGAAATAGTAAAGAAAACAGTCACACTATTTTAGTATATGGGAAAACAGGAAAAATAGAGATATAGATAAATTTAAATATTGTCTGGAAAACGGACTCAGGAGCACTCACCAAATCTGAAATAGAAATTGGGAAGAAAAGAATAATTTCTAAAGGAGTATGTGATGCAATATTTCAAAAAGATAGAAATACTCTGAAATGAGCGAAGTGTAAATAATTCCTTTCACTAAATGAATATACTACAAAAATCTCATTAAAAAGGGTTTAAAATAGTATCTCTAAGGATTACATATGACCCAAAGGCCTCAAATACTCTCTTTGTCCCTTTCAAAAATTAATTGGTCCATCAAAATGGTGACTAGAGATTCAAGATTTTCTGGGTCAACCCCAATTTCCAACACTGTCCTATTTTCCCTCTAAATACCAGCTTTCTAGAGAAAGTATCGTGATTTGTGATTATGAAAACATGAATATTTTACAGGAAAAATATTTATGCATTTTCGGGAAGCAGTTCACCACTGATTGTGTCGAGGTGAATGAATGAATGTGGAGTTGTATATCCCTCGTACCAAGGGAGGGAACCAGTCCAGTGTGGGAGGGGGAAGGTAGAAACTGGACCCTCAATGTGCAGGGGGTAACTTGCAGCTACCTAAGCAAAGGGTTTAAGATGACGATGACTTAAGTATTTTACTGTACTTTGTTAGTTATTAATAAAGGAGATTTTTTTGTCTAGCGCTTTTTCTTTGGAAAAAAGGCTTTTAAACAAATCTGTCACTTTGTAACATATTTTCAACTGATATGTTCATTAACCCAAACTATCTTTACAATATGTAAAAAAAAGTATCAAATAGCTAACAGAATTGCAGTATTTTGTTTAAAAGACAAAGAGAAAGAAAGAAAATATTTGCATGGGGAAAAATCTCATTATTTCTGTTTGTTTTGTTGTTCCAGCCATTTTAAAGAGAAGTTTTAGTGCTTCCGTGGGAGAAAGGCAGTGCCAAACAAGGTATGGTCGATTTAGCTTTCTTTGCAGAGCTGGGCCCTTGGTGTTGAAATGGCAAACTGACAGCCAGAAGTTACCCTGAGCATGTGGTCACAGAGGCTGTTAGAGCCAGTCCTCTCAGAACTGATTACAGTGCACAATGCAGCATATTGGAAAGAATCCTGAGGCTGGACCTGAGTCCAGTGCTGTGTTTTTCCAACTTTACGGCTTGGCGAGGCAGCCTCTCTGAGTTCAAGAGCAAACCGAGAAGGTGGGGAAGTTTTGCTCCATGAGCTCTGGGACCCATCTCTTTCTTTCATTTTCTTCCATATCCCTGGAGTATTATTCTGATTCACACCCTTGCCAATGGGAGTTGGAAAGGGGAAGTGGAGGCACAGCCTTCCCTTTTAAAGATAGGACCTAGATTGTTGTACTTAGCATCTTTTCTCACATACTATTGGCCAGAATGTAATTATATGGCCTATGTGGAACACGTTTGTCGGCTTGTATTTTTAAAGGAGCCCTGGTAACGTAGTGATTAAAGTGCTTGGCTTCTAACTGAAAGGTCCACATTCCAAAATCACTGGCCACTCCGTAGGAGAGAGATGTGGCAGTCTGCTTCAGTGAAGACGCCCACTTTAAAACCCTCTGGAGAAGGGCTGCGCTGTCCTAGAGTCACTGCACGTTGGCTTTGACATGATAGGAACAGGCGTGGGTGTTTTCTGTTGTTGTGTGTTTGCTTGTTTTAAAAGGAAGGCTACATTGTTATTTTAGGACAGCGAGGAGGTTTTGTCTTGTTTTGTCTTTGCCATCACTTCTCTGTCACTTTGTTGTGGAGGTCGTGTGTGGCTGTGATGTTGGCAGTGGCATCTCTGGTATTTCAGATACCAGCAGGGTCCCCTCAAGTGAACACATTTCAGGGGAACTTCCTATCGAAATGGAATATTCTGTCCACTTCTCAGGGATTAGCCCCTCAAAATCTTATGGACAGCAGTGTAACCTTGCCAGATAGACTGGAAACCTTGAGAATGACAGTGGATTGTCAGATGGAGTGCTAGAAGATGTGACCCTCAGATGGGAAGGCACTCAAAATATGATGGAAGACAAGCTGCCTGCTCAAAGTAGAGCTGACCCTAATGAGGTGGATAGAGTACGGCTTGAAGGACCTTTATTTGTTGATGGGGAAAGACTCAAAAATGAGAACAGACTGCAAATATTCCATAAATAATTGGAAAATGGAGCATATGAAGTGTGAATCTACAAAAACTGGAAGCACATACTCAACATTGACCAAGTTGAAAGAACTCACAAAAAATTCAAGCCACTAGTTGAAATAGTGAAGGATTCTATGGCCAAAATATTGAACTATGCAGGAAGCATCAAAAGGATATGGAGTCACTGTATCAAAAAGAACTGGTCAACATTCAACTATTTCAAGAGAAAGCACATGAGCAAAATACAATGGTATGAAAGGAAGAAGTCAACCAGCATTGAAGGCTTTAGTGGAAAAAAACAAGGCTCCAGAAATTGTTGGAATATCAAGGGAAATGTTTCAACAAGCTGATAAAGCACTGGAAGCATTTACTTGTCTATACCAAGAAATTTAGATAATTGCTACCTGGCCAATCAACTGGAAGAGTCATATCTTGTGCAAATTCCAAAAAGGTGACGCCACAGAATGAAAAAATTAGTATGCAATATTGTAATATCACACGGAAGTAAACTTTTGCCGAAGATGACTCAACAAGGAATGCAGAAGTACCTTGACAAAGAGCTACCAAAGCTTCTGGTCAGATTCAGAAGAGGATGTGGAACAAGCAACACCATCACTGATGTTAGATGGACCTTGGCTGAAAGAAAAAGGTACCAGAAATATGTTTACTTATGTTTTATTTTCTATGCAAAAGCATTTAACCGTGTGCGTCATAACAAATTATGGATAGCGTTGAGAACCATGGGAATTTCAGAACCCTATGTGTTCCTGCAGAACCTGTACAGGGACGCTGCAGAGTTTACAAATCAAGAAATGTGGATGTCCTTTCAGTACACTTACTCATTCTTTATACCAAGTAACTAGTCTGAGAAGCTGGACTATAGGGACTGGAACATGGCAGTAGGATTTTAGGAAGGCTGTTTCACTTTTGGTATGCAACTGACAACCTGGCTTGCTGAAATCAAGGACCATGTGTAGCACTTGGTGTTGGAGATCAAGGGCTGCAGACTGAAGTTTGGATTGCAACTCAGTGTCAAGAACCAGAATCCTCACAACCAGACCAAAAGGCAATATCATGATAAATGGAGAAAAAGAAAAGGAATAAAAGCGACAAAACCAAGAAAACATTAAAAGAGTGCTTGCAGCAAGTCTTTCTTTCAGTAAGAGCTCCACCTGTCAATTACCCAGGTGTGGCAGGTACCAGACTCTGTCTGCTTGGGAAGAGGTGAGTCTGATTGCCACTAGTGTGTGGGAAGGAGCCCAAGTGAATCAGAAAGGTGTGGAATGGCAGGAGGGATTGTTCCTGGTCACTAGATTGAGGCAGGTGAAGTGTCACTTCACCCCTAGTCCCCTGGGAGGTGTTTTGGGGAAATCAGGAGAAGGCATTTCTCTAGTAGCACTTCTGGGTGGGTATAGCCAATTATCCAGCTCCTGCTTAGACTCAATCATGTTGGGAGGCACCCAGAATTCAGTGGCTGCAACCACTGGTCCATAGCCTTTCTCTGACTAGGTCCTCAACCCATATGAATAGGGCCCTCTACTAGGGAGTTGTTTTCATTCCCCTTCACTGGCTCCCTCCCCACTCTGTGATGTCTGTGCCCCTGGGTTTTTAACCTGCTCTCTGGCACCTTCCGCTCAAAGATCCAGCCTGGATTCTGCTCACCTTGTCTCAGTCAGGATCTGGCCACACCGCGTCTTTGTCCCACTGGGGACTTGGTGAAGTTGGTTTCCTCTTGGTCTTGTGTGCTGCCTTCCATCTCTCACAGTGGTCAGATGCAGGATGAATACCTACTCAGTTTCTCTCCTCAATCACAGTTTTCAATCTGTCTCCCTTTCCAAACGCAGTCTTGTTTAATCAATAACTTTGTCCTTTCATTTACAGATTATCCTCTGTGTGTGCTTCACTTGTGTTTTTTGGGGTCTCTGTTGTGGAAGTATTGGGTGGGATGTGGCAGCAGTATGGCCAGTTGGGTAAAGCAGGATCACTGCAAAGAGTAAAAAGGAAAAGTGAAATCCCAAGTTCATTGAGACAGGGGTATTGTAGAATGGATATTTTAGTGGAAAAGATGGAATTAACAACTGAGTCAACAAACAGAGTATAAAAAAATGGCTCATACGTCAAGCTTGATGCCCATGTAGGTGGGTTTCAAAGTAAATGAGTGTGATCTGATATAGCATTTGTGCAGCTGTGTCATGTATGTGATATAGTATAACCTGCCATCAGGGAATGCAGGTTAGTTTAGACAAATTCCTTTCCTCCAAGGAATTCACAGTGTATCTGAAAGCCAAGCACATAGATTTGAGAAGAAAATAAATGATATAAGACAGTCTATGATTCATGCCAAGAAGATAAAAAAATTAATAACTCATTGACTTTCTTCCAGGTAATCAGTTCTCAGGGCCTCAGAATTAAAAGGAGACAACTCTAAAATGTATTTAATTCTTTAAAGGGCATTAAGTAAAGCTAAAGTTATTTGTAGTCTGATTTGTTTAGGATTTTCCTAGATTTCTTGGTTTGGTAATATGAAGTAGGAATTCTGGAAAATATATAGAAACTAAGTGAGAAGCTAGACTGTGAATAGAGACAGCAAAACTACATCTAAAAGTAAATTGAATTTAAGACCGTTTAATTTTATTTTATTTTGCTTTTTAGCTATTCTGTGCTAGGTCTCGAAGAGTATAACAGGTTCTATGACCCCTAGGCAGTTCTCCCACTTGGGGGACCCTCCCTGACAATTAAAACAAGTAATTGGTGCCAGTGAACAGTAGCTACAAGGAAGGGCTTACCTGGCCTGGGAAAAGGTTCCAGAGGTCAGACGTGGCCCTGACTAGAGAGATGCCTTAAGAACACATACACAACTTTGGTCACCCCACATATTAGGGGTCAGATTTAAACCATTGCCTGCTGAAGAATGGAGGTCCCTCACTTCCTAGTAACTGAGAATCGATTTTTCTTGAGGAAATGGGCCTGGCAATTGAGTAAATTATGAGCAAACAACTAAGAAATGCAGTTCTTGGCTCCTCAGGGCAATGTTGAAGTCTCAAGGTTCAAGGTACCCTGGTAATCCATATCATGATTAATGTATGTGACTTTATTCAAGCAAGATTAAGAGAGGACCAACCTCCTCATCCTTGTTTTATCTATGAACTCTTCAGCAGAAGTCATATTAAGTCAGCAAATAATTCCTCTGAGCTCCTTCTCCCTCCCCACCCACCCCCTTAACTCCCAAATTCTCAACTTGCCAAACATTCTGAAGCTAAACTCAAAACTGTGATAAAGCCCAGTGGACAGAGAGCGCCATATTCCACTGCCTCTGGAGATGCACCTATCAGTAGCGGAAGAGGTAACCATTTTCTCAACAGAAGCCTAAACATGTGCTGCAGTATTGGGCACCCCAAACTCCCTGACAGCGAGTTTTTACCACCAGGGTGCTGCGCAGAAGTTGCTCTCAAGAGCTGTTATGGACTCTCCGCAAACTTGGATGGGTCAGTGTAGATTTTTTAATATTACTGAAGTAGATTATAGAGGACTTCTAATTGACTCGCATTTCCTAACAATCAGCAGGTAGATCACTAACACCACAAACATTCACTTAGCATGATTTATGTTGAGGCAGGCTGTTAATGGACTGGAATCGGGATTTGAATTTCACATCTGAGTTCGTAGCATGTAATTGGAGTTACACAGGTAGGAGTATCACGCCTACAGATATTTATCAGCCTGGCCACCATGTAGCTGCTTTAACTGCAATCATTTATACTCTAGTGAGGGCTAGCTAATTACACTCTCAAAGATATAGAACTGTGAGATACTACTTAGTGCTGTATAGAACCATGAGATGCTAGATCTATCAAGTTCAGTTCCATCTAATAAATTACAAAAGAGAGAAAAAATGAACTTGTCATTTCGCTGTTGCTGTGGAGTTGATTCTGATTCATAGGAACCCTACAGGAGAGAGTTCAACTGCCCCATAAGGTTTCCGGGTAGGTAGACTGCCACATTTTTGTCCCGGGGATGAGAACCTCTGCTCTCTTGATAAGAGCCACACACCTAACCATTGTACCAACAGGGCTCCGAATATTAACTTATGTAGTCACTGTATGTAGGTATCTATGTACGCATACACATCTATATATATTCCTTTTAATGAATGCACGTAGGTCACATGGTTGTCAATATTTTCTTGAATGTGATGGTTTTATTTTAAAATTTTTATTTTAGCCATGTTAGTGGGGTATCATTGACCCAAATGGGGTATAGATGACCTGTACCCATTTAGTATTTAATAAACTTATATGAATATGTCTATCTTTGTGAAACCACAGTCATTATAGTGAACAGATTCACCCCAAACCTCTCTCTGCCCCCTCACTGCTGCGACCCTGGCCCACCAGACAATGATAGATATATATTTTGCATTATAGATTGGTTTGCAGTCTATAGAATTATATAAAACACAGGATTATATGATATATACTCTTATTTGACTTCATTCAGTTAACATCATTATTTTGAGATCCATTCATGTTATTTTGTGTATTAATAGTGTATTTTCATTTTAATGGTGGAGTAGTATTGCACTGTATGGATATACCACAATTTGTTTATCCGTTCACCTGTTTGTAGTTATTTGATTTCCAGTAATTGGCCATTACAGCTAAAGCTGATATGACTATTTGTGTGCACATTTTTATATAGACACATATGATTTGTTGATGTTTCCTCTTGATTAAATGCTTAGACTGAATCACATGGTAAGTTTCTGCTTAGCCTTTTAAGAAACTGCCAAACTGTTTAGCAGATGATGGTTCTCAGAGAATTTTTACCTCCATGTGTATCCTGAGAGGGGTTGAAGTGTATGGTAGTGTTTGTGGAAATCCTATTTTATGACATGTTGGTTTGTGCACCTTGGGAACCATAATGAGTAAGAGGGGCAATGGCATGAACTCTTCATGGCCAATTCTCATGAACCCCAAAATATTATCTACTTTGAAATAACCGCATGAAATAAATACCCTGTTGCAGACTTCTCAAGTGAATGGGTACCCTTTGTCTTATGGTCTGTATGTATTGACAGTGTTAGCCCAAAGCTGGGTTGTCTGTATCAAGAACAGGCAATTAAAAATTTAATAGTTAGGGCATTATTTGAATTTCCTAAATTTTATCATTTTAAAACTTCATCTAAAGTCTCCTGCCTCCACTACTATTTGCTGGGAAAGAATTAAGAATGGGCTTGGCTTTAACCAATGCATACCTGGGTTTTATTGGCTCATGTAGTATAATTAGTATGTATATTCTATTTTTCATGAATTCTTTGAAACCCCAGTATTGACTGTTTTCATCCAGTGAACCATAGCATCTTGTTTCAACCTACAAATAAACTGTCCTTTGTATTGGAATATGATGGTGCACTTCCCTGTTAAAGGGTCCAACCTCTGTATCACAAACTCGTAGGTCCTAGTGAGCTTTGATTATGTCTTACTGTATGCTAAACTTGTGTCCGACTATGTTTGATCTATATTTGCAGTACTCTGGGCATAGTGCATTGCACGTAGGAGCCAGCCCACATATACTTGTTAACTAATGCATGGATAATCTTTGCATAAATTCTATACCTTTCTCAGTAATAGGGCTGTTGTCTCACCTACTGGCTTGAACCTCTAGCTTTAGTGATAGTCACAGCTAAAGGCCCCATTTTATTTTTTATTTTTTAAGGTCCTGTTGCCTAAGCAACAGGATTTCTCTATGCCTGCTTGCATCCTGTTGCCAAGGTAACAGCGTGTCCTCAGAAGGCTGATGTTCGTGGTATCAGTGAGTGACACCTGTGGTTCACAACTTCTTTGATAAATTGGTATTTGCATAATTGTATATGACAGTGTTTCTGACTCTCATCTTTGCAAATAAAGATGACTGTGTATGTTTGTAACCAACGACCATCACAGATTTGAACAGAATGACCCTTGTGTGAGCATAGAACCTGCCTCCTTTTTGCAGTTTTTACCGATTCTTATTTGTAGTTCTTCTCCAAAAGTCCTTTTGAATAGTCTGTGCCTTCATCTTTTTCTTAACTTGAACTATCACTGTTTGATCACGACTTGCAAGAATCTGTTTGGCCTGTTTACCAGTGTCCCAATACAGCAGTCATACAACAAATACGTTAAGTATACATGTACAAAGTCAGTGCCTGCTTCATTCCTTCTCTGGGATAGTCAGACACTGCTCTGGATTACTGCCCGGTGGTTTCTAGCTGTCACTGAGGGCATGAAGGGGGCAATAGGAGTAGGAGTGCTTGCTTTCCTGCAGGGATTACTAATTATTATAGACAAAGACCTTTGCTAAATTATGAAAGCACACTTGCACATAACGTGACTTGTTCATACATGATTATGAGTAATGCCAGTTCCTTAGAGAGGCTTTGTGCTAGAACAGTCTAGCTAACTGAGATAGTGTGGTTGCAGTACCATCAGAAGGCATTAGGGCAAGGTTGCAAGCCAAGTTTATTTCATAAGGTTAACTATGCCTTGTTTGAATCAACATCAGATTGTACTGGCCAACTTTCCACAATTGAATTAAATTGTGTGATACATTTCCAATGCACTTGAAAACATTTCCTTGGTTCTGAGATATATTTTTAAAACTCTTTCAAAGCTAATTATCTTTATTTTCCACTGTACTTATTAGTGGTTTGGGCAGAAATTTGTAGGCTAACACTCATTTGTCAGCACTTCAGTTTCTATTTTGACTTATGAATTCTGGATGAGATCAAACCAGATCTGAAGAGAGTTGGAAGTAAATAACCTTTCAGAATCCTTTCAACCTTTTATTTCTTTGAAATTCTGTTTGCATCAGCTGGAAGTTATTGGTCAATGGCCATTTCATAACTTTTAGAGCACACAAACTTCAATATGCCAACTCTTTAATTTGGAGGAATGTTTTCTTTTGTATTAGACTATTTCTTTGTATTTTCCTGCTTGTTCAATTATGGGAAAAACCACATTCTGCAGATAAAATGTTCTGCTACGGCACAAACATTCAGAATGATTTAATCTCAAGACAGACCTCCTCCAAGCTCTGCATAATCAAAATCTTTTGTCTACTCGTGAGCCAGCAACTGTATACTTAAAAGGTACCATGCATAGTCACCATGAGTCTGCTTTATTTTGAAATTTCAGATAACAATATTTCCTTGTGATTAGAGATACAACTTCGAGAGAAAACAACAATATGTTTGCTGTATCTTTAAATTCCTTTTCAATAAACTTCAGGAGTGCTTCAAAATAGGAACCACGTGATCTTGAACGTTTGAAGAGTGTAGTGGTCTTGTCTGTTTTCCCCTCTCATCTTCAGTGCTCAGCATGGTGCTTACAAATAGAAAAACAAAAACCCACTGCCATCCAGTGGATCCCAACTCAAAACAGAATATAGAGCAGAGGACATCAGCTCCACAGGGTTTCCAGGGCTGTAAATCTTTACCAAATCAGACTGCCACACACAGGCATTTGCTACTCCATCCTAGAACATGATTTAAATAATTGATGCTAGGTTTCAGTGGAAGAAACAAAGTCAAAGGTTATTTCAGTGTGTTCCTGGTGTGGTCTCAGATTGGAAGGTGCTAAAACGAATTTGCAAAATGATCAGACAGTTTAGAATTTTAGGGCAGGAAAAGCAGGAATTCTTAGCAACACTGGAAACTTTAGACAAAAATTAAAATCCTTTGAAATGTAAAAGTCTTTTCATTTCATAGAAAGAGTTAATATTTTTATTAAAGATGGCAGGAACAAAGTCTGGGAAAATAATGTGTTTGAAACTTAAAAAAAAATTAAACATCAGAGGAGGTGGGGGAAGGGGGGAGGTAGCCTTCCAGGGGATTCTGGTACCCACTTGAGTTAAAAAGTATCCGTCTCTAAATGAGTTCCTAGATGTAATTGTAAACCCTGAGCAAACATTAGTATTAAAAATGGAGGGCCATCTTAGAATTCAAGTCGCATTGCAGAACTCACGCCAACCTGAAGCGTGCCAAGGCTGAACCAGCGCAAGGAAGAGAGCCTTTCTTTTTTCACCAGCCCGCAGATGGGGGCTCCTCCCTTCGCAAAGGATGCATGTCCTTGCTGTCTGGGGCCAATCCAGTCATCACTCTAAGACCCCTCCTCCATGAAGCCTTTGGAAACAATTCCCAAAGTAGATGAATTGCTTCCTCCCCTGTACGCCCAGACTCCAGGCTCTAGGCTTTCATTTTAGCCAGCAACCCTTGGTGGTATAGGGATTAGTATAGAAATCTTTATCCCATAAACTTGTACCACCTAATACGGTAGTCATTAACCATATTGAGCATTCCCAATGGGGCTAGGGCAAATTGAGATATGCTGTAAGTGTAAACTCCACAATGGATTTAAAAAAAATCCACTTTGTCGTTATGAGTTAGAATATCAGTATGTGTTACATATTGAATTGTGTCCCACCAAAACTGTGTGGTGAATAATCTTTATTTTAATGAGACAGGATTAGTATAACTATGTATGAATCTTGCGTGTTTTAAGCCACTCTCTTGAGATTAAAAAAAAAGATTAAATAAGCAAGAGAGGAAAGCCAAGATGGGGAAACCAATATCAAACTCACTGCTATTAAATTGATTCCGACTCAGAGAGAGGCCCTTCCTCCAGAGCCAATGGAGAACGTGTGCTGAATTTGGAGTTCTAGCTTCCTAAACTATGAGAAGATGCAGTCACACTTGTTAAACCACCGGTAGGAGCCCTAGATGAACTAGGGCAGTAAGAAAAAAGAATGTAAAATACCTTCTTCATAATATTCATATCGATTTCATGCTGAAATGATATATTTTGGATATCTTGAACTCAATAAATACATTTTTAAGTGGAAGGTGTTATTTGTTGTTTTAAAAAAATAATTTTATTGGGGGGCTTATATGACTCATCACAATCCATCTATCCATCCATTGTGCCAAGCACATTTGCACATTTGTTGCCCTCATCATTCTCAAAACATTTTCTTTCTACTTGAGCCCTTGGTATCAGCTCTTCAAAGTGGCATTTTGATTTTAAATGTAAGAAAAGCAGGTGAGGCTCTGAGAGCTAGACTTTTCAGTCATTCTTAGAGCATTCCAAGCACTGGGATGGGACATGTTTCTTCCACTTTCTGGTGGAATGTCAGTTCTACTTTGAGTTGCCATGGGTTTAGTTCCTTTTCCATTGACGTCTCAGGAGCTTTAGTTTTACAATGTAGACCACAGCAGAGTGCAGGCCCCCAGTGAGTGCGCAATCAGAGTTTTATTAACCAGACACTAATGGCCTCTCTTTCTGCTTTCAGGGACTTCACTGGTGGAATTGGATCAAGACCAAGGCCAGGTAACCTATTGTTGGCAGTAGTAAAATCATACTCATTGATGTTCCTTGTAATTTATGTTACAGTTTCATATCTTTCCCCCCTTTTATTTCTTCAGCTTTGCTGCCTTTTGACCTGCTTCTGAAAGTGCCACCCCTCATGCTCAGGGCCCACGTTAAGGAGCTAGACACCGAGTTAGTGACAGGGTGGCAGTCCCATAGCCTTCCCGCTGTGATTCTTCGCAATCTCAAAGATCATGGTAGTACTTACTAGAGCACAGTAATGTCAAGAATGCAATGGGAGAACACAGAATGATAGTTGGGCCTGATATGTCTGAATGATGCTTGAGAGGTAATTTTAATACAAACCGCAGGAGGATTCTATCCACCAACGTAAGTTTGGCAATTCGATGGTTTCAAGATGCTCTGTGTTCACTTATTGATTGAAAGATCAGACTGTTTTTCAAAAATTTGCATTTCCACCCCAGTGGGATTGTTAACCACTTGAACTATTGATGCTTAAAGTGCATATGTGCTAACAAAACTAACAAAATAATAGTAACTATTTCACACACATATTTCTATACTCTCTACAGTCTTGTATAATACAAGAGACTGAAGCATATCTATTCTTCTACCTCCTTAAATCTAATACAGTAATTCTTTTTAGTTATTTCCATGTGTGTATTTCAATTGAACTGATCTTATACCACATTGTTTCTCTAATAATTTAAAAACTATAGATGTGTATGACATAAAATTTTATCATAATGGTTTGGGAAGAATAGAATCCATTTCTAATTTTTGTTGAGGACCCAAATCCAAAAATAATAGTGAAATTATTAGATAACCTTGAACATTTCAGAAAATATAATTCATGATTATGTTCATAATTTATGTGTGAATATCTTAAAGGATGTGCGAATGCCCTTTGGGCATAAAGCTCTATTCTGTTTTGTTTAATTTAGAATTATTGGTTAGCGTTATTTTCACTTTGGCTTTCTTAACTCACATACTTTTTGCAGAGATAACACATATGGAGAACATAGGCTCTGTGAATTGAATTGCTAAACTACTAGTCAATTTGTCAAGTTTGCTTTAGACAATTTGATAGTTTGGAGATACTTGCACCATTGACATAGATGCAGAATAAGATGGCTTTGTTACTTATGATGTTTAAACCTATCATGTTGACCGTGTTATTCTCATTTTTTTAATAGAAGGTAAGTTCATAATATAATTATGAAGTTAAAGTGACTTTTTAACTTGATTGGCTTTTTGTGACAGGAAGAGTAAAACATATACTGTGTATTTTTTACATGTTACATATATATGTAAATGATGTGCACATGCATATAATGTGTATTGTACACATAGGAAACTAATGCATGAGGGAGTTGGCAGTTTGAAAACAATGTATAATGCATGCATTATTTATGTAAAAGTATGGTACATATTAAGCAATTCATAGTTCTGTTGTCATTTCAGAATAGTGATTAGCTGTTCCTAAGGGCATGCTGAGTTCATCCAATTTAAGACTTGATTTTGTGTCAGTTAAACTAATCAGGTATCTGAAACTTTAAGCAAACTAATTCCATTATAGCACAGTTTATACGTAATATATTCCTTTGTTCAACACTTTTCTGCACCATCTAACTTAAAAAATTTACCCATTTGTAAATATAGAGTTTAAATTTAAAATAGAATATACTAAAAAAAATAGAAGATGCTATGTCATTTTATATGTTGACCATGATTGGTAAAGTTTACCCATTAAAAGGGTAATCCAGTTCTAATGTTGCAGAACATTTGAAGCCATTTTTATTATGGGTTATTGTACTTTTGAGTGAAAATATTAGATCTTTGTTTTTCTCCATGTTATTACAAAATTGTTTTTCTGAGCACTGTAAAAATCTCATTTTTTAAAGTTTTGCATGTAAATTTGGACCTTTCATTACTTCATCCAGCCACAACCAACTAGTAAGGTCCTGGTTTACTTAGGTCATCGCATCTGCAAATTGTGCTCTGTTCCAGTTATGACCTCTGTATTTCTAGCCTAACAAGGTATAAAAAGGCAGTATCGGTGCTAACAGTAGGGCAGCAAGCTAGGACCAACGTGTCAGGAGATACGGGGGTTCCAGCAACTGTATTACTAACAAGTAGGCAAAACACTGATATTTGTGAATGGTTTATTATTTTTGTAATAAGCAGATTGTATTAGTGTACTTACGTTTACTTAGCACTTGGTTTTGTTTTCTTAGAAGGAAAGGAACAGGCTAGAAACCAGTAGGATGAGCAGTAGCTACTGCATTGCCTAAATGTTCTGAAAAGAATCAGTAGGGAGGGAAGGAAGACTGTCCCAATTGGGGTATGTCACAATCTGGATGTGTCGTCCTCAGGCGACCCTATAGTCGATGAGTATCATTTACGATTTGGTCTAAGAACAAAGGGTAAGGATTGTTATTGTGGAGTATCAAGTATATTGTATCATGCAGTCTTCCCTATGTGGTAATTGGTTTTCAGATTCACTCATGGTGATATAGTAGTATTTAATGACATCTCTCAACAAATAGCCAGGACAATTTTTAAAAGCTTATTATATGTTCCTTGTTTTATCTTTTCATACTAACTAAATTTGATAAATTATTTATATGATTCACACTCTTTGGATTAAAGGATAAACTGCCATTCTTTACCACGAGAGATGAAAATTTAAGAATGTCCAGATGAAAACATATTAGTATGACATAACATGGAGTCAATGAATAAACCAAATATTTTTAACAGACTTATTATTTTACTTCTGTTTCCCCAACTTTAGTCAGTGTGATTATTATCGCACAAGTGTGTTTTTATTTTATTTTTATTTTTTTTTTTAAGTGTGTTTTTATTGAGTACTGGCTGTACTACTATTGTCCTAATGTTTTCACCTCACTTTTCAGCTTTAATTTTTAAGGGGAAGTTTATATCAGGCTATAAGGGGGAAAGTATTTGCTTTCCACAAGTAAATGGTAGTTGTAAAAATGAATATGAAATTAATCAAGAAAACATTCTTAAATTCTAAAAAGATCTTATCTATCATGAGGTCTTTTGTGTTTGCTATAAACGAATAGTCGGTTGGAATTTAAATAATGTGAAGACGTATTTGTGCCATGCTGGGACTTCCCAAAACAGCAGGGAAAAAGGTCATTGGAAAAGGTAGGACTCCCCACTGTGCTATTTCATGCCTGTTCTACTTACACCATAAAATCATTCTGAGTAGTTGTCCCGTATCAAAGTTCTTTGATGGGGCCCCTGGTCTAGAAAGTTAAATTAATCAGACAACTGGCTGGTATGATTTTGAGTGGAAATCTAAGGCAGATCAAAGCGAAGCTGTCCTGTCCTTTGGAGCTAAGGAGATGGGTGAACTAGGAGGCTTTAAAAAGTTCTTAGAAAATATTTATTATTTTTTAACTCTTTTTTCCCACGAACTTTTTGAAGACCTTTTGTGGTTTTGAAAATTGAATCATACCAAAATATCAATATGGGAAATGTGCTCACTATGAAATAAATATGGGTGCACTAAAATGTGTTTAGATATAAGGTAATGTCGTTGAGAGGAAGGCCTCATTTGGCTGCATTTACATTGCCTTTTTTTTTCCCTTATGAATGAAAACCTAAACATAGCCCACTGGCTTAGTTTTGCATTTGGCCAGCACCTGACACAAAAGCATTGAACTGATGTATGGGAATTCTTACGCTCTGAATTTTGAACTGGAATAATCACTTCATAATAACTGGGCTCTTAATTATGTTTTTTTACTAGATGACTGACAATCTACTTTTACACTTGCTTTTTCTTCTGAAGGTCAGATCTGGATAAAGTAGTCAATGTTTCATGCAAATATCCCAGGTGGAAGCACAGCTCGTGTCTAGTAGTCTTTCTTATGAGCAATCTTCGGTAGTCTACTTTCATGTTAGTGAGTGAAAGAAAGTACTCAAGTTTCACAAAGCAATTTCAAAAATGTGCCTTTTCTTATGTTACTAAATATTTTTTTGAGCGGACAAAAATTTACACAACAGACTTTAATAAAAACTCCTATCATACTAGTCTCTGCTATTAAGTTTGATGTGTAATATTTTCCTGTATTGTTTGTTGACTCTGGAAGGTAATCATGTTAGTTATATTTCCCAACCAGATTATAAGGTTCTTCAGAGAGAGAGCTTTCGAGAGTTTTCCTTGCGACTTTGAGATCAGGACTTAAAAAGTTGCTTACTAAGTAACTAATGAAGATTACCACTGTATAAACCTTTTGTCATTCTTGGGTAAACCGTTATCTATGGAAAGAAACTGCATAAAAATCTGGAACAGTAGGGAAGAAGCACATTTTTAAAATTAGAATTTAATTTGCGGAAGGAGTAAAAATACAATTTTCTGGTACCAATTGTGTTTTGTCCCTAATTCTTTATGCCAAGAGTATCCATGACAAACTGAGCCCAAGGTCCCAGGAAGATGCTCTGTGGAGATATAGACTTGGGGGGCAGTGGTGGGGAGGCGTCATATTCTTAATATCTTGTCACAGAGACACGCAGTCTCTCAGAAAAAGTTGTTGATAGTCCCAAGACTAGGTGCAAACTTTACATCCGCTATTAAAAGAACTACGTGCAACTCCAGCTTGGGCCTTCTGCACTGGCCAAAAGGCGAAACGGAGAAAAGGGCGGAAAACTACACTTCCACCTGGTAGGAAAAAAGGAGGTCCTTGTGACTTAGGTAATAATTGTAACATAACCTAGAAGATATTTGAGTCAATTCAGGAAAAGTAAGGCTCTCAAATTTCCCACTGCCACTGTTTGGGCGATCTTAATGGATTCAGAATAGAACATCAGAACATCCACAACTACCCTTTGTGCTGCTTTGTTAAGATAGCAAGCTTCTTTGAGAACCGAGGACGATGACAGGTAGGCCAACCATAGTGGGAAACCTATTCTCCAGGACAAGCCTCGGTTGGAAGAAATTCAGCCAGAATGTGCTTCAGAAGCTAAGATGGCAAGGTTTTGTCTCACATGCTTGGGGCATGTTATCGGGAAGGACCAATCCCTGGAGAAGGATGCTTTCTTGGTAAAGCAGAGGGTTGGTTAAAAAAAAAGAGGAAGACCCTCAATTATAATGATTGCCACAGTGGCTGCAACAATGGGCTCAAACAGCAGTGATTTTCAGACTGGCACAGGACTGGGCAGTGTTTCTGTCGTTGGACATTGTTGTGTGTTGTGTTGCTATGAGGTGGGAATCCAGTTGAGGCCATCTAACCGTGTCAGCAGAGGAAAGTCTACAGCTTACCCGCTATCACTTCAGGGCTGTAAATGGCATTCTTTAGCGTGGACGGTAGCTTCCGAATAATGTGATATGCCCTTGATTGGGATGAAGAAGCCCTGATGACTTTGTGGGTCAGGTTTGGGGCTGCTAAGCACAAGGCTCGTGCTTCCACCTCAACAGCCGATCCTCGGGAGAAAGATGACAGTCTCGCTTTCACGAAGATTTACAGTCTTAGAAACCCCGGGTCAGACTCTACTCGATGGTAGCAACGTTGGCTTTGTATTGGCAGAGACACCAGAAAACGTCTAGAAAGAGTTCAGAGAATCAAGCAAGAGTCAAATGTGTCTCCCCTCTCACCGCCCTCCTGCCGTACCCCCGCCGCCTCTCCTGGGCAAATTTTTCTCTAATGGATTCAATCATCATTTTTCTAGAACATTGAATGAGGGAAAGGCTCCATTTTTTCTTTTCCTTTTAGTTTAATTGATCAGCTTTCTATCCCTAGTGATGAATATGTTGTGTGCGTGTGTTTTACAACATTATATATAGATATTTGTGAGAATACTAGAAGTCAACTTCTAAAGAGGAAAAAAATTAATCTCTATTCTAATAAGAATAAAAGGCAATTTTAACTGGTTAGTGATTGTGTTATATTGTAAGAAATCATTGAACTCAGGGAAGAGTCAGATTTTATCAAAAGACTAAATGATATGCTATCTTAGGGAATAAATCCAGGCACAGAATTTCGCCTGTCTACGTTTTCTTAAAACTGATTTTAATTTATATTTTAACACAATTTCACTGATATAAAAAATAGAATCAATTAGTGTACAGGTAAGTTTCAGCCTGTTGACTATTTCTTGATCACATCAGGCTAAAAAAGCCAGTTAGTTTAATATTGCCCTTTTCTCTCTCCTCCCTTGGTTGGTGTGTTGGTACTCAAGGGTTAAGTCAGCACCATGATACTGGAGCTAAGAGACTGTCAGTTGCTGCCAGTTTGCCTGACTATTAAGTATGGCAGTCCTTAACGTTGGCATATATAGAAGTGCTACAGATGTGTCACAGCCATCCCTGATCTCCAGTTACCAGTCCTTGCAGCCACCCATTCTCTTGGCATGAAGGAAGGACCTCTCTGTAGGGCAAATGATCTCTGTCAGCTGACCTACTTGGGTACGGGATAGATGAATCTATTCTTCCCAATATCTCTGGGCATCGAGACTTAGGGAACCTGGCAGAGCCTCTCTGCCTTTGATACCCTATGAAGTTACCCTACTGCCTCCTCCGCTGCCTCAGGCTATAGTTGGGCATGAAACATCAATCAGTGTGGCAACTCTCTCCAAGAGGTTTCCATGGGAACAAGCACAGGTCTTCACCACTCTTGAATCAGGCTGCTCAGAGTAAGTTAAAATTTGGATCTGTCTCAGAGATTCTCTTCTATGTCTCCTCAAAGAAACATTTATTTCTTCTAGAGGGAGTAGGAAGAAGAATTTTCAGCAACAATTTTTCCAAATCTCTCTGCTTGGACCATTACATTGTTTTTTTCCTTTACTATGTTTTGGTAAAAGTTTACACAGCAACTTAGTTTCAACAGCATCCCATGGCATCAGTTGCTCTCCCAGTAATATGCCAGTGCACCCCCATTTGTACCCCTGCTTCAGTTTCTCCCTCCCTCCCTGCCTTCTTATCTTTGCTTTTGGCTAGATCTTGCCTGTTTGGTCTCATATAGCTGATTGCTCTAAGGCAGCGGTTCTCAACCTGTGGGTCCCGGCCCCTTTGGGAGTTGAATGACCCTTTCGTAGGGGTGACTCAATTTATAACAGTAGCAAAATTACAGTTATGAACTAGCAACGAAAATAATGTTATGGTTGGGGGTCACAGCATTAGGAAGGTTGAGAACCATTGCTCTATGGAGTACATTACTTATGGGTAGTAGAATTTTATTTCATAGACCATTCTGTTATTTGGCTGAAAGTTGACCACTGGGAGGGACTTCCTACCAGGTTAAATGGATGTTTTAGGGAGATAGTGTTAAAGATTCCTCCAGTTTCTATTAGTCCAGTAAATCTGGTCTCCCTTGGAATTTGAGTTTTGTTCTACATTTTCTCCCATTATATCCAGGACTTTCTATTGTGTCCCTGGATAGATTAGACAGTATAGATAGCTGGGTACCATCTAGTTTTTTTTGGTTTCAGGCGAGAAGAGTGTGAGCCATTCGTTTTATAGACTACTTGCTTAAGTCTGGTTTCCTTCACTCTTTTGCTTTTACTTTAGGAAAGAAGACCCCAATAGTTGTATTTTAGGTGGCCACTTGTAAACTTTTAAGATCTCAGACACAACTCCATTCCAAAAGGATGTAGAAGGTTATCTTAAGAATGTTTTGCCAGTTGACCTGGTGTTCTCCCAAACAATGGCCCTTAGCCTAGTCTCATAAATGTTTGTCTCTAAGCATTTTTCATAACAGTGTCCCTTATATGTTCTGCTATAGATATTAATACATATTCTGCATTATACAATTAGGTGCCAAGATAATTACAAAATTGCTACTGCTAGAGTTCTAGTTCCAACATGAATAGGTGTATTCCAAAACAACACTTATTACTATGTATTGCATTTACACCAAGCCCTGGTGGTCCAGTGGGCTACCTGTTGGGCTGCTAACCAAAAGGTCAGCAGTTCAAAACCACCAGCTGCTCTGCCGGAGAAAGAGGTGCCTTTCTACTCAGTTCAGAATCACCGTCTCAGACACCCAGAGAGCAGCTCTCTCTGTCCCCTCAGAACTGACTCAGTGGCAGTGGGCTTAAGGTTTTTGGTTGGTTTGTTTTGAGGATTATGTCCTCTGTAATTTGAAATAATTTTTATTTCTCCCATTCCATTTGGGGGCGTTTGATTATCTATCTTTTTATTTATTTGGTGAGGGTTAGGGTTCAGGCGTTTGATCTTCTTGCCTTATTGCTCTGATGAGGATTTTTAGCACAATGCCAACTACGAGCGATGATAATGGACAATCTTGATTCCTTCTCATTCTCAAGGTGACTGCTTTCAGCCTCTGTTGACACCAACATTGGCTGTTGGTGTTCCATGTGTCCTTAGTGATGTTGTGGAGTTTCCCTTCCATTCTTATTTTCTTGGGAGTTTTTTTATCAGTAAAGGGTGCTTAGTTTTATCAATGCCTCTTTTGCATTGCTTGAGATGATCATATAATTATTTTCCTGTGTGGATCATCATGGTGACTGATTTTCTGATATTGACTCACCCTTTCATCCCTGATATGCAGCTCATCTGATTATGATGCATTATTTTTCCCATAGGTTGTTGAATTCTGTTGCCTAGCATTTTGTTGCCAATGTTTACATCTCTATTCATGAAGGATATTGTCCTGATAGTTTGTTGTTGTTGTTTGTTTGCGGCTTTTGGTATCTTTGTCTAGCATTGCTGTCAGTATTATTCTGACTTTATAGAGCAAGTGTCGTCCTTCTTTTTCTGTGCTCTGAAATAATGTGAGCAAAATTTGTGCCAATTCTTCTCTGAATGTTTGCTAGAACTCTGCAGTCCAGCAACCGGCCCCGTGGCTTTGATAGTTGTTGCTGGTAAGCGCTTCATGAAATGTCGTCTTTTGTTATAGAGCTACTTAGGTAGATAGTGTGTTTCTCCAAATGTGATGATTTCTTCTAGGGTTTTAAATTTGTCATACAATGTTTTCATAATATTTTCTTATGCTCCTTGTTATTTCATTTGGTTCTGTTGTAATATTACCCATCTCATTTCCTATTTTGGTTATTTGCATCTTTTCACACACACCCCACCCCACCCCAGTCAATTGGACTTGATTTGTCAGTTTTATGGATCAGCTTGTAATATTGCTGATTCTGTCGTTTTTTCTGTTTCGTGTATTGCTGTTCTGATACTTCCCTCCCCTCACCTCCCCTCTGGTGACTGTGGGCTTCTTTTACTGCTCCTTTTCGGTTTGAATTGCAAACAGTTTATTTTGGCTCTTTTTCTGTTTCGATAAACACTCATGTAAAGGCTTCTCTGCTGCGTTTCCTGTGTCCCAGAGGTTTTGGTGTCTTATATTTTCATTCTCATTTGATTATAAGAATTTTAAAGCCTCATTTTTAATTCCTTCCATTACCCAATAGTTTTAAAGTAAGATTTTATTCAGTTTCAATATATTGTTTTTGTTTGTATGTACTTTCTGACATCTTGTTTAATAGTATTGTGATCAAAGGAGATGCTTTGCATTATTATAGTGTTTTTAATCTATTAAGACTTGCTTTGAGGCCTAACATATGGTCTGTTCTGGATACCGATCTATGCTTGTCTGAAACGAATCTGCACCGGGCTGCTGTTAGATGATTTATTCTGTATATATCTGTCAGGTCAATTGGTTTGTTGTGTTATTTAGATCTTCCTCATCTTTGTTACATTTCTTCTGTTTTTGTCAGTCTTTGAAAGTGGTTGCATTAAAGCCTCCTAGTATTATTGTAGAACTGTCTGCTTCTCTTTCCAACGTGATTTGAGTTTGTTTTATGTATTTTGGGGCTCTGTCATTAGGAGCATACATATGTATTCTGGTTTTGTCCTCCTGGTTGACTGACCCTTGAGCTCACCAGTGGGGCTGGGTTGGGACTTTCACTCATCCCTCTGCCTCCCTACCCCCACCCCCGCTGCCTTTCTCCACCACAATTGTGCACTCCCGATCTATGCTTTATCCTTCTGTAAAGTGAACATGGTTCAGTCTATTTCACTTACTTTAAAGATACTTCCCCATGGTCCCCTGGTTTCAAAACTGTATCCTTCCAAGCTGTCCCTCATCCCCATCCGAGATACCCCGGCATTTATTCCTAGGATTGTTGGCACAGAATTCCTGCCACCAGCCTCGCTCTCTTTGGGGCCGCTTTCCTGGGTTCCTCCCTCAGGCTTGTTATGGCACGCTGTTCCAAAGCCATCATGTTCTTCCAGCCCAGCAGCCGGGATGCATTCGGTTGGTGACTCTCTGGTTTCCTTTTTGTTGGTCTCCTTCCTTCTCTCCTTCCAGTTGGTGCTCAGTACGTTTCTTCAGTCTCTTTATGATGCTCTCATGTCCAAGGTTGTTATGGGTGTGTTTGACTTCATTTTGCAAGTCAAGGTGACATGCTGAGAAGACCATTGCTTTGTAAAACCTAGGAACTCCCTCCCTCTGCTCTCTGGTTTCTGTCTACCACTCACCTATCTTTGGGTCAGTCTTGGCCTCATACCTCCTAGGAGTCAGTTCCTAGGGTCGAACCTAAGGGTGGGGAATCTTACAGCAGTGATCCCTCACGTAGCATACTGCCATGTGTACTAATGTAGTCCTTTCTAGGAACTTTGAGAGAAAAATCATTAATGCACTTTTTATATTCTGATGCAAAAAATAATTAAAAGAGAGGGTGGTTTAGGAACTGGGGAAATCCTAGCGCACACGTGCACATGCGCACATGCATGCACACTATTACACAAGATGTGAAGAGTGGAGCATTAAAGTGATTCTGCCAGAATTCAAGAGGGAAGGGCTTCAAGACAACCTTGCTTCTTTGGCCTTACTTAGCACAGCTTGTTTTGGACAATTTCTGCAGGTTCTGATGGAAGGAATGATGTTGCCCTGTAGGTTCCTGCTATCTTGGGCAGGATACTGCCCAGACCGTGGGGCCCAGGCTGTCAAGCCCGTGCTTAGAACATTGTGCCTGATGGTGCAGCTATGTACATTGTGTTCCAGGCCCAAGCCCTCCAGTCACCTTTTCTCTTTCAGTTCTCTCTCCCCCTCTCTCAACCACTCATTCTCTAAATCAATTACTCAAGCCCAGGCTTGGCAGCCTCTGGGGCTCTGCACACGCCACAGCCAGGCAGTTAGCGCCTGCAATAGCTTCCCTTCACATTTTCTATCCATCCTTTCAGCTCCCTTCTTCTTTATATTTTCACCATGTTCCACTTGGGTTAAAACAAACAAACAAAACCCAAGACCCAACAATGTTGTGAGAGAAACAGCCCAGCAAAAGGAGAACATTGAAACCAGGACTTCTGAATTCAGCTCTGCTCACCTCATGAAGCTTCACTGCCATATATGTTCCCTGGCTACCTCTTCAACCGTGTCCCATATCACTCCTTTGTGTTGTTCGGCGAGTTGACTAAACTCCACCATCCTCTCTTCTTCAAATGTGTTCTGCACCTGTGAGACGCCTGTCTTTGATGCAACAGATCTTTCTACCCAGAAGCTACCCCTTAAATACCCATTTTATTCCACCCCATTTATGTCCGGTGTTCCTTGAAGCCCTGCTCTTCATGGTTTTAATAAGCCACTCTTGGTCCCCCCATTTCACGGTTCTCTGAGAGATCCTCCCATGAACCATGTTGAGTATAACACCCTTGGTTTCCATAAATGCCTTCCATTCTGGCAGACTCAGTGGTGGATCGCCCAGTATTTGTAGATCCAAGCTACAACCCATCAAGTTTATTCCCTTTTATAAAAGTCAAAGGGAGAGGTGAGCTCAAAACTATTCACTAGTATTTACACTGAAAAAGTTGTACTGTTTTTCAACAGGGCAGTTAATTACCCGGCATTTTCAACAGGGTAGTTAATCTATATAGAGATGTTCACGTATGTTTTGCTTCTGTTCATTAAGAGACATTCTTTTTTTACTTCTCCAAGGAGCCCCTGCACCTTTTGCCTCTCCAGCTTTCTAAAAATTCCTAATTCTTAGCAGAGAGAATTCAGAAAAATAGGTTGAGACTATATCTAGGTCAATTTGGGGAATACAATGTAATCCATCTTTTTTTAAAATTGGAATTTGTAATAATTAGCAGCTCCAGGGCCTGCACTGTGAGTTTTAGTTTTAGTAGAATGGATATGTAGTGTAAATTGGGTCTCAAAGCACCAGGGATGGGCAAGTACCCCTGCTAGAGTCAAGCATGAAAAGGTAATAAAACAGAAGGTAGTGCAATGCACCTGATGGTTCCAATTTATTTCATGTATGTGCTTCTAAAAGTTTTAGTCAATTAACTGTTCAAAAGTGGAGGCAGAACGTCAAGCTGGAAGTAGCAAGCTTGTTAAAAAGAGTAATAGTATTTCAGGTCTGGGAAGGAATGTAGATATAATCTTGTATTTGAGGTAGCCAGAGGGATTGTCTGAGATTATAGAGTGTTCTACTGACAGGCTGCAAAGAAGTCTTAGAACCTCATCTCTCCTAGCTAGACAGTGCTGTTTCAGAGCCCACCTGGTTTCAACTCCCAGCTCTCCTTTTGCTCCATAATCTTGGTCAGTCAATTTCCTTCATCAGTTCCAAGGCTTGTATTGTTACTTGAAAAATGGGGATACAAACATCCACCTTCCAGAATGGTTGTGAGGATGAGGCCAAGTGCATAAAGAAAGATCCACGGTGCCGCAATGGTTAAACATTCATTGGGTTAAGTGCCCAGCCACTAACCAGAAGGTTGGTGGTTCAGCCACATCCAGTGGTTCCATGGGACACAGACCTGGTGCTCTGTTCCCATGAAGATTACAAGCAAGACAGCCCCACGGGACAGGTCTTCTACTCTGGGCCTTGGCATTGCTGTGTGCAGGAATTGGCTTGACAACACTTTGCAACAATAAGTGTGTGCGATCTGGGCACAGATTGCACCCCCAGCTCCTATTTACTACCCCAAAGGGGGCTGAGAATGGCTGGGTAGTATTATACTCTCCACAGAGAAAGCTAGCAAGTAGGATTCACTGTTTTGTTTTTTCAAATGATTCAAAATTTTATTATCGAAATCATACATCTCTTTTGAACGTTCAAATGTCCCCACAAGCTGTTAACACTCCACATGAGAAAGAAGTGATGCTTCTGCACGTCCAAGAGCCCCTCTTCCTTTCCCAGACCCCCACTTTCACCCCAAGGGTCTTGTCTGGACAGCCTTGCCCACACAGAATGGGTGGGGTCACTATGTGTGCCAGGCAGGGTGAGGGCTGCCTGCCCACTGAGCTCTGTTGCTGCTTAACAGACAATGGGAAAATAATTTCATTCGGTTTTGATGTCTGTCACCTTTAAGCATTTTATTTCTTATAAAAAACAATTGTAGTTTTTCTACATCTTGAAACACGAATTAAATTTACTATGTAAACAAAAATCATAAGAATATGAAGGTATTTCAATATCTGAAGCATTAGTTTTACTTAAAACTTATTCAAATTAAATTTTTTCACAGTAGATTATTCAATTGTTTTAATAAAAATATTCTTCTTCCCCCCCCAAATAAATAATTTTTTATTGGGGGCTCTTACAGCTCTCTCTTTTAAAAAAATCATTTAGAACAAAATTTTCACACACCTTTGCGTGCATTGTTGTGTTTTTTTCTGTGAATTGTTAGTGAAGTTTTCAAAAATCTAGTCTTAAAGATGAAAAGATTGTAAGATTTTAGTTCTTTAAGGAAAAAAAAAATCCAAAGTAGGATATGAGTGATATTTGCCATGAAACTGGGTGGTTATTCAAGAGTGTGACTTTGTTAAGGATGAATAAAAATATGTCTGGATTTTAATTTTTAAATGTTTTCCTAAAATTACTAAAAGTTAAATAGATACACCTTTTCCCCTGGGACTATAAAAAATGGTGAGGATTTGATCAGGTAGGAAAGGAAGACTAAGCATTTTCATATCCATGATTTTGTGACGCTGTCCCGGAAATCCAGAGAGTTGCGAAATGGTCTAGGTAGCCAGACTTCCTGCCCATCCTTTCTAGTCTTAAACTCCACCACACCACTGCTGCCACAGCGCCCCCAGTGGTGCTGAACTGATGCTGAAGTCCCAGCTGATGACGGTACCAGAGGGACTGGCTTTTTGGTACTTGAGAGTAGAAATTATCTCTAGTCTGGGCGGTGGGGGTGAGAAATGCCTTTTAAGGAGAAAAAAAGTAGCAGATTCAGAAAAAGTACCTTTGATGTATAAATTGCAAAACAACAGTGTTCAAAGGATGTAAAAAGCGGTTGCAGAACAATAAAGAAGATAGAAAACAAGTGTCAAACAGGAAATTGATAAGAACAACAAGAATGTCATTTGTTGTTGGTAGGTGACGTTGGGTCAGTTCTGACCTTATGCACTAGTAATCTCTAAAATGCACATTAAAATCAGATTGGCAAAATGGAAAAGTTTGATATACAGCATTCATCAAAGTGTTTAAAAAATGGGCTTTTCTCTGGTATAAGTTAAGTGAGGCATCTTTGTATGTATTTGTTAAAATAAAAAATAGATATACAATTTCATATTTCCTTATCTACTCTGAAAAACACTCTTATACCTTATGCACAATGAAAATGGGCCTTTATCTGCAATGCAGCATCACTTATTCCTGATAAGATAAAGGCAACTACATACCCATCAAGTGGTACGTGACCTAAGTAAAACATGGCACATCTCGATAGTCTGTGTGCTATTTGATGGTTATAAAGAATGAACCACAGCTATGTGTGTTGGCAAGAAAAATAAAAAGATTATGACAGAGCGAATAAAAGAACATGAGGTATCACCATATTAGTATAGATTTGTTAAAGTAGTATTTTCAAAACTGCTTTTGGAAATGGCGCACTGAACAAGGGCAGACTGCATAGTCTAAAATCAGGAAATATATGTGTCAAGGTTGTGTATGTATGCCGTGCTGCATTATGTGAGGAAAGTGGCATCAGGAGTGGAGGAAGGCTTATAACCACCTGAAGTATTCAGACGACACAACCTTGCTTGCTGAACGTGAGGCGCACATGAACCCCTTGCTGATGAAGATCAAGGACTGCAGCCTTCGGGGTGGATCACAAGGCAATGTAAGGAACACCCAAATCCTCGCAACTGGACCCATCAGTAACATCATGGTAAACGGAGAAAAGGTTGAACTTGCCAAGGATTTCATCTTGCTTAGATCCACAATCAATGCTCACAGAAGCAGCAGCAGCCAAGAGATCAAAGAATGAATTGTATTAGGGAAATAAGCTGCACAAAACCTTTTTAAAGTGTTGAAAAGCCAGCATGTTACTTTGAGGACTAAAGTATGCTTTACCCAAGCCATTGTCTTTCCATTGCTTTATATGCACGTGAAAGTTGGACACGGAATAAAGAAGACTGAAGAGAATTGATACATTTGAACAATGGTGTTGACAAAGAATCTTTAAAGTAGAACCTTTGAAGTGCCACGGACTGTCAAAGAACAAACAGAACGGTCAAGGAAGAAGTGCAACCAGAATGCTCCTTAGAGGCAAGGACGCACCTTAAAGATGCTGTGTCACATCCTTTGGTTATGTTGTCAGGAGAGACCAGTGTCTGCTGGGTAAAGCTGAGGGGCAGTGGAAAGGAGGAAGGCCCGTCACGAGCTGGATTGACACCGTGGCTGCAACAGGGGGCCCGAGCATAAGAACAATTGGCGGTGTTTCGCTCTGTTGTACGTAGGGTTTTTATAACTTGACGGTACTTAACAACAAGGGACATTTTGCTTTTTAGCTGAGTAAACGCTCACTCTATGTGATATGCTCTGAACTTTTCTTGTTCTGTTCTATTACACTCCACTCTATTCCATTAACTTTTTTATTGCTGGTCATGACCCATTAAATTTGTTTCAGGTTCGAGCACAGTTTGACAAATATTGTTCTTCAGGTATGTATTGCATACATGACTAGAAGTTTACACATCAAGCTGACACTGGGGCTTAGTTCGGAGGCGGTAGCTGCAGTAGATAGGGGACCTTGGATCTTGCCTGTGGTACTTTGTTTTGTTTTTATGATACATAATTAAACATTTTTAAATGATATTTTTTAGACAGTGAGGAATCAAACTGTTTTCAAAAGGCAAGCATTTATGGGATCGGAGAGGTACTAGCCCAAGGGTTTTATGGAAAATAACTTTTTCTAAGTTAAATTGCTTAGTTAAGTGGCTCAGAAGGTAGACATTCTAGCTAACTATCTCTGTTTTTGTATCTAGGGCCACAGATGAGCACAGTCTTGTGGCAAGGTAGAGTCATGCCTGGGTGGTTTTCTACTTAAAATGTAATCACAAACCTAAGAAAACTCTGCCATGTTGTGAGATTTTAATTCTTCCCTGTGTTAAATCTACAATTCAAAAATGTGGAGTAGTCCCCATAGAAAAGTTGTTCTCAACCTTCCTGATGCCGAGGCCGTTTAATACATTTCCTCATGTTGTGGTGACCCCCCAACTATCGGAAATGTGTGTTTCCTGTTGGTTTTAGGAAACCCCTATGAAAGCATCATTTGACCCTCAAAGGGGTCATGACCCACAGGTTGAGAACTGCTGCCATAGAAGAAGCTATTTTAGAAAGTGCAAAGCTGGAGTACCCACATCAACTTGACTGCATCGCAGTCTCTGATTTTGGATATTAAAACAACAAACTAAACCCATTGTCATCTAGTTAATTCCAACGCAGAGTCCCTCTATAGGAGAGGGTGGAATTGCTCCCTAGGATTTCCAAAGATGAAAATCTTTCTATGGAAAACTGCTTCATTTTTCTCCCATGAGCAGCGATAGATCTAGATTATGATTAGCATTTTAAGAATTATTTCTGTAAGAAGCACTACTCTGGGAAAGATGGCATATGTACAACTGGCCGGACTACAGCCTGGAATAAACAACTCTACTTCTGAGCTTCCTAGTTTATAGTTACATTAATGTTTCCTTCACATTTTTTATCAAAAAGAGAATGCATTGATGCTTATTTTATTGGCAATGTAGTTGATGTACAAAAGCAGTTAGACATAATATCTAAGGGAGATAGATTGTTTTTAAAACCTCAGACATTTAACTGAGACACGTACTGCATATTAACCAGAGCTAGATGATTTCTTGTGTAAGTTTCTGAACTAATTTAGTAAAGATGTCCTTAAAGAAAGTATTTCCACACACTTACATATTTTATTCTCTTGTGTGTGTGTGTGTGTGTGTGTGTATGTTTTACATATGCTTATAGTAAAAAGCCACATTAAATTTTCTCTGTAAGTGTTTTGAAAACAATTTTTATGATAAATATGCAAGTTTTCTCAGAAAGCACTTAGATAAAAATCATTTACAAGAATCTTAACTGTTGTTCAGGCAATGGTTATTTCTGAATTTAAATCCATAGAAAGCTCAAAATTGTGTAATGGGAAGAAAATAAGGGGGTGTTATGACAGGGAATGGGGCCAATTCATCACTTAAAGGACCAAAGGGTATAGGGAAGGAACTGTGTTTTATGTATCGTAAAGTATTTAAGGGTCACCAGAGTCTATGCAGAGTCTCTCCTTGGTAGGATAAAAGTATTTGCTTAATTTTTTTTCTCAGAATGTTACCCCCCTCTTCACTAATAGCACTTTAGGAAAAGGGCACTGGGTTTCTTAACTAACTGCAAATCTTCTCACCCACAGCCTCTGCGGGGATCGCTGTGTCCCAGAGGAAAGTGCGGCAGATCAGTGACCCTATCCAGCAGATCTTAATTCAGCTACACAAAATCATCTATATCACGCAGGTCAGTCTGCCAGCTTCCTATTTTCTTTTCACGCCGAGTGCAAGTTTGGTGCGAGTGCTTCTGAATAACTCTTCTGAGACTAGGAGTGAGAAGGAGTCCTTTGTTCTAGGCCTCTCTGCGTATACCTGGGGGCACTTGGACTTAGCAGCAGAGCTAAGTAGGTATGGGTATTCCCTGTGTCTCCTAACAGTTGTGTCATATCTAAGTGACCCCCCCCCCCAAAAACAAACAAACCCCAAACTGTGAGGACACGACCGCTACACAGGACAGGATGTGCCCTGCGTGTCCTTCAGGTGTTGGATGGTGGCGGAGAAAGCCAAAGGATCTAAGACAATGGCTACGAACCTTCCTAATGCCGCGACCCTTTAATACCGTTCTTCATGTGGTGACCCCCAATCATCAAATTATTTCCATTGCTACTTCATCCCTGTCATTTTGCTACTGTGATGAATTGGGTCACCCCTGTGAAAGGGTCCTTTCTAGACTTCCCTTGAAATGACTGTATGATGGAAATTCACAGGGAAGCCTCCTCCTGGGGTCCCTCCACAGTGAGGTACCATGCAGTGGAACTTGCTGGAACTCGGTTTGTGAGGGTGGTGTGCTGGGAAATCACCCTGGATGGCGCCAGGAAATAGCCTGCAAGATTGGTGTAAGATTGCAAGCCTGCAAGATTGGAACTAACTGCGGGTAAGAAGGAGGTCAGCACCATGAAGTGTCCCTCATGGTACCGGCCGCGACATGCTACATGCGAAAGAAGACGGGAGCGCCATGGAATCAGAAAGAAAAGCCTGATCCTCTCCAACATCCGCCAAATGCTTGAGGTTAGCATCCCAGGAAGGACGAGGAATGTTGCCTTGGATCTGAGAGGCAATACACGAATGCTTGGTCTAGGTAGTCTGGCAGATAGACCAAGGACCTCTCTTCTCTGGGACCTCCCACATCTGTGTTTCTAGAACTGTTCTTCTAGGGGGTCTTCATTTTTCCTGGGCTTGGGGGTCTTGGCTCTTCCCCATCACATTTTCTCTCAAATCTGCTATTTTGCCGTCACCCTGAAAGTGAAGCTATTGAGACTCATAAATCTAAAACGGCTCATTTTTCTAGGTCCTTCTGTCAACCTTTCTCTTAAACAACCACATGGAATTATTTTACTAAATGAAAGGGAGTGAAAGGGTATAAGAAAATATGAAGGAGAAACGTAGTTAATCAGCTATTATTTAATAAAATTTATGATTATATTTGAGTTAGATTGGATTCTCTAGAAAAGTAAAACCAGTGATATACATATATACATACATGTATACATACATATATTCACACACATATAAATATAAAGAGATACATTTATGTCAAGAGAATGACGTTGTAGAAGCAGGTAAGTCCTGTCTTCCTTCCCACAGACTAGTGGCCAGTAGATGAGACTTGTGACTAGGGAAACAAAGGAATCCAAGCAGGCTCGATGGCAGACAGATAATAGCTCCTGGGATTGGTGGGTAATATAGTTGGCCATTGGTTTGAGACCAAAGAACTGGACGTCCGTGAGCCAGACACAGGATCCAGACCCAGCCAATAGAAAGTGAGCTTTCCCACAGCCTCTTCTTGTATAAGGGTCAGGCCAAACCTCTGAGGAAGCTTCCTTTCCATTGCATCAGGGCTGTGACGTGAGTAGGGCTCACACCCCACCCTACCCTTCTTAGAACAACCTGGTAGCTCAGAGCAGATCTTTATCATGGAATGTATTATGTTGTGTTAGGCCAGATCATGAGAGGTTATTAGGTGTCAGCTGCCAAAGCACTGAGAATCCTAGCCCAGCCAAATCGGCACAAAAACCAACTATCACAATATTAAAAATGCATTTTCATTTAAATGCGGATGTAGAAATATTAGAAATGTATTCATAACTTTAGTTTTCTGGAAGTACTTTTAAGAGCTTTTTGAATCACCACAACTATTAACTATGGAGTCCTGGTGGTGCAGTGGTAACTGCAACCCGCGTGGTCAGCAGTTTGAAACCACCAGCAAAAGGCTGGGCTTTCTGCTCCTGTAAACAGTGTCCGTCTCAGACACTCACACTCTGGCCACTGTGAGGCAGCTACCAGCCAGCGCTGATTGCACGGCAGTGAGTTTGGAGCTACTCTAATTAGGGGTTCTGAACCTTCCTCACACCACGACCCATTCAGACAGTTCCCCATGTGGTGGTGACCCCCCCAACCACAACATTATTTTCATTGCTACTTCTTAACTGTAATTTTGCTACTGTTATGAATCATAATGTAAATATCTGATATGCAGGATGTATTTTCTTTGTTACAAATTGAACATAATGAAACATATTAAAGCACAGTGATTAATCACAAAACAACATGTAATTATATGTTGTGAAATATTTATGTGTTTGCCGATGGTCTTAGGGAACCCCTGTGATAGGGTCATTTGACCCCCAAAGGGGTCGCGGCCCACAGATTGAGAACCACTGCTGTTGTATCAAACAGAGGAAATAGTCTAAATTTTCATATCGTTTACATATGCCTGTTTTCCTATCTTTTATATATCCAAAGCATTTAATGGATGTATTACATTTCTTTACTGGGTTTTAAAGTATTTTTAAAGCAAAAATGAAGTTATTGTAAATATCTCTTTATTAGCCTTTAAACTGCCAGCATAACAAATGGCTTCATATTCTCTGCCAAGGTGGCACTTTTAGCAAGTTCAGCTAGAACCATGGCGAGTCTTAAATGCGTTTTCAGAACGCTTAAAAATTTATGACGTTTCACATGGTAAGGAATGATTCCCCTTTGGGCAACTTTAACTCACCAGTGCAAAACAGAGTCGGTGACTTTCCAGCAAAGGAGAAGAGAACAAGCCTAATAACGATCCTGATGCCTTTGCTACAGTTTAAAAACCAAGATCAGTGTTCTCTCGCTGCTCATTGCTCAGGGAACCTGCTGCGATTGTCCAAGCAGACCACCCCTTCGTGTTCCCCTATGTCTTTGCCAGTTTAAAATGTCACAGACTTATACCGTGGTGACTGCCATGAACTGCGGGACCCGATGCCACCTGGCAGCCAGCACCTGTGCTCCACAGGGGAATCATCTTGCTTTGGACTGGTGGTGGCCTTTCCTGTCCAGTTTCCATGGAGATAGATCTGTGAAAATCATCTATCTTAAAAGGCAGGGTGTTAAAATCCTTACCCTGCCTTTACAGATCCGACATCTGTTTGCATCAAAATGCAAATGGTAATCTTAAGACCAGCAAGCTAAGAACAAAACCAGCGGTTCATTAGCATTTACTGGAAACCCAAATCTATCTTTGGGAACATAAGGTGACCAAAGTACATATGTTCACTTTGATGTATGATTGTTGCTGTGGTAAGACTTATACAGCCAACCCAAGCACTAGGTTCAACTCTGTAGGTATGTTTTGACTGTTCTGTTTAATAAATTATTTGAAAATATGCATACAGCCACTTGAAAATTTAAACATCTGCCTCCCAGAGAAGAGGCAGGCAATATGGTTCGAGCCCCTTTAAATTGCCATTTTAACAACCCCGGTTGTTGCCAGCAGAAAGGAAAAAAAACAACCGTGATGGGAATAAAAGTGTGCTGTGCTCAGATGAAAAGTATACCGCTGACTGTCCTCTGAGACAGACTGTTTCTTTGGCAGTAGGGATGGTCGTGGTGAGAAACCGCTCAAACCTCAAAATGAATTTCAGGGGATTTACTTGGCTTTAAAGATACATTCAAATGGGGGAAAGCACCAGGTCAGACAAGTGAACACATGGTGACCCTGGAGACAGCGACAGTTAGAAGGCCAAATGAGGGTGTCACAACAAAAGTCACTGGTGGGTTATCCAGAGATTCCCAACATTACTGGCTCTCCACATCCTTTTGAGGAAAAAAAAAATTACTCAGCAGTCCCCTGGCAATGAAACACTTCTGCACTCTAGGTTATCATCCAGGATAAAGTGTAGGTATCTGCTTTGCCACACACACACACACACACACACACACACACACACACCACCCACCCCCACCCCACCCCTGTCCCCAGCGGGGACCCCTCCAGGGCCGCAGGGGTTCTTACCACCTACTTGAGGAAACCCTGGGATAAACAGTGGTTGAGGTCAGAAGAGGGAGCAAAGAGGAAAGGATTTCTGTTGGATGCATGTGCATAGGTTTGTTTAAATGGGCTGTAAAGATGGGTTACAAGAGCTCAATGCAAAAGTTCATTCAAGCACAGAGATTTACAATCGTCGCCTCAAGATACTTAAAACGCCTATCTTCTCGACTGATTTCGAAAACATCCAGTTTGATGGAAAACATTTCTTGGGGCTGTCTGGTGTACAGGCTTGTGACAAAGATAAATAACAAATAAGTGAGTAAGTGAGTGAGTGAGTGAGTGAGTGAGTGAGTGCCAGGGCTCCTTCCTCAGAACTGCTAGCTCAGTCGAAATCTTTCCCGAGACCTGACCACTTCAGGTAATCATTGTGTTAGGTCTGGGGTGGATTCCCTCGGTTCTTCTCAACACGGAAAGAATTCACACAGCGGAAGCATTTCTGCAATCCAAGCCACGCTTCCGAGGAAAAGGGAAGTTCAAGGATGACCTTCTCAGAAGAACCGCATGGCGGGGGTCCATGGGAAAGTGTGCGACTGAAAATGGCCACTGCAGCCCCTTCAGGGGAGCGGAAAAACACGTGGAAGGAGAACTGGGACAGGATGGTGAATCCAGAGTGGAGCCCAGGGAGAGGGCGCAGCCTGAGCGTGCACAGAGAGCCCAAGAGAGTTCTAGCCCAGAGAGGTGCCGGGGCACCCCGCCCTCCGCCCTGCAAGAGAACACCCCAACAAGAGGGTGGCTGCCCTCAAACTGGGACTTATCCCCTCTTATCGCCACTGGCTGGGGAGGCGTGTTTGAGGGTGCTGGCTGATCTTATTGGCTGAGTTTAGGTGCACCTCTGTGCGATGTAATAATGCTGGTGCCTAATGTGGGTGTGCCCAGGTTGGCCTCCACCTGGGCCTAGGTGGCCAGGGTGTGCCCATGCCCAGTTCTGGATTTTCTCAGAGGTGTCTAATGTGTGCCTGATTTCTTTCCAACCCCTGTATGGTGGCACAGGACAGCTAATGTTCATTTAGCAGAGGCATGCGGTGGAGACAGTTGTCCCTAATGGTGGCTATCTTTCAGTGGGACTGCTAACTACAAGGCTGTCCGCACCTGTAAAGATGTACAGCTTCAGAAACACTATATCAAGTTCCTATGAATGGGAATCAACTTAATGACCATAGCTTTTTTTTTTTAGTTTGTGTTTTTTGGTTTGCTAGTTTAAAACAATCATGATAGGAATATATCTTAAGGCCACTTTATGCAAATACATTTGGGTTAAGAGGCCTTCCTGGCTTGACTACAGAGACTATCTCTTCCTGGCTGCCCATGGTTACCAGGCAGATCAGGAGCCCCAAGTACTAGCATTGTAATGTTTGGTTTTAATTCTGATGAATGTAGCAGAAACATGGACTTTAATTCCGGCTTTTTACTTTGATGCAAGATTCAGGAGAACTCTTGGACAGGATGATGGAGGATGTAACTGCTCACCCCTCTTTCTCTGGACGTCCTCCTTACACGTGGCCTGGGTGACTGAGATGAAACAGAACACAGTATGAGAGAAAAGCTACACTTTTCAAATTGACTCAGGTTTCAGGGTGGTAGATTGTAAGAGTAGTCTTATCATTTGCATGTTTATATTGATAGTCTTTAAACTTAAAAAAATTAGTGAATCTCCTCTCAATCAGTACTATGGCTAAATATCAACTTTTTTCTAGAACAAGATGTTAATTTAAATCTTGTATCAAATGGGGGAGCTGTGGAGTATGGTTGGTCTACTGTATTTTGGGAGAATAACAAGCGGATGCAGTTCTTTAGAAAAACCAAAATGGAATCAAACTCACTGCCATTGAGTGGACGCACAGTGGCCGTGTGTGTAAGACAGAGTAGAATTGGCCGCATGGGTTTCCAGGACTTGACATCTGTCCAGGAGCAAGCAGCTTCATCTTGCTTCTATGGAGGAATTTGAGCTTGTGATGAGTAGCGCAGTGCATATCTCACATGCCATCAGGGCTCCTTAGTTCCACAGAAAGAACCCATGGGTTCTACAAGTTGGAGGGAAAACGATAATAACAACAAAAACATGCTGAGACGGATGAGATTCCACTATGTCTTTTCTTGTTTTTGGGTTATAGTAACAGTAACAAACAAAAGCCCCCATGTGTGTGGAGCGCTGACTTCAAGGAAGTCATTGCCTTCTCTCGAATTGTTTCTTCATTAGTAAATGGGGGTTGCTTATGGGATTCGTTGAGCCTCCAATGAAATGTCTATAAACATTTCCAATTAAAAAGCACTATCCTAGGACAGCACTAGTGGTGCCAGTATTTATTCTGGCCTTATGGTTGTACTAGATGCCTGAGAAGGTATCCTTTCATGCCCTAAAGTCTTTAAACTTGTATTTCCTCACTACTAAAATAGCACCTGCTTGGTAATAGTGCCAGAACATACAAAGCATAGCTAGTAATATTAATGTTCTATTCCAAATGTCCTATTCTTTATATAGGTCATTATATTTATGAGGGGCTCTGGTGGCACACTGATTAAGCGCTCACTGTTAGCTGAAAGTTTGTTCAGTGAACTTGCCAGCGGTCCCATGGAAAAAGATATGGCAGTCGGCTTCAGTACCGAGTACAGCCCTGGGGACCCGTGGAGCGGATGCATGCTGTCCTCGAGGTCCCTGCAAGTTGAAATGGACTGAAAGGCAAAGGGTGTGGTTTGGCGTTCGGTAATGTCCTTGTGGACGCAATTAACTTATGTCGGAGTCGTCATTCTGTGTCACATTTCAAATCTTCCTTGAAACCTTTAAAGATGATATGCTGTCCAATCGCTTTCTAGGACTGTTCTACGAATGAAATGCAAGTTGACTGAATGTTAACTTACTTCATGTTACTGTAGTGACTTTTACAGGAGGTTAAATTCATGCCACTAACAACAACAACAACAACACAACAACAACAACAAAGCAAACTCACTGCCATCGAATCGATGCTGATTCACAGCAACCCTACAGGACAGGGTAGAACTGCCCCTGTGAGTTTCTGAGAACTGTGTTTATAGAAGTAGAAAACCCTGTGCTCTCCTCCTCAGAGTGGCTGGTGGTTTTCAACTGCTGACCTGTGGTTAGCAGCCCATTGCCCAACCCAGTTTTCTACCAGGGCTCCTTTTGGGCATTAGAGGCAGTGAAAGCAGTTCTCTGTTAAGTTGAATATCAGCACCAACAACCCCAACCCCAGAAGTGGTGCCATTAAATCAGATACTCTCATACTGACAGGGCCCAGTGCTAGGAAAAGCCCTTTCAGATGGACCCCATGAGCGCACCAGACAGTCATGTGTCTCACATACGGCGTATTGCCTTCCACTTTGGTTTTGCTGTTAGGTGCCGGTTAGTTGGTTTCAATTCATAGTGACCCTCTCTGTCCGACAGAATCAAACAGCGCCAGCTTCCTGCACCACCTTCATCTTTCCAATCTGTCAAGGGCAGCAAGTAGTCAGTCTTGGACACAACTGCCCGTGGCATTTGGTTTTGAGAAACAGAAACCTCTGGTGTTCAGACAAGGGAATTATCAAACCAATGCGTCTCTGCAGGCACCTTTCCCCTCCTGTCCGCCTGCCAACCCATCGACTTGCGATGGAAGTAGGTGTGGGCTTGTGTTAGTAGACTAGAGAAACAAGTTCATAGACACTCATATGTATGTAAGAAAGAGCTTTATATACAAGAGAAATCAAAGATTGAGAAAACATCCTAGCCCAGTCCAGATTAAGCCCATAAGTCTGATATTAGCCCTTATGTCCGATACCAATCTATAACGACCTCTTCAGACTCACAAAACATATGCAATGACGCTGAATGCAGGAAGATCATAGGCCAGTGGGTGGAAGGTTTTGTGGAACCAGTGGCAGTGTGAGCATCTCAGAGCTGGCAGGCGGTCTTTATGTGGCTCCTCTGGCTCCAGAGCTCTAACTCCATGTGTCTTATCAATGGAGATGTCTCACAGGGAGTGAGCATGTGTCTCACCTCCAGCGAGCTATTTGTCTCCTTAGCACCTTCAAATGAGGTTCTCAAGATGTGACCTGATTGTCAGGCTAAACTCTACCCCTTTACTCTTAATCCTTTCAAATTGACAACAGATTATGTAATTACCACAGTGCTCCTCCCTTTTTATTGTCTGTTTCTCTCCTAAATTAAACTCATCCCCCTTTTGCTAATCTCTCATGCACACAAAAATCATTCTTCTCATCTGTTTTAATGTTTGGTCATTAAAGAGACAAAATCTCTTTATCTGCCTCTTTCTATATCTTGACTTCCTCTTTTGATTCAGGGTGTGAGTCAAAGGACATCAATCATTATAACAGTTTTATGAAGTTGGGTCTTAGGGTTGGCCAAGGTACAAGAGAACTATATAAATGTTGACATTTAAGGGCATATCAAAAAGTATTGTTACTGGGGTTCCAGTTTTACATATGCCCAGGTTTATTTAAACAAATGAAAACATATTTTTGTGGTTCCTCTGGCTGCAGACAAGCTCTATTGACTTAGTCTCATTAGGATGTGTTCCCCCCTGCCCCCCCCCTCCAAAATTGGCCAATCAAAACGGAAATCTGCTGGTCTAGTTATATTCAAGGCAGAGAGGTCAGCTCAGAAGGTTATGGTGAATATATATTTCTGAGATTCCAAAGGGGTAGTCTTGATCAGTTTTTCTTGAAGTACACAGTATGATGCTGGGGCTCTTTAGGAAGAGGTTTTCTGAAAATGGACACCAGTGCATCGGTGAGATAGAGGTGAGGCAGCTGTGCCAAGGATTCTTTTTGCTTTCCCCCACCGAGGGTGGCCAGGGCTGTCCTGTGAGCGTCTCACTAGGCAATCTGACCTCATCCACCGTGTTGCCCTGGTTTTTCTACTTCAGACTTAGGTTTGTGCCTTAAGCTCCAAAGAACATTTAAAAGGATCACGAATTGAGCTCCTGAGGAGACCAGCCTGCCGTTTTGATGTGATGTCAATGAAGAGCGCAGAGTTCTTCGGGGAAGCTCCTCAGTCAGAATGTCGAGACCTAAATAGAAGGAATGCTGAGGAACAGTGGACTTGTGTTTTGCCATGTTTTTGCTTCGTGCATGTGCCTGTGATGTTGTAGTGATACTTTTGGACTTACACTCATAAAAAGAGATCACAAGGAGCTTGGTGCTGTTAACGACGGAACTTTCAAACCACCCTGAAGGGCTTCATAGACTCCCTAGCAGTCTTGCTTCTCTAATGAAACCTGCTTCAAGCACTAGGCTGCAGGATGCATTTTAAAAACATTCCCCAACTGTGCTGTCTTCCTCTGTTTGCATTGACGATGCTTCATGATGGGCCCTTCCTTCTGTCGTGTTTGGGGTGATGGGTAACTGATGGGTAACGTTACTTGGGCTTTGAGATGAGCTGTCGTGAGCCTCAGCGACCCTGCTGTCCACTCTACTCTAACCTTTGACTTCAGATCCCGTCGTTCCTTGTGTTCATCGGGATAAAGTAAGTTATAGTACGCTAATAGATAAACTCTGTAATTTCCTGGCCTATTGAACACAGTAGGGATTTGTTTCCCAGTTCTTATAGTGTGACAGGCCAGAGGAGCCTCCTCCACGCGTGCTTGGGTCATCGGGAAAGGTGAGCACTGCACTCTTTGCAGGAGGAGGAAGCACACTGGGTGTGAACCGCCTGCCTTCCTGCCCAGCGACACCAGTCACCCTGTGGCTGTAGCTGGAAAATGGAGGGGAAGAGGAACCACAGAGGTGGCGATGGGGGTGGAGGTGGTGGGTGGAGGCAGCGGTGCTGGTGCTAATAATTGTGTCTTTCGTTTTTGTTGTTCTTGTCCTGAGTTTTGAATTCGGTTCTTGTTTTTAAAGTTTGATTCCTTTACCTCTCTTTTCAAGTCCTTTCTCTTGAGTTTGAAGCAAAACCAAGCATCATTTTGGTCTGATCCGCCACACCTCTAAAAAATAAAACAACCTCTAAAACCAAACCCACTGCAATAGAGTCGATTCAGACTCATAGCAATGTTACCTAGGGTTTCCAAGGCGATAACCTTTCACAGAAGCAGGAGAACGTCACCTCTCTCCCTCTCGGAGCGCCTGGTGGGTTTGTGTACTCAGCAGCATGTCCAGGGCTCCTTCCTTTGACCCTGAGGCCCCGGATCATGCCGTGTGTCCTCTGTTGTGCCTCTCCCACACTTCACGTCATCCCTCTTTCCTCTTTGCTTCCCAAGACCTTTGATGTATTTATGTAAATCTAACTTGCAAAGCATTACGAAATCAATTGTTGAAATTCCTCATTTTTATCCAGTCCCCCTATTTTCCAAGACTTTGCAATGACTTCCTTATTAAATCTTAGTCATCCTTGCTCAGCCCTAATACATCCCAATGAGTCCCCTTCTCCTCCTAGATGACGTCGGAGGTGGCTTGTCAGGAGCATTCCCTCACAGACAGCCCGGGGAACTGTGTACGCATGCTCGGAGCTGTCCTTTGTTCTGAAGTAGCAGATCCCTTCAGCACATGAGCCAGGGCTGGGCAGTCTAGTCTAGTACAGGTATTGTGAGTGCCTAAAAATCTGATTAATGCATCTCCCCTTGTAAAGCTAAGGAATTCATTTTCTGTATGTATTTGATAGATCATTCAGTTTCTAGGTGAAAATAATATCTGTAAAATGCAAGCATAAGATAGATGGAAGCAGACTTTGCAACGAGAGCAAAATCATGCATTTTACTTTGGATCGCCGCATGAAGAATTGTAGCATATATCTGTATGCCACTTAGAGTAAAAGCTAAATTATATTCAGGTCTTGTTGAGTGACTGTTGTTCCATTGGCCATCAAGAAAAGCTTCCAGGGAGCTGTCTGGGCAGCATTAATGATTTGGTTATAATGAGTGTTTTCTCATTTCACGCAGCTTCCTCCAGCCTTGCATCACAATTTGAAAAGAAGGGTTATAGAAAGATTCAAGAAATCCCTCTTCAGCCAGCAGAGTAACCCTTGCAATTTGAAATCTGAAATTAAAAAGGTACGGTATTGTATGCATAGGGATTCTTTTGGTGAATAAACACACTATACAACTTGTATTTTATTTCTCTTTTATTTTAGACTTGAAACCCTATCTCTGTTAAGGGATATTACCACTGCTTAGGATATTCAATGGAGGATACATCGTTGCCTCTAATTTTCTTACCTCTATTTCTGTAGCAATCATTGTCAGAAGATTGCTAGAAAATTCTTTGACCAGTATCGCATATTTGCCTAATACCAAGTGTTATTGGAATAGTTTTCATTTAATACATATTTTATCACCTTTTAAGAATGTATTGCAGCATTTTATTAGAACGGTACTCAGCAAGCTTCTAATGGAAAGTTTGGGGCTGAATGTTAGCCCCTAGTAGGGTTTGTCACTCTGAACAAGTCATTTCATCATCCGGAATCTTGGTTGTTGTTTTTTAAATTATTAATCATGGGGGTTGAAGGTTCTTTCCATCTTTGACTTCTAGAGCCTTCTAAATCTGGGGTACCAGTAAATATGTCTGTTGATACAGGTAAAAACTAGATCAGAGACAGGGAAAGTAACCAGATGGGAAGGGAGAAAGAAAATCGTTTACCTGTGGGGTATATTCAGTGACAGGGAGTCCCTCTGTCCTGGCTCGTGGCCATATTGGATGCAGCCCTGGAGGCGGCTGTCACCATCTCTCAGAGTCTTGTGTTCCTGAAAGGCTCTGGGCATTAGCACTTTGAGGTCCCTGACTAAAGAAGATGGGTCTCACCCTAGTTTCGTCTTTTTGAATTGTGTCATATACTTAAATTTGGCTTAGTGATGCCATCAGTGGGTTTTTCTGTTAAGGTTTCTTTTTTCTCCTTCCTGAACCCATGCTTACTTAACCCATTCCCTTCATTATTCAGGAAATACAATGGACTCTTGGATACAAAATGGAAACAGTACATTTTTGCTTTGTTGTCTAACAGCATCAGTACATGCATACACACACACACACAAACACACATTCACATACACACTCACACTGACTCATGCACACACCACAAACAGACACACACAAACACACGCTCACACAAACACACACATGCACACATAGTCACACTTACACACCACACACACACACACACACACACACACTCAATCAATCAGAGTTTGCGGTGTGGGTGGTTGAACACAGGTGCAGGTGAACCATGCATGAACCCCTTCATCAGAGATTAGAGAGTGGAGATTTCTTTCATGGCTTCTATTGGCAAAACGAACCCAGAAGCAAAGCAAGAGGCTATCCAAACAGAAGTGGAAGAGACCTCCATTACTTCATGATATTTACATAGTGTCTCCTGAGTTCCAATCCATTTATTTTAGAAACATTGAAGCTCCAATCTCCCGTTGTAAAGACCACATGTTGCTAGGCTTTAGTATTATTATTCAAATGGTATTTTGAATAATCCCATTTGCACACAAATGTATTTTTAACCTAAATCCGTTTTACAGGATGGAAGAAGTGCCTGTTGTCTTTCCTTTCTCCCTGAGAGAGAAGAGATTCACTTCAGTGAAATTGCCTTTCTCCCTGCCTCCTAGCCTGCCCTCCTGTCCATTGTGCCGCAAGTCTCCCTGGAGCACTTCCCTTCGGCTCCCCTGCCTCCACCACCCCCCTCTTGTGGTGGAGTGGCTTCTGATTCATGGCAGCCTGTGTGTGTATCATAGAAGCTATGGGCTCCATAGGGTTTTCCATGACTATTTTTATTTACTTATTTGTTTCCAGAAGTAGATCTCCAGGCTTTTCTTCCGAAGCACCTACCTCTGGGTAGATTTGAGCCTTCCGTCTCTCGATTAGCAGCCACAGACATAACCATTTTGGCCACCCAGGGTGTCCCAAGTCATTTGAGAATGTTTCACTTTTCCCGAGCAGAAGCACCTCCTGCAGCCAGGTGAGGGGAAATACAGGTGTGGGGGCATTCCATGAGCCCAGTGGAGAGAGACCCATCCTCATCTTTAATTTGGTTGAAAGGTAGAGAACACTATCTTCAGAAGAGTACCGTGGGTCTCTACACATGTAGTACAAGCTCGTGCTGGGAACATGTGATGGGGACCTCCAGGCTGGCCGGGGTCTCTATGTGGATTCTGATTCTGGGGCTACCAAAGGGGAACCCTCGGTTTCCAGGCTCAGCACATGACCCACACAACTATGGTCCTAGTGTTCCTGAGTCATCTCCCGTGACGGTGGATCTTGGTGTAGATAGACCCTCCTCGGCTGGGGTGGCAGGCCTCCCCTCCCGTGTGCTAATGACAGCTCTAACCTGGGAGATTCAAATCCTTCGTACTCTTCACCACTGAACCAAGAAGTTACCGCCTCCAGTTAAAACCTTTTCTTTTCTCCTTTGGGCTGCTAACCAAAAGGATAGTATTTTGAACCCACCAGCCACTTCTCAGGAGAGAGACTAAGCTTTCTACTTCCATAACGAGTTACAATCCCGGAAACCCGCAGGGCCAGTTGTACACTGTCCGGTAGGGTCGCTCTGAGTCAGAATTGACTCAATGTAGTGAGTTTGGCTTTGGGTGTCTCTTACTTGAGTCACTCTGTCAATCATGTGATTGTGTTCTACATAGCTATTAAACTACCTTCAAAGTCCACATGGAAGAAGCACACCAGCCTGTGTGATCACGAGGTGTTGATAGGATCAGGTATCAGGCATCAAAGAACAAAAAAAATCATATCATTGTGAATGAGGGGGAGTGCAGAGTAGACACCCAAAGCCAAAGCCCATTTGTAGGCCACTGGAGATCCCCTTACAGAAGCGTCGCGGGGAGGAGATGAGCCAGTCAGGGTGCAGTGTAGCAATGATGAAACATACAACTTTCCTCTAGTTCTTAAATGCTTCCTCCCCCCCCCCCCACCCCCAACTATCATGATCCCAATTCTGCTTTACAAATCTGGCTAGACCAGAGGATGTACACTGGTATAGATAGGAACTGGAAACACAGAGAATCCAGGACAGATGATCCCTTCAGGACTAGTTGTGAGAGTGGCTATACCGGGAGGGTGGAGGGAAGGTGGGGTAGAAAGGGGGAACCGATTACAAGGATCTACATATAACCCCCTCCCTGGGGGATGGACAAGAGAAAAGTGGGTGAAAGGAAATGCCAGACAGTGTAAGATATGACAAAATACTAATAACTTATGAATTATCAAGGGTTCATGAGGGAGGGAGGGAGGGGAAAATGAGGAACTGATACCAAGGGCCCAAGTAGAAAGAAAATGTTTTGAGAATGATGATGGCAACAACTGTACAAATATGCTTGACACAATGGATGGATATATGGATTGTGATCGGAGTTATAAGAGCCCCCAATAAAATGATTTAAAAAAAGAAAAACAACAACAACAAAAGCTGCCTTATTTTTCTGTTTGCCCTGAAGGGAGCAAGTGTGTCTTTTTGATCCTTGATTCCTCAGAGCATTAGTGCCCAGCTCACAGTAGGCATTCAGTACATAACTAGGGACACATTGGAAAAGTCCCCACCCTACCTAAGCCCAAACGAGAAGAATTTGTGACCCTGGGATCTCCCCATTTCTGGAATAACCCTTGGCGAAAGATCTTTTTTTCTTTTCTGGATTGGACTTTTTTCTTTCCTCTTTAGTCATGCAAGGTGGCCCAGGGGCACAGTAGGTGAGCACTCAGCTGCTAACAGAAAGATGCAGCAGTCAGTTTCCATTGGGATTGCTTTCCGTTGTTGGTGTTTTGTGCGCAATAGAACGACAAGTGGCCTGGCCCTGCGCCGTCTTCACAATTGGTAGGGTTGAGCTCACGGTTGCAGCCACCGTGTCTGACCATCTGGCTGAGCTACTTCTTTTTTGCTGACCCTTCTACTTTACCAAGTGTGACGTACTTTCTAGGGATTGGGCTCACCTGATAACATGGCCAGCATTCACGGGACAAAGGCTTGCCTGCCTCGCCCCTAAGGAGCATTCTGGCTGGACTTCTTCCAAGATAGCCTACAAAACCCTATGAGACCATTCTACGGCATCCTAGAGCATCACACTGAGTCCAAAGGGACTCAATGGCAGTGGGTGCCCTGGATGGCACACATCGTTCACATGCTTGGCTGCCAGCCAAGGTCGGCAGGCGGGATTCCCTGGTACAAGTGGGGTCTTCCTGAATTGGAATTGGCTCCTGGCAAATGGTCGCTCTTTACGGTGAGTGTGGAAGCAGGCAGCAGTGATAGTCCATCAAATGCCCTTGATGTTCACACTCCCCTTTGAAACATCTCTTGAACTCCACAGACCCTGTGTCTCCACTTTGGAGGACCTAGAGTTTGGAATGTAACACACATTTTCGATGAGTCCTATCTGTTCAAATTTACAAATGTCCTAACATGTCTACTAAAAAGAAACTAAGCCAGTGGCAATGAGCAAGCTCAGCATGCCCGGCTCCTGGAGAGCTAGCTGGTCACCACTCTAGGGCGGGAGCTGTGCGAGGTGAGCCTGCATTTTCTTGATGTAATGAGAGAGAGAGAGAGCAGGGATGCTATGACGGCCGACCGAGGCTGGGTCAGAGGGTTCAGTGCCCTCTTGAAGAGGCTTCCACTGGTGCTCCATGGGGGTAATTAGAGCACTGATAAGAATCATTACTGCAGTGGACTGAAAACATTAAATATGTTTAAGTCCAGGAGTTCATAATGACACTCAACGGTAATCCCTCCTTGGTTACCCTTGGAGTAACCTTGAGAGGTAGCCAACTCCTTATTTTGAAATTTATTTACAAAAGAAAATAACAGCAAGCACTTTTCTTTTCTTTTCTTTATGCATTCTGTCAGAGTTACTAAATGGTTGATGAGGGGCTATGTCTCATTGTAGAATTTCTTCAGCTAATAAGTGCTGAAATTACATTGGGATAACACCATTTTGCAGCCCCTAGTGAAACATTGTACCTAGTCTCCCTTCATCCTGATGGCACACAGCGACATAAGACATAATCACCAGTGGCTGTTAACATAAAAAAAGAGGCATTATATGCCTCCCAATGGAAGCATGAAGCAACTTCTATGAAGCATTCTTGCCCGAACCTGGAATCGAAATGAATCAGACTTCTAGGTGAATTCACTGCCATCCAGACAATCCCAACGCCTAATGACCCTATAGAACAGAGTAGAACTGCCTCCTATAGGTTTCTGAGACTGTCAATGTTCACAAGAGTAGAAAACCTCATTTTTCCCCTGAAGAACCACTCGTGGTTTCACACTGCTGACCTGGAGGGCAGCCACCCTACTTTTAACCCTCTGTGCCACCAGGGCTCGCCCTTAGATAAGGGGTCAATAAACTGCCACGCTTGGGCCAATGTCAGCATGATGATTTCATTAGTAGATTTTTATTGGAACCCAGGCACACCCATTTGCTTCTACCTTGTCTGTGGCTGCTTTCTTTCCGTAGGGGTAAAGAAGAGGTAGGAAGGGAGGCAGAGGAATCATCGATGAAATTAGAGCAGCCATGTTCACGATGGGCGGTGGATATTTTTACTGTGAGATGCTATTGTGTTGTTTCCAACCCACAGTGACCCTATATGCCATGGAACAAACCACTACACCATCCTCCCCGTCATGGTGTGTTTGAGCATGGTTGAAATCACTGTGTCAGTCTCCTTCAGGCTCTTTCTCTTTTTGCTGACTCTTTGCTTTCCCAAACATACTGTCCTTCTTCAGGGATTGGCCTGCTGACTTGTCCAAAATACATGATACGAAGCTTCACCATGCTTAACGACTTTGAAGGAACATTCTGGCAATACTTATTCCAAGACACATTTGTTTGTCCTTCTGGCAGTCCATGATAGTTTCAGTACTCATTACCAACATCGTAATTCAGATGTGTCAACTCTTCTTCAGTCTTTATTATTTTGTTGTCCAGCTTCCATATACATCAGAGGCGATGGATATTTCCATGGCTTCAGTCAAAAGCACTTTCATCCAGATGTTCAATATTTTGTCCGCAGAATCCTGTATTTTAACTCATAGCTTGAATTTGTCTTCAGTTTTTTAAGTTTGAGAAATGCTGATAGTCTTCCTTATCTGCCATTCTAGGGATTGTTGTAGTACTTTGTCTTCTCAAGCCATTCTTTGAAGTTGACTTCAATTATTTTAATTCACCATTCTTTTTTTTTTGCTATAGTCACTCTATGTTTAAGAACAAACTTCATAGTTTCTTCTGACACCCATGTGGCTCTTTTCTCCTGCTTTTTAATGGTTTTTCTGTCTTCATGTATGATGACTTGGATGTCGTCCCATAACTTGTCTGATCTTTAACCATTGGTAGTCAATGCTTCTAAATCTAATCTTGAGGTCTCTAAATTCAGGGTCTCTGATTCAGACATCCTGTTTTAAATCTTGATGGACTTGTTTTCATTTTCTCCAGCTTTAACTTTAAGTTGCATAGGAGCAGTTGATGGCCTATTCCACAGTCAGCCCCTGGCCTTGTTCGGAGTAAGAATAGTAAACTTCTGTCTCATCTGTTTCCTCAGATGTAGTGGATTTAATACCTGTGTATTTCAGATGGTGAGGTCCACTTTTCTAATCGCTGTTTATGTTGTTGAAAAAGTGTATTTGTAATAAATAAGTAGGTGATCTAGTAAATTTTCTGTCATGTAAGCTCCTTTATCGTTTCTTTCCCCAAGCCTGTATTTTCCATCTAATGATTCATCTTTGTTTCAAACCTTTGTCTGATTCAAAATTGCAAGTATCTGTCTATTCCACTCACGGATGCCTAGGGTATTGATCTTTATGTGTTCCACTTCATTGTTGATGATTTCCAATTGTCCTAGGTTCATGATTAGTACATTCCACATTCTGATTATTAATGGATGTTTTCGAGGGTTTCTTCTCATCTTGAATTGAGCCACATCATCACACCCAGACTCTTTACTTCATCCACATCAAGGTTGACAACATCCTGAGGAGGCTCCCTTAGGGTGCAGTGGCTAAAGCACCTGGCTGCTAACTGATCGGTAGATGGTCTAAACTCAAGTAGCTCCATGGGAGAAAAATGAGGCATCTGCTTCTGGAAAGATTTTTATAACCTTGGAAATCCTATGAAGTGGTTCTATATCATACATGGCTGTCATGAATCGGAATTAAATCAACAGCAGAGGATAGTATTTTATTCTATTTTGAGGAGGCAACTTGTGGGGTGTTGAGTGCCTTCCAACCCAAGGGGCGCATCTTCCAGGTTTCTCTTGCTATTTATCAAGTTTTCCCTGGTGTAATTTTTTTTTAAGTAGGTCACCAATTCCTCCTTTTTAATCTTTCATAGTCTGGAAGCTCTGCCGAAACCTGTCCACTTGGGCGATCTTTCTGGTATTTGAAAGACCGGTGGCACCGCTTCTCGCATCACAGCAGCATGCGAGCCCCTGCAGTACAACCAACTGACAGACAAGTGGTCAATCCACACACCTTTGGGTTTCTTCCAAATTTTACTTTTTATGAATAAAAGTATCATGAGCATTCTTGTATATGTCTTGATTAACACACACAACTGTTCTTCTTGAATAATACCTAGAACTAGAGTTTTAGGATTATAGAGTGAGTATATTTTGTTGAGCTTTATATACATCCAAGCCATTTCCCCAAGTGATTGAATAATCATGTGTTTTTAATTCATGAACAAAATCATACACATTCAAGGTAACTTGGATTACATAGTACAAATTAGGCCAATTTGGTTATGTTTATTAATACAGATTGATGTTTTGAACATATATATTAGGTCAAGCCCAAAACCTGGGCCAACCCAAATGCTGGTTGAAAGGAAATGAAAGAAAAGGTTAATGAAAGGTTAAAAATGAAAGGAAGAGTGATAAACATGTATAGCATGAAATTTCATCTGAACCATTCATCTGTGCAAAGGGCATTAAACACTGTAACTTTAATACATTCTGCCATTTGGTGAATTAGTCTTTACAGTGTTGTGAAGAAATGTGTAGAGATTAAAGTTAATTAATAGGAATTTAGGGGAAAATGTATTAAGAGACTATGTTGTCTCAGTCTGATAAGAAGGCATTGTTCATAGCAGCTACATGACAAAGATCATGATTTGAGTGAAACACATTGCTCTGTCAAATCCTTGGAGTTTATTCTTCCTGGGCCGGGCATCAGTGACATTTTGATGTCCAAGGCCTCGTGACACTATTTTTCTACCGTTTTACTTTGCTGTCATAAAGCTGTAAAGCGCTTTATTTTTTCATATGGCCAGAGAATTATCTAGCTTGCTTTCACTGTAATTTGCCTGCCTGGGATTTATAAGTTATGTTGGAAGGAAGAAGCTGTCTCTTTGTCTATTTACAAGGAATTGAAAAAACCACAAAGCACTAAATTGTCTATGTTGTGATTTAGGGAAATAGAAAGCCTCCTAGCCTATTTGTTTCTGAGTTTAAAATAAGATGTGATTTTGCTGTGTGTGTGTTTTTTTTTTTTTTTAGTTATCTCAGGGATCTCCAGAACCAATTGAACCCAACTTTTTTACAGCAGATTATCATTCATTGCATCATTCATCTGGTGGAAAAATCCTGTCCCCAAATGACCCAACAGGTAAGGGCCACCATCATGGGATTTGGGCTTTTAGATGGAAATAAATTGTTTAAATCTATTTGTCCCAACAGTTATCTCTGCTAGATAATTTTCAATTAAAAGAAAAGGTGGGGAAAGCTTATTTTCATGATCTCTGACAGTAATTGGAAGAGGCATCTGATAGGAATCTAGAAATCCCCCGAGATTCATCTGACCTAGTTGTGACAGTGTCCTTGACCATGGATTAACACTATCAATAAACAACAGACGCTGTGTGGGTGAACAGTGTAGCCTTTTATGTCTCTGGCTTATCTGATGATGGGAAGTCAAAGGCTCAGAAGCAGCCAGTGAGAGAGAAAGTAGAAAAGAATACTTTGTACTCAAAATGGAGAAAAATCTAACAAAACAAAACAAACTTCTTCAGGCAGATATTTATTTATTCATCTTTCTATCCATCAGTCAATTTAATTTTGTATACATTTCACCTATGGAGGTGCAGTAGAGCATAAGGATTAATGGTACACGTTCTAGAAACATGAATGCCTAGGTGAACAATCTCAGCTAACACAGTTAGTAGCTGGTCTTAGAAAATCAAAGCCAAACTCTCTGCTTTTGGATGAAGGCTGGCTAGTAGTGACCCTAACGAGCAGGGTAGCACGAGGTTGAGCTCTGAGTTTCCGAAACGATAACTGTTTACAGGGGTAGAAAGCCCCTTGTTTCTCCCTCAGAGCAGTTGGTGGTTTCAAACTGCTGGCCTTTCAGATCACAGCCCAACTTGCATCCACTGTACCACTAGGGCTTCCCAACTGGCCTTGGACAAGTTATTTAAACCTCTCTGACCCTCAATTTCCTTGCCCATAAGATGGAGCTAAATATAGTGCCAATCTTATTGGGTTACATTAAAAATTCAACATAAAAAGTACTTGGCCATTAGCAGAGGCTCACTATAGTTTAATACTTATTACATATTTGATATCTAAGGAGACGCTTTCAAGGTGTTCTGAAGTTTCAGAGTTACTTAATAATTTTTGAATCGCTGTAAACTATAGTTACTTCACTCAGTGGAATTGCTAAAACTGCAGCTTTTATGGTTAAAGGAAGACTTCTCTCTCCAGCCTGGAAAAAACACTAATTTTTCTTGTCCTTTCACTGTCTAATTTACGAAGATCATTTTATGTATTAATTATGAAGCATTCCCTAAGTCTTGGACTTGTGGGATAAAGCAAGCCTGTGTAAACATATTTTTTTTAAATTGCCCTTCAGGGATCTATAAAATCGAGATAAAGTGTGGTCAAAAATCATTTGACTTTACAAGTATTTCCCATGACAAGTCCTCAGGCCAACCATCTCTGATGGAAGTCTCTCAGAGGCCCCATAGTGAGGTGACTCCTCGCAGGGCGGGTGGACACCCTCCCACCCTCCTTCCCAGTTTTCCAAGCTAGCCCTGTCACTACAGGAAAGGGAAACAGCAGAGGAAGCAGAGACCGGCAGCCCTGTGGGAAATGCTTGGATGCTTGGCTTTAAGAATGAGCTGCCGAGACTTCATGCTTCTGTGTCTCCCCTCCACCATCGCCATTTTCTTTTCTCTATCTAAAGCGGCAGGGCAGTCCCTGGTCCGCCACATGAGTCAGTGCGGATTGAATGCTGGTCCATATGGCTTTGGGTAGTGTTGAGGGTGAGCGTGGGTTAAAGGGTGCCTTGGTGGCTCAGTGGTGAAAGTGTTCAGCTGCTAACCAGAAGGTGAGAGCAGCAAACCTGTCAGCCACTCCATGGGAGAAAGATGTAGCAGCCTGCTTCCACAAAGACTGATAGCCTTGGGAACCCTCTGCCCGGTAGTTTTGCTGTAACTTGGGATAGATTTGATAGCAGTGGGGTTTGGTGGGCATGGGGTAAGGTATACCCAACCCACACTAACAATCAAAATAAGTTTTGCCTTTTGGCGTCAGGTGTAGTTTATTTCCCTCTAGGCAGGGTTATGAAGTCATCAGATCCTTGGTGTTCTTCGCTGTCTGTTTCTGCCTGCTTCTCATAATTTATTTCCCTTCCAGCACCTATTTGCTCTTTTTGCCTTGTGGACGAGGGAGAGTTTCTTAATCAGAAAACTCATATGTCAGGCAGTTGTGTTTAGAATCCCTCCCCATCTGTCCCCAACACATGGCGTGTGTACACAGGCACACACAGTGATCACCTTAACTTACTTAACTGGCCAGTTTTTATACCCTGAGCAATGTGCCTAAACCTGTCTGTGTGTCACTCTGGGTTGGTCACCCACAAAGCAGGCGAAGATTAAAGCAGGGAGACAAAGAGTTGAGATACTCAAAGGCAAAATAATTTGGAGTTGGCTCGCAAGGCCCCGTCTTCATCATTAAGAAACTGACCTGTTTTCTTTGCAGTTGGGACATATGGCCAATAGAGCCTAAGAACATATGAACCAAATGCCGGACTTTCCATCATTTATCTATTTCAGGTTTATTCAGCAGCTTCGACTTGGAGGAAGGAATAACATACGAACAGATGCAGGTGAGGGTTTGGCAGCACTTCTGAATCATTTTACAATGTTGCTTACAATTCAGTACTGACCTGTTTCCCTCCCCCACGTGTAGACGGTGATTGAAGAAGTCCTCGAGGAAAGTGGCTATTACAATTTTACTTCTCACAGGTGAGACTCAGACCTTGCTTTCAAATAAAAGAGGAACCGAGATAAATGGATATGAGATCTGACTTCTTTGTGCTTGATTCCAAGACAGGGTTTTGTTGTTGTTGTTGTTGTTGTTTTTCAGCTTTCATTTTGAACATTTGAAAAATATAGATGGGTGTTTGACTATCTACCACCATGGGGAGGCTATGTGCTGGCCAGGTTTGTATGCACACAGCTGCTCCCTGTGGACGCAGAAAGGGCGGTCTCACTCACAGAGAGTTGAGTCCTTTCTGACTCACAGGCTCACGAAAAATAACGAACAACATGAAATGAAACACAATCTCTGGGTTTTCCAAAATCAACCATTCGTTTGTACCATTGGAGAAGAGCTAGAAACTCAGATCTCCTTCCCTGAAACCTATCCATTATTTTTATAGACTATTTAGGAAGGAAAAACTATATACAACCAAACAAACATTTCTTTCCCTTTTGGGGGAAAGGATTTTTTATTGTGAATTAGATGAGGCGTTACATTCCACAACGTCAATTTTGTATTCAACAGTTTAAACGACTTACCAACTCCCCCCTCCCCCCATCCCCTTAGCTTACCCTTCTTGCTCCTCCTCGGATTTCTCTTCTCCTTCTTGTGGGTTAGAATCTTCCCCTTCGCCCAAGTCAAATCACTAGCCTATTGCTTTGGCTCCCCTCCCTTGCCCTAGCCCACCTGGTAACTTCAGAAGCCGGTTCCCTTTGGTTTGAAAGTCTTCGTCTTGATTTTGTTTTTCTTCTCATACAATATTTGTCCTTTGGGGATTGACAAGTTTCACTCACCAAAACTTAAAATGGGTTGGTTGCTACTTGCAACTAAGTAAGACACTTCTGTTTCTGGTACTGTGTATTATCCTATAACTGTTACTGGTATTCTAAAAGTATACTCTGTGTTATCAATGTAACCCATCTCTAGATTCTTGTATTAATTACTGATGGGGGCACCTTGTTGGGCATAAGGTGTTTGAGTGCAATTAGTGTATCGGAGGGTTAATCTGGAGCCCTGGTGGTGTGGATTCAAGGTCCACCAGCAGTTCAAATCACCAGCTGCTCTAGAGAAGAAAGACAAGATTTTATATGCCTGTAAAATTTTACAGTCTTGGAAACCCACCGGGGTAGTTATACCCAGTCCTGTATGGTTGCTATGAGTATGATTTGACTTGATGGCAGTGATTGAGTGAGATAGTGAGTGAGCGAGTGTGATTAATATGGAGTTGCTCAGTACTTCAAACCCACCAACCTCTTTGTGGGAGAAAAGACCTGACCATCTGTTCTTAGAAAGATTATAGTATAGGAAACACCATGGGGGCAGTCCTCCTTTGTCACACAAGATCCCTCACTATGAGTCAGAATCAAGTTGGTGGCACACAGCAACATCTAGCCGGTTATTGTTATGGGCAATCAAAGCTTGACCTCACTTGGAAAATCGGGGAGAGATTTCAGAGTGTAGAATACATACCTCCAAGTTTTCCCACTCCAGGAATGAGGGGCTTCCGATCTTTATCCTACAGTTTATATCAGTCACCGTTTGAGGGCTGCCCTTAGGGGGTCATTGATTTCCTGCCAATTCTGGCTTGTGGCCCATGTGGGCAAAGTTGGCTCTGGAGGCCAGAGAATGTCTTCCGGAAAAGAAATGCAGGTCCAGGCAGTTGGATGATGGGCAAGCATGCCTTGAAGTGCTGAGTGAGGGGGGCGTGGGCAGTAACAGTGTCTACTCCATCCAACTTGACTTTCCCATGGCTCTTACTCCATCCTGAATCCTCAAGTTGGTCTTGGGCATCCACAGACATCAGCTTCCTCCTGTGTGGCTTGGAGTTGTCTAGGAAACATGCTGGCTCTGGAGTAGATTCAGGGAACTCCCTCCCTTTCCAGCCACCCAACCAGGAGCTTGCCCAGAATGTTAATGATCCAGAAGTTTTCTCTGAAGAAAACAGGTAACCGTGGTGCGTGTGAGAGGTCTCAAGAAAAGCTGGTTTCAGCCATTACACGGGAATTTGATTCTTTTTTGAGTTTAGTTCAATTTCTGAGCAATTTCTCTCCTCCTCCTGTTTCAATGAGTTAGTCTTATGAATCACACACGCGACTATTCATCTGCTTGCTCTTTGGGCTTCATAATTTACTTCCAAAATACTACCTTTGTAAATATAGTTCTATTGTGATTTGTAACTGCAGAGAAACAATGAGTCATTCTCATTTGCCAAAGGCATGTCTTTCATAGAAATGACCGCCTTCACAGCCACTCTCCTCCCATCACCCCTTTAGTGATTCTGGATTTCCACTTTCTGCTGGAGGGCTGTGTTGCACACCCAGCCTTACCTGATGAGGATGAATCTCTATGTTCTTGACTATCAGCGTTTTATTATTTCAAGTCCCTGTGGCCTCTCGTGGGAACAAAGGTCATTCTTGTCATTTTTATCAGCATTTCCTCACAGACTCACACTCATGGGTGTGAAAGCCTTCATATTTTTGCTGCAAATAAAGTAAATACCAATGAAAATCCAGATATGTCCAGACCTTCAGTAAAGCTTTACAGGACTCCTCCTCACCCTGCCCCTCCTTTTAAAAAATTGTCATTTGAGTCATGCTTTGCAATGCATGGTTAATCTTATTCTGTTCTACCATAATTAATGTTTTAAAAACTCCAATACTACTATTCCCAAAGACAACATTCCTCTATCAAAAGACATCATACGTTTTCCTTATTATGATAAATAGATAACCAGATGCATAATTGAGAAGACTTACAATTATTCAGAGTTATATTGGGAATTATGACTAGATGGGACAGGCAAAACTTAAGTAGGTTTAAGTAATGTAAGTTCGATATGACATCCAATTTTCTTAAAATGCCCCAAATTAAAATGGATCACCCATTAAAAATCCCACAGCCTCATGGTTTTAGATTCTAATAGCAGTAATAGTCTTAAAATATACCTTGAAAGGAAAATTCCTTAGGGTTTATCAGTAAAACTATCATAGGCCCCTACTTGATTAGAATTGTTTCCGTTTAATGTCAGGTCACACTTAGGAGTGCCCGGTAGTCCGCAAACGAGAAACACCGAACTGCAGATGCGAATCAGATCAACTGTTACTGCCCTGATTTCCCACCGTCAGAGGAGGGAGACCAGGGAAAGCGACAGGATATTCAGGAAATACAGACTTAAGAGTGGATTTCTTCAAATAGGTTCGATGGGATTACTAATATTAGCAAAGATATTAATAAATTATCCCTGAAAAAATCTTCATGACCAAACAGATTTGGTATGTGCTGGATGTACAATTTTTCATTTTTGGAGACTCAACAGATATTAACATATTAAGGACTCAGCTTTTCTATAAGAAAGACCTCTATATATCTTTGTTTGTTCAAAGGTTTTATAATCTTTTTGATGACACACAGGTATCCATATATCCTAGCTATATGGATAGAAGTAGAGAAGGCTGTTTCAAATCCTCAACCAGGGTCCAGCAGGTCTGCTGCTGTTTTCTTTGTCATCATCACCCGTCATAACTGTCAGTGGCATCTTCATTGCCAAACCTTACTAAGTGATCTCAATTAAATGCCAGGCTCATAGAATTCCACACATGATGCCTACATCATGCAAGTCTAAGACTTTTGGTCTAAGCCCACACAAGCATCTGCAAAGTGCATGAATTCAAGGTATGGCATGCGTTCAGCTCAGGATGTGAGGCCTTATTGAAGGGAAGGGCAGAGATGGGACATTTTCAAAATGAGAGTTGCAGAATCAGCCTTTATCTGTCTATTATCTCTCTCTGAGAAAGGTTCTGGAGCTGTTCAAATAACTTCAAATAACGGTTTTAAAAATGAGACCGCTTTGACAATTGGCTAGGAAGAATATTCGGGGCATAAACTGCTACATTAAGAACAGAAAATGGTGAGAGAAATAGGAGGTGGTTGTTAGGTGCCATTGTGTCAGTTTCAACTCACGGCAAGGCCACGTACAACAGAAGGGAGCACCACAGACCCCAGTCCTGTGACATCCCAACAATTGCTGTTATGTCTGAGGTTGCTCCCAACATGTCAATCCATGTTGTCCAGGATCTTCCTCTTTCATGCCCCTCTGCTTTATCAAGCATGATGTCCTTTTCCAGCGGCTGGTTTCTCTTGATAAGTCCAAAGTGTAGGAGACAAAGTCTTGTTACCCTGACCTCTAAGGAGTATTCGGGCAGTACTTCTTCCAGACAGTTCTGTTTGTTCTTTTGGAATTCCGTGGACTGATCTTTTGGTGGTCTTCTTATTCAGTGTCCAACTTTCATGTGCATATGAGGCTATTGGAAATTCCATGACTTGTGTCAGGGGCAACTTAGTTCTTAAAGCAACATGCTTGCTTTTCAATGCTCTAAAGAGATTTACCCAATGTAATCCATCCTTTGATCCCTTGACTGCGGCTTCCATGAGCATTGATTGTGGACCCAAGCAAGGTGAAGTTCTTGACAACTTCAATCTTTTCTCTGTGTACCATGATGTTACCTGTTAGCCCAATTGTGAGGAGAAACTTCTGAAAAATCCTTGCTTGCAAGTGATAGCAATGCTATTGTTCAATAATTTTTCCTTTCTCTTGGTAGATATAGAGATCTCTTCCAGTCTCTTATCCTGACAGCTGTCTTCCAAATCTTTTGCCATAAACAAGGAGTGTCTGTAGTGCTGTGTCACTGATTGAGACATTTCCATTTGTATTCTGTCAATTTGGGTGGCCTTGTTTTTGACCAATGAGTGCCCTCAGCGCAGCTTGGACTTCTTCCTTTCATACCGCTGGTCCTTAATCATGTACTACCTGCCTCTTGAGATGGTTCAATGGTGACTAGTTCTTTTTGGTCCAGTGACTGTGGATTCCTTCCATCTTCTTTTGATGCTTCCTGCATCATTCAATATTTTGCCCATAGGATATTTCAGTATAGTAACTTGAGGCTGACATTTTGTCTACAGTTCTTTCAGGTTCAGATGCTGATTATGTTCTTCCTTTTCAGTTGTCTAACTTTAGGTCTTTATACTTTTTCACTATAATACTTGTCTTCTCAAGCTGCCTTTTGAAATTCTTTGGTCAAATCTTTCACTTCATTTCTCCAATTTGTTTTAGTTACTAGACTATAAAGAGCAAGTTGGAGTCTCCCCTGACATCCACTTTGAGCTTTTCTTTCTTTCCTGTACTTTTACTGACGTTGTGCTTTCTTCACATGTGACATTCTGGATGTCATCCCACAGCCCATCAGGTCTCCTGTCCTGAGGGTTCAATGTATCAAATCTCTTCTGGAGATGCTCTCAAAATTCGGGTGCTATAGACTCAACTCATGTTTTGGTTCTTATGAATTTGTTTCATTTTCTTTAGCCTCCAGCTAAACTTAAATATGGGCATTTTATGGTCTGTTCCCCATTTAGCCCCTAGCCTTGTTGTTGCTGTTAATATTGAGCTTCTCCATCATGTCTTCCCACAGATGTAGTCAATTTGACATTTGTGTATTCCATCTGGGGAAGTCCATATGTATAATATCCTTTTGTTTTTTGGGAAAAAGGTATTTGTAATGAAGAAGTCATTGGTCTTGCAAAATTCTGTCATGCGATCTCCAGCTTCATTTCTGTCACCACCTTCTGTTCTTTCCTCTTCGTTTCCTACTTTTGTATTCTAGTTGATCAAATTCAGACCAAAGATGTTGGTAGAATCTTCAATTTCTTCATCACTAGCTTCCATTGCTGGTGCATAAAGTTGAACAATAGTTATATTGACTAGATTTCCTTATATGTGGGTAGGTAGCATAGATAGATAGATATTGTACTTTGATAGATCTTGCATGTCCTTTGTGATGATGAATATGATGCCTTTTCTCGTGAATTTGTCATTCCTGACAGATTAAACCATGTGACTATCCTAGTCAAAATGGCCATGACCCGTCCATTTCAGCTTACTAATGCCTAGGATATTGAGCTTTATGAATTTCCTTTTCACTTTTTTATGACTTCTAATTTTCTTAGATTCATGCTTCATACATTCTAAGGTCCAATTATTAGTAAATGTTTGCTACTATTTCTTTGCATTTTGAATTAGCACCCATAAGCAAATGAAGGCTCCAAAGCTTTAATACTGCACGGTGCACCCCAGCCATGTCATTGTACTCTACTTTGAGAAGGCAGCTTGTCCTCAGTCATATTTTTTTTAATTTTAATAAATCAATTTCTTGGGGACTGTTACAGCTCTTATAACAATCAGTACATCAATTGTATCAAGCACATTTGTATATATGTTGCCATCATCATTTCTAAAACATTTTCTTTCTACTTGAGTCCTTGGTATAGGCTTCTCTTTTTTCCCTCCCTACTCCACCCTCCCACCCTCATTTATAAATTATTTTTATTTTCATATTTTACACCATCCACTGTTTCCCTTCACCCACATTTCTATTGTTCATCCCCCATTGTGTGTGTGTGGCGGGGGGTGGGGCTGTACATCAATCACTGCAATTGGTTCCCCCTTCCTCCTCTTCTCCCCCTACCTTCCCCCTTTCCTCATAGATTCACTACTCTCATTATTGGTCCTGAGGGGTTTATCTGTCTTGGATTCTTTGTGTTGAGAACTCTTATCTGTACCAATGTACATGCTCTGGTCTAGCCAGATTTGTAAGATAGCACTGGGTCATGATAGTGGCAGGGAGGAAGCATTAAAGAACTAGAGGAATGTGTGTTTTGTCAGTGCTATACTGCACTCTAGCTGTCTCATCCCTTCCTTGTGAGGGGTTGTCCAATTGTCTACGGATGGGTTTTGGGTTTTCATTCTAAACCCCCTTGTTCGCATTGAAATGGCTGTTTGTTTTGGGTCTTCTGGTGCCTGATACCTGATCCCATCAACATCTAGTGATCACAGTGGTTGGTGTGCTTCTACCATATGGGTTTTGTTGCTTCCCTGTTAGATGGCCACTTATTTACCTTCAAACCTTTAAGACCCCAGAGGCTATATCTTCCAACAGCCAGGCACCATCAGCTTTCTTCACCACATTTGCTTATGCACCCATTTTGTCTTCAGCGATCTTGTAGGAAAGGTGAGCATCACTGAATGCCAAGTTATTAGAACACAGTGTTCTTGCATTGAGGGAGTACTTGAGTAGAGGCCCAATGTCTGCCTGCTGCCCTAATACCTAACCTGTAAATATATGTACATAGACCTGTCATTATATATTAATATGTTTACATATATACATACCTAAATTTATACCTCTATAAATGTCTTTTGCCTCCTAGTTCTTTCCTCTATTTCCTTTACTTTCCTATTGTCCCACTATCATGTTCAACCTTCATTCAGCTCTCTGTACTTCTCAGCTACATTGCACTTGATCAAACCCTACCAGGCATTCTATGCCCTCATGATCATTGATTTAGATCTCTTGTTCCCTTGTCCCTGGGTTTGTTGGCTCCCCCCTCCTTTTCCCGCACCTCCTCCTCTCCTGTGTCCCCCCAGCACCGCCGGCCCTGTTGTTTTCTGCTTGGGATTATTTCTCCTCCTCAGTTGTTTACCGAGTGCCATCCTGTCTCATCTTATAGCATTATATTGGACTATGTTCTGTTGCTATTCATGAGGTTTCAGGTGGCAAATGCCTCAAAAGAAGACGGTCAATTCCTTCTTTATGGTCTGTTCTTATTGTGGAAGCCCTGCTGAAGCCTGTTTGCTCTGCATGACCCTGCTGGTATTTGAAATAACTCTGCTATGGTGTCCAGAATCAACAACAAGACACAAGACACCGCAGTAGCAAAAACTGACAACAAGTGGTAGAAATTGGATCGGTAGATTTCTATTTTAACAAAATAGGAGATTCTTCTGGGCTTCTGTTCAGAAGAGGTAGGTCTGTGTTGAGAGTAGGAATGTAATGTAAAGAAAATAAAAGGACAAACAGACCTGCCAACCCTTATAACCGTTCCACAAATGGGCTGTAATTCATGATCATTGGCCTGGCTGATTGGGGCTGCTGTGAATTATAACCATAGGAAAATGTTGTTTTGAAAACTCTCATTGACTTAACTGGCTTGGTTTTGGTTTCTGTTTAGTAATTGCATTTTATGAACTACACATTTAGCTAACTTACCAAAATGATACAACCCTAGCATGCCATATTATCACTGCTGTTTGAGAGGGTGAAATTGTTTGAGCTCAGACAGAACAGATGATGAGCATATCAACTTGTAAAATATAGTTGGCATTCACATTAGTATTTTATTTCATAATGTTGAAATATATTTTGATAGGTAATAGTATGCAAGATAAAAAAAACCCAAATAGAATCCACTTGCTTAGTTTTATTTCCCCAACTGATGAATGTTCCTAGGGCTCTGTGCCGTCATAGGGACCCCACGTAGACCAAAGTCGAACTGCCCCGTGGGGTTTCCAGACTGTCATCTTTATGGGAGATTATTTGTCTCCTGTGGAGCTGCTGGTAGGTTCGAACCACTGACTGCTGGGTTAGCAGCTAATCATTAGCCGTTGTGCAAACATAGCTCTTTAACCGACTAATGTTGGGGTATAATAGACACTTTAGTACACTTAGGTATTTAAATTCCCATCATAAAGGGAAATCTGTTTCTATTGAGTTCATCATTTGAGAAAGACCCTATTCGGATTTCTAAAAATATATCTTTATGTTTAGAAACATTTTTTTTAAAATTTGTGATTTCTTGACTTTCTCGTATGCCTAGCTACAGCTTTTTAAAGTGAATGTGTGAGCCTACAACCGTGTGACAGCAGGGCACTCTTTTCACTTCTGCCTCCTGTAGGTACCACTCCTATCCATGGGGGACCAAAAGTCACCCAGGCAAAAGATGAAGGCAGTGCCTTGCACTGGACTTGGTTTTCCCCAGTGACGTTCAAGCTCTGGATTCAGCTACCATCGAAGGATGCCCGAAGGTTCAGCTGCTGATAACGGGTGTGGAGGAGGAAAAACCAGGATGCCGTGGTGCATGTGGGACCTTTTTCTGGGTTTCTGAAGTCCTAGGCAATATGGCAGCTGCTGTACCTGGGGGCTGTTTCCCCAGGAGGCGTTGCCTAGGAAAAGATGCCGCCCAGTTCCTCTCTGGGAGGAATGCCCACTCCTCACAGGACTCTTTCAAGTTAAAAAAAAAAAGGGAAAAGAAACTTGTTATATTTTCAAAAGAATATTTTATACTCAGGTTTACTAAAACTTTGTTTAAAGGCATTTAGCCTTTTTATGTATAAAATAGTTTTAAGTAAAGAAAATTAAATGACCCAGAGTACTATATTGGGTGATTCACTGTATCCCCCCAATTTTTCTTTTAAGTCTTAAAAAGAAATTGAACATATGCAATAAATTTTTCTTTCTTTCAAATGAAAGGATTGGCTCTCTTAACCACTTGGGTGCTAGTGGTTTGAACTGTGATACAGTGTAGACAGTATTTATAACCTTGCACAGCCTCTGGAAATAACTGTCATAGAGTCATATTTAACTTGGACTAATACACTAGGTGGATGTACAGTGTGTGTATATATGCATATATATGTATATAAATATATGGATGGGAGGTTTTAATTAGACTACTGCTTTGCTGCTAATCAAACTTATAGTATTTATAGAGCACTTTGACGAGTTCATAGAACCTACAAAAGAGATGCAATATTCCTTATTCTAAGTCCCTCCCTACTTATATGACTGACATTGTTATAAATCTGGGAAATGGAAATGAAAATAAATTATATAATAAAATATAATCTCCTTCTTTATTTGTTGAAATAAGCCTCAGAAAGAGAGATCAGAATGCCAAACAGTGTGCCACTTTGATATCGAGAGAATTTCTGATGATAATTGGCTTAATGCTTATTAGGTCAAAATTCCTTCTTTAACTGACTTCTGGTATAATGTCAAGAAATAACCTCACTATCAAATAATTTCTAACTACTTGAAGAACAGATATTTTCTTCCAAACAATTAGTAATCTGTAAGTTAAGGATCTACTTTTAATTTACTTTTCACTGAATTCTCTTATCTTTATTTGCACTCATATAATCTTAGTGTGATTGGGAGAGAAGCTGGCTTGATATATTTAGAGGTAGTAGAAACACCACCTTTAGTATAATAAGAAAAATGGAGAAAATCTCTTAAAGGAAACCCTTAGCTTATTTTTAAAATAGTGTGTTTATCCAAATTCCCTTTAACCTTGCATTAATGCCTTTGAAGATTGCCAGTGAATCTTTGTATTTAAACCAAATTAATTATTACAAATGCAGTGTAGTACATTAATGCTACATACAAATGTAGCTATGAATAATTTCAATTTCAGCATTCAAACCAATGCCCATTCCATCTGTATGTGAAGTCCACAGGCATGATCAGAACGCTGTCATTTTGTTGATTTGCTGGATCTAACATCACTGGTATGCCCACTTAATCTGATTCTGCAATATCATTATTTATACCTCTTAAGGCACATTTTCACATCATGCAGAAGGCATAGGCCCAGAAGGGGGCACACTTTCAAAGTGTGACTTTTAGTTAGGAGTTTGGAAACAAACAAAACCAAGCGGTGGAGTGAAAGCTTGTCTGATAAACTTCTTTCTCAAGTAGTAACACCTGCAGAAGAAAGATGAGACAAAACAAATTCACTCATATATTGGCAGGAAAAGAAAGTGTCTTTAAAATGCATACAGCTGTGATTAATTGGAAAGGAGAAACATCTTTATATCTCACTCTTACAGGTTGTGCAATTGACATTTAATGTGCTAGAAGCCAATAAGAATGAGCAAAATTGGGCAACTCCGTTTCCTTTCCCGACACAGCTTCAAATGCAGCAATGCTGTATTGATAGATGAATTGATCTAATAGAGGATGTCTTTATCTGAACATTGACTTTAAAAATGTAAATGGAATCAACTATAGGGTTTCCTGTTTATCACTAGCACTGGATCAGGGTTTTCCCAGAACATGACCAGCTTTCTCAGAGCAAAGTGGGGGGTTGCCATCTTATGCACACAGCTGCATCCCAACACGAAGTCAGCTTTTCCAAAGCCCCTTTATTTTCTATGTTTCAACCTAGGAATATATCTTCTCATAATTTTATTTTGGCTCCCTCACCCGTCTTCTAGCGCAAAGAAGTTGTTACTTGAGCTTTAAAGGCTTCAGAATCGCCTCCTTATTACAAGTGATTTTGTTTTCTTTCTCTTGCCTAAATTTTAATCATTTATTGTGCAGTGAAATCCCTGTGAATGCAGCTAATTCCCAATGATTGAATATTTATTTATATGGTGGGAAATATCAACCGTCTTTTCTAGATCACTTCTGATTCACAAATGCTTCAGTTACTTCTGCTTTGATCCATATATCTGAATCTGTGTACTCGAGACCTTAATTTGCTTTTCAGAAGCAAAATGTTCCATTCTCATGGAAGTCACGGAAGCAGGGGCATTTGCTTGTCAGTTGTTAAGACTGTCCACACGCTAAGATGTGTGGTGGCTACCTGTAGACCGTCAGTGCATTGGACCATGGTCTCTACACCTAATGCTCCGGAATCGATTCCAGAAACCTGGGGAGTCTTCTGCTACTTTGGTTTGAGGTGGGTACTGAGGTGGCATTGGACCGTATGCACAGCCTACTTAGGCCTTCTAAAGCAGAACATAATTGAGAAGCACTGTTAGGAAGGTGAGGAGCCCTGGTGGTGTCATGGGTTTTGCGTTGGGCTGCTGACCACAAAACCAGCAGTTCAAAACCACCAGCCACTCCGCAGAAGAAAGATAAGATTGTCTATGCCAGTAAAGATTTACAGTCTCAGAAATAGTTGTACTCTGTCCCATTCTGTCAGGTCTTATGAGCAGGAATCCACTCAACAGCAGGAAGTTTGGGTGATGATTCTACTCAAATGACATCATTGATTAGGAACTAAGGTCCTATCTAAAACTCATGACATGTTATGCCTCTTGATACTCAGAAAGAAACCTAGTCATTAGGTAATCGCCATTTATCACAATGTTGTTGAGTCAATTCTGCCAGTATTAACGTAGGTCACACATTCCTTTTGTTGATTTACTCAGTTGGAAACTATTGTTTCTCTCTCTTTTTTAATGAATGAACAATACACAATAAATGGGTGGCTTTAGAAATGGCTTGGTTTCGGTCTGAAGGCAGGGAAAACTCCTGGTTTAGCTACTTTTATCGCTGACCTTTTGTTTTTGTTTTTAATGGTGTATAATCGTGAGTGCAGAAATAAGATGCCGAGACAATGCAAAGACGCCAGGGTTGAAGCAGCAGCAGCAGCAGCAGCAGCAACAGCAGCAGCAGCAGCAGCAGCAGCCACACACTGGAGGTTCGCCTCTGAGGGGCGCCAAAGCAAGGCAGCATAATGCTTCTCTACCCTGACCCCAGTGGCTTGGCTGCAGTTCCGTCCAAACAAGAAATTCTTCTGTGTCAACAACTGAGTTTTTGGGTAGGTTTTTTAATTTAATTATTAAAATTTGAAATGTGCTGCTAATAGTATGTTTACCCTTGAGTGCTATTTTGCAGATGGATGAGAAGGCACAGATGTCTCAGGGAAACAGCTTTGTGATAAAGGAATTCTTATGTGTGTGCCATTGCAGCTGAACAGCATAGTGTCGATATGGCTGCTGGAGTGGATTCCATCCCCACTGTAATGCTGTTTTGAGATTTCTAAGAGACATAGGAATGCATCTATGAATTTGATGGTGGACATTGGGCATTAATATGCCCTCAGGGTCCATGGGTGATTGTGGTGTGTAAAAAGGAAGCACTCACCCCCTAAAATCACAGCAGCCTCCTTGGAGTTTGTTGTACATGCTAGTACAGGCAGCAATGAGCTATCACCATTTTTAAAACACAGCTTGCTGATTTCATCAAGAAAGTAAATGGACTCTTCGTAGTTGACAACTGAATATTATTCCTGCAAATTCCAGAAGCTGCAGGCCTGCCTCCCGTTACTTTTTAATTAATACAAAGCATTGCGTGACACCCAGGTAGCAGAAGTGAGTTATGGGAGCCGTGCGACTGTCAAAGCCTGCCTCTGTGTCACTTGTACAGAGACAGGGGTTTTGTCTCTATGGAGAATTATGATCGACTTATTTCGGCAGATAGTCAAGTGGTCCGACAGATGCTTAGAATTGATTTGATGGCCACACAGATGAAACTTTAGCCAGTGTTTTATGAACATGCCAAGCCCCGGTCCCACAAAACATGTTCAGAGAATGCCTGCACCCCCTTCAACAAGCCCTGTTTCCAAACCTCTACGTCAGGTCCCTTGTGGAATGACAGTGTTAGCCTGTGATTGAGTTCCGTTACATTTCTGGTGCCATTTGACCCAGGATTCTGGACCAGAACAGAAGCCTTTCACAAGGCAGGGGAATGTTCGTCCTCCGTGTGCTTTGTCTTTGCCTCACACTCCAGTCAGTCACTGGCTAAAGGATGGCTCCTGGCCAGAGAGATGGGGTGAACCTAACACCTCACAGAGGGAGGGAATAAAGGTAAGTGAAAGTTGAACGTGCTCACCGCAAATTGGCAGGTCTGCTCCCAAGTAAGTACTGCAACTTGGAAGGTAGCCCATAGACAGTGGGTCCTGACGCGTCTGGCCTGGGCCTGCCTAGTGTGCTCTGGATCCTGAGCCATCGGCAAGGGCGGCTCCTGGAGCCGCCTAGGCATTTGGGTGATTGAGGCTGCTGGATCTCCAAGAAGCAGCTAACCAGATGGCATCCCAGGGTGTGGTTACCCAGCACTATCTCCAAAAAGGCTACCACTCAGAACAGTCACAGGAGGCCGCCATAGGGTCCCTGGTGACATGATATGAAATCCCTCAGACATCACCAGTGCCCTCTGAAACATTCCAAAGACGTACCCGACCTCCTCAAAATGAATGTGCCTACAACCCCTTTCATCCATGGCCTTAGCTTTGACCAAGGCCACCTTTGAAAGAAATAAGTGGCACTTCTAGGGCTACATGCAGGTGCATTTGAATAAGCACACACTTAGCGAGAAGTACCTCAAGGTATTTTAGTTGTTTGCAGGCTCCTGAGAGATTCTATCCTTTTTATTTCTCTACAGCGGGGAACAAAAGCCATTTAAAGGACAGTCTTTCCAGTGCCTTCTGCTTACTGACATTTAGCCAGTCCTAACGGAATTAGAATGCTTCCTGCCTTCTGTCATCCTAATGGTGAGTTGGGAGAACGAACACATTAAAAACAAAAGAACACCGGCCAGCAGAACTGTCCTTGCAGGCCCCCATCCAGCAGTGTCTACTTTTCTGCAGAATTGTTTGATTTTCTGCACAGCCGAAGGTCGGAATCCAAGGACCTGTGCCTACCCAATGGAAAAATACTCTCAATTTGATTTTTGCTCCTTATTTCTTAAGATACTAGCCTTTTCTGTTGATTCCTCCCCTCCAAGACTTCACCTGTGTTCCGTCTCCCCACCTCGTCACTCTTCTTGAAGAACACGCCAGTACAGGGCCCCTGCAGGAAGTCTTGTCGTCCTGTGACAGCACGTGGAACGGACAGCCAAGAAGCCAGGTGCTGCCCAGTACACGATTCTGCCCCCGAGACGTCCACGACACATCTCCCAGGCGCATGCAGAGACGCTCAGAGAACCATGAAGTTAGAAGCCTGGGAGAAAGAAAGGAATGCCTCGCTCGATAACAGATTTCTATCAATGATGCAAGCCAGGTTTGTTCTTGCTGTTGCTTAAGCATGCTCTGTAAAATGCTGGGGAAAAATTTTAAAACATTTCAGCCTTATTGGAAAATAATTTCAGTTTGGTCAAGCATCTGCAACCAATGGCCCCCTCTCTTCTCCTATCAGTCTCTACTCTTAGTCTTGTCAAGCTTGATTCTAAAACAGCAAAAGATCGTTCTGAACAAGCAAACGCGTTCCGGACTGGATGGCAGGGCCTTCGTTTCGGTTTGGCGGCGATGATTCATGGTCGCAAATGTTGCAGACTGGGACACCCCAAGCATAATGCAACATACACGCATTATTTCTCATGAGCCGGGGACTTGCTTGGCAAAGTAGGTGGGCACGGGCTGGCTCAGGATGGCCAGGGTAGGACCAGTTGGCTCTCCTCCCTGTGTCTCTCCCACCCCTCCAGCTATTTGTCCCAGGCCTGGTTTTGCGGCCATGTCAACAGCTTCAAACAGAATGCAGAAACACGTAACCACCCCCGACCCCCCACCCCACAGCGTTTTGAACCAGCTCAGTTTTGGCTGAAACAGCTGCATCGGAATAGACTCGAATTGTTTAATGTGGGGGACGTGGGGCAGTAACCAGAATGGGAAAAGCTAGGGTTGCGCCCTGGAATGGGAGACTAGAATCCCTTTACGGAACCTCGTGCGCCAGACTAGACTCCTCCTGGACTGTAGAGAGCAGCATACATTCAAACCAAAGTGCTGCCTGCTGTCTCTGCTTCCAGTGCTGCCATTGATGAGGTTGGGTTCCAATGTAATGCAGCCCTTGTTTTCTAAGAGGGAGATTAAGTTTCCAGCAGGGTGCCGACTCATAATCACTCCCTCCCCCATTCTGGTTATCATTCTGGGGCGCCCACATCTTACACATGTGGGCCCATCATCCTGGTTTTCCTCTGCCAGCCATGACTGTACTGAGACGAGCTGGTTCGAGTCCTGCTTCTGTCAACCTTTGCTTGTGGGAAGTGGGCCTGTTCCATTGCCCAAAGCAGATCACATCACCAAGTGCGGAGTCAGAGAGGGAAGAGTGTGCTAGGTTTTTGTTGTTGCATGACAAATTCCCATAAACATAGCAGTTCGAAACAGCACACCTTTCTCCCAGGGTCTCCAGGCCCGAAGCTTGAGAACAGTGTAGTGAGGCCCTCTGGCCGGGTCTCTTGGGGGGAAATCAGTGTTGCCTGGGGATGGAGTCTGAGTGGAGGTTTGGGGTTTCACTCCAATTTCACATGGTTGGCAGAATTTAGTATCTTGTGTTTATAGGAAGACAATTCAACAACTAGTTGCCGAGTGCCATCCCCTATCACATGGCCCCATCCATAGGAAGTTCACATTAAGGTAATTTATTTCTTCAAGGGTTTCTCTCTAGTCTTCTAAGCAGGATCTTAAAACCTAATGAAGGGCGAGACATTTCATCGCCTTCCACAAATTGGGACGTGCTCAGTTGCTAATCTCTCCTGACAACATGTCCAGAGTAAACAAGATGAAGTCTCACCACCCTTGCTTCTAAGGCGCACTCTGGCCACACTTCTTCCGAGACAGACTTGTTTGTCCTTTTGGCAGTCTGTGGTACTTGCTTAGAGGGGGCAGGATAAAAGGAAGGCCTTCCAAGGGATGGATTGATAGCATGGCTGCACCAATGGGCTGCAGCAGAAACACAATGGTGAGGATGGCCCTGGACGGCGGAGCAGCTCTCATTCTGTCGTGCATAGCGTCACTGTGAGGTGGAGCAAACGTGATGGTACGTAATCACAACAACAACTGCTAATCTAGAGGCCAGTGTAAAGATTATGGCCTAGAAATCACATGGGGCAGTTCTAATCTGTCCTAAAGGTCCCTGGGAGTCAGAACTTACTCCATAACATGAAACAACAAAGTTAGAAGCAAGTCACAGCTCCTGCCTACATGTAATTGGGTTGAGGGTGGAGTGGGGAGGGAGATTTTATAGAGTCGTGGATCTCTGGAGGCCACTTTCACTGTGGGCTAAGCAACCCTGGTGGTGCTTCTGGGTACGTGTTGGGCTGCCAATCACAAGGTAGGTGGTTCAAACCCACCAGCCACCCCTTGGGAGAAAGATGAGGGTGCAGAGCAGTGGTTCTGAACCTTTCTAATTCCACGATCCTTCATACAGTTCCTCATGCTGTGGTGATCCCCAACCATAACATTATTTTCATTGCTACTTCATCACTGTCATTTTGCTACTCATGAATCATCATGTAAATATCTGATATTCAGGATGTATTTTCATTGTTACAAACTGAACATAATTAAAGCAAAGTAATTAATCACAAAACAAAATGTAATTATACATTGTGAAATATTTATTTCTAATGGCAAATCAATTTTTGTCTTGAAGCATGGTATAGCATGGGTGGCAGTCTTTATTTTTTTTAATCATTTTATTAGGGGCTCATACAACTCTCATCACAATCCATACATACATCAATTGTGCAAAGGGTAACAGTCTTTAACATAACAACAGTAAACTACATTGCTACATTTTGCGACATCAGAAATTTGTGCTTTCCTATGGTCTTAGGTGACCCCTGTGAAAGGGTTGTTCAGCCCCCAAAGGGGTCACGACCCACAGGTTGAGAATCACTGCTGTAGAGTCTTGGAAACCCTACATAGGACCTTGATGAGTCAGAATTGACTAATGGCAATTGGTTTATAGGTGTGTGGGCCACCAAGAGCCAAACCCAAAGAGCCCAATACATGTACCCCAGACCATTGGACTGCTGTGGAATTGGACCGCACATAGGGTCTCAGAAGCTGTGCATATTTTAGAGAGCATGTAGCCTTATCTTTCTCCTGAAGAGTGGCTGGTGGGTTTGAACCTCCCAACCTGTGTTTGGTAACCCAGTGTTTACCCAATAGCATAACCAGGGCTACCGATAAGTCTGAAAAAAATGGAGCTGTTTATGCCATTAAAATACCACCCCCTTGACAGAGGATTCTGCTGGACAGACTGAAGAATTAAGATTTAAACACCCTCAGACTGCTGGACCTGACTCCCAGAACATTCCAGTCCCCATCCCAGGGTTCACTTCGATGTCTCCGGCAGGCTATTTGAAAACCAAATCCAACCCAACACTTAAACACACATCGGTCTCCCGCCTGAGAAGCAGGAGGGGAAACGATTCCTCCCGAGCAGCAAAGGAGCTTTCAGCAGCCTGCCAGCAACACTCCACATCCTTACAGCTCAGGGAGGTCTAATCTGCCAGTCTTCTTTTCGTCCTTTATCAAATGACAACAAATGGGTTGTTCCCCATAATCACTTTTACATGGCAGAGAACAAGAAGGAAATAAGTGAATTTGAGAGTATGGTTGAATACAGCCATAAGCTGCAATCTGAAAAACATACCTCATAAGCAAAGACTTTAAAGATTCTGTCTGTCTTTTCAAGATTGATGATAACATTTTATATTGCTTTCACTCCTTCTATGAGGCTGCCCTATGAGGAAGATTTAATTTGCTAGTGTACTATCAAGACTGGAGTGTCATGGACAAATTTTCTGCATACACTGGTTTTGTCTTTTAAGCCATGCAGTGTTGCCACAGACATTTTAACGAGGACTATTATTTATAAATAACCCAGGAATACACGTGTAGACGTACCTGTCTGCATTATCCAGTGCTGCTAGCAGGAAAACCATATGTGGGAGGCTTTGAGGAGCACATCTGCTTTCTCACAGGGCAGGAGACTGGAAGCCTGAGAGAGCAGCAGCTGCAGAGAGAGACTTCCTTTCTTTGCTGTCTCTAGAGGAAGCCCCCTTTCTCCTTCAGCTTCCAAAGCCCTGGCCTGCCTCAATTCCTTGGTGATCTTCAAATGATGTCTTTCCTCAGATGTGCTTCCTTGTCCATGTGTTCAAGGAGCCTTTGTGGCATAGTGGGTTGCTCATGGGTGGCTAGCTGCAAGGTCAGCAGTTTGAAACCACCAGCCACTCTGAGAGAGCAAAATGAGGCTTGGTACTCTCCTAAAGAGTTAGAGATTTGGAAAGTCACAGGGGGCAGTTCTACACTGTCCTATATGGTTGCTATGGCATCAGAATCAACTTGATGTCAGTGGGTTTGGCTTTTTGGGTTTTGTCTCCACATTTAGGAGCCCTGGTGGTACTATCAGGTAAGCTTTGGACTGCTAAGTGCAGGATTGGCAGTTCAAACCCACCAGCTACTCCATGGGAAAAAAACGAGGCATTTGGTCCTGAAAGTATTTACAGCCTCAGAAGCCTTATATAAGATATGAGTTGGAATTGACTTAATGGCAGTGGGTTAAGTTTGGAATTTGGTTTGGTCTCAGGATCTACACTGGAGGAATGATCAGGTTTAGGATACACCTTATGTGCCTATGGCTTCAGTCACCGCAAAACGTTATTTCAAATAGGATTATGTTCACAAGTATTGGGGTAAGGGGCCCAACACATCTTTTCATTTTGTGGATGAGGTGAGCTAATTCAATTTGTAGCAGTACTCACCAGTCTCACCTCAGGATAAAGAGGAGCCTATCTGCTCCCGTAAAGATCTACAACCATGGAAAGCCCCCAACGTCATCATATGGGGCTTCTCGGAGCTGGAATAACCCGATGGCAGTGGAATGGGCTCGAAGGCCCACAGTAGTTCCTAATCCTGTCTCATCCTACTAAAATGGACTGGAGACACTCTTTTCTGCCTACCGGGGTCAGGGGCTGTGGATCTGCTGTTTCCCTTTAGTTCAAGGGTCACCCTGAGTCGGCAGTGACTCAATGGCAGTGAGTAGACTAAAAGTCAGAACTCAAGGTGCGGATGTTACAAGGGAGGAGATAGTCTTTTTCTCTCCATCTGTCACGCACAATAATCATAGCACTCGGGAACCTCTCTGCTGTCCAGGAGGGAGGGAAAGGCTGGCTTGGATGGTAAAAGAGTTCATATATTTTACTCAGAGATTCACCATGTGGTAGTTCCATAATCTGGTGTCAATTTGAGAGGATTAAGAGTGAAGGGGTGGAGTCAAGTCTGTCAATTGGATCATAGCCAATAAGGCCTCTGTGTGGGCATGGCCTTCTCCTGGGAATTCTGGGAAATCTGGTATTGCTTCCTTGGAGGAGGAAAACACTTCTTTCACTCTGCTCACTTCCTGCGAGACATCCCTGAGAAGCCACATGGACCTACCCTGATGCAACCCTGGGAACAGGAGGAGCCACGTATGTGGAGAGCCCTGCCAGTGCTGAGATGCTTACAATGCCACTGGATCCACAAGACTTTCTACCTGCTGGCCTGTGATCATCCTGCACTCTGCCTTACTGCATGTGTTTTGTGAGTCTGAAGAGGACTTTGTATATTGGTATCAGATGTATGGGCTAATATTAGACTTATAGGCTTGGACTTGACTGGGTTGGGATGCTTTCTTAAAGTACAATTATCCTTTATATAAAACCCTCTTTTATGCACATATGAGTTTCTATGGATTTGCTTCTCATTTACCTGGACTAACACACACCAGTTTTTCATCTGAGGTTGTTTGTTTCATTCAAATAATCTCAACCAAAGTAATGAGCATTTTGGCACTTGATAATTTATTTTTTAAATGCTTTCAATTTATGCTTCTTAATTCTACCTTGGACTTTTTAAATGATTGTATCTTCTACCTTTCCAGGAAATGAATTCTCAACCATGTACTTTCTATATGAACTACACACCAAAAAATGACCATTATTTCTACTCAACTGCTTGTCAGCACCTCTGGTCAGTGATGCATCGGCACTCGTTTCATTAGGAAGGCTTCTGACAACATTCAGAAGTTGTCATATTCTATTTTGTTCCTCTCGCCATCCGTCTGGTTGTACCTTACTAATAACAGCATTAATAGGTGCTCTCATCTGGAAAGAATATTTCAAAGTCACTGTGGCAGAAAGGCCAGGAGGGGTAGTGAAATAATAAATGTTAAAAATCTACTTACCCTTCCATGACAGTAGGTAAGGAGTAAAGTCATGGTTCCTGACCTGCGCTTTGTGTCTAATAAGAATCAGTGGGCAGATTGCTGCCGGAAACCTTTGTTTGTCCCTTTCTTCTACTCTCTACACCAACTTTCCCCTCTCCTGCCTGCATAACACACACACATACACACACACACACACACACACGTGATTATTAGGAATAGATGAGCAATGATTAAGTGCTTGATTGTTAATTTCAAATTTGGCTGTTCCAACTAACCCATCTGCTCGGCAGTAGAAAACCTGGGTTCTGTTCCCATAAACATCTCAGTCTAGAAAATCTTATGGGACAGTTATATTGATTAACATCGGTCAGTTGCAAGAGCATGATGCATAATGTCGGGCATGCTATTCAATGCTCAGCTTTCATTTATTTTTGAAAGTTGTAAGTTTTATTGATATAGTTCATGTGTCATAGAATTCACTAGTTTAAACAGATTTAAAAGATTTGTATAATCACCACCACAGTCAATTTTAAAACATTTTCTTTCTTGAACTCATTATTATTAGCTCCCCAATTCCCTCCAACTTCTCTGACCATAACCTCAAGAAATTATTAATCCAGTTACTATCTATAGAATTGTCTATTCTGGATTTCATATAAAGAAAACATACAAAGCAAAAACCTTAACAACAATAACAAAATAAAACAGAAAAACTTTAGCTAAAAAGGTAACAAAGCAAAAAACTTTGGCTGAAAAAAAATAGAAACCAGAAAAATTTTAAATGGATCAAAAGGGAGATCCAATGATAAGGTGTGGACTTTCAATCTAACTAAATCTTCATTAGTCTGCTCCCTGTCTGATAGTCAGGTTATTTACATCCCTGGTCAATGGTTAGAGGGCTTCACCTGAGGCTTAATCCAAGTGGGGACTCTGCAAATGCATGTTGGGTTTTTACTGTCATCAATACCCTTCTGGCAAATTGAGTGCTTACACTTTAAGCTCTAAGACCACTCCCTCCTTTTATCTTGGATATTATTATTTACAATCCTTGGATCATACAGGCTAGTGTGCTTCTTCCATATGCACATATGTACTTAGCTGTCACTTCACTTAGATGGCTACTTGTTTTAAGACAAGTCTTTAAGGCCCCAGGCGTTCTTCGTTCTGATAGGCAGGAAACATCTGATTTCTGCACCACACTTTGCTAAAGCACCCATATCTTCAGCAATCTCTGCATCTTATCAAGTGGGGCCAAGTCATAAGAACAAATTGTAGTGAGATGAGGGCTATGATGAAGTGTGCGCCCCGACACCATTCATGTATTCATGGTTTAGATATGTCCCTGCTACCCTTTAGATACATCATTATCCTTTTATTGTAAATCATCCTCAGGGGCCATATGACAATTCTATTGATAAGATCATTACTTTAGCCAATGTTATAGAACTTCAACTAGAGAAAGGGAAAGTATACATACATGGGCCGATTTTTAGACCAAAATACATGGATATTGACCTGAACAGGTCAAAAACTTGGGCGACTGGACACTATTAATCATAAACTCAATCAATGAGGGGTGGAGATAGGGCAGGACTGTCAATAACACTCATTCACAAAGGCAGAATCCTGCCTGTTAGATTAACACATGCCATTTAAAAAGCAAAAGATCATGGGAATAGGAAATATATGGTAGTCCCGAGCTGCCATTCATTGGGCACCCTCGAAGCAAGAGATCTAAATCAAAGTCCAACAACCTCCAAATCCATAACATTGGGCGAGTGGTCACCTGCTGGGCAGTTCAGCCTCAAGTCCAAGGGAGTCTCTCAGTTCCTGAAATCTGCTATAGCTGAGTTTAAGGGAAAGTGGGGTTTCCAGATTGGAATCTTTTGGTGTGGCCGATGAAGGATGTTGTGCACCTCAAAAGGATACAGTCTAAAGTTCTGGTTGTCTAAGCTCATGGCCAGTCAATAAGGGCTAGATAGAAATGAGGTCAAAAGTGCTGAACGTGGAACATAATATTGGCCATAGTCTCCCCTAGGGTGTCAATATAAGTCAATTGTTAAGCATTTTCTTTTTGTGGTTGACTAACTTCACTCGGCACAATGGTTTCCAGGTCCATCCTTGTCATGAGGCATGTCATCGTTTCATCACTGTGTTTTAGTGATGCGCAGTATTCTAATCTGTGTTTGTACCAGCATTTCTTTATCCATTCTCCTACTGATGGGCACTTGGGCTCTTTTCAGCTTCTTGCTATTGGGATGCTGTGCTGCATGCGTTTCGTCTCTTACTTCTCTGACGTATGCATACTCAGCAGAGGTGTTGCTGGGTCCTACAGTAATTCTATTTCTAGTGTTTTAGGCAGTGCAATATCGCTTTCCACAATGGTTGTACATGTATGCACCAGCAGTATATAAGAGTTCCAATCTTTCTACACCCTCTTCAGCATTTCATTTTTGTATTATGGAATTTGGAGCCTTCATGCTGTAGCGGGAACGCATTGGGCTGCTACCTGAAAAGTCCACATTTCAAAATGACCAGCCACTGCTTCTCAGGGGAAGTATTGGACTTTTGACACCCGGAATAGTTAGTCTTGGAACCCACAGGGGCAGTCTTATCCGGTCTGATAGTCTCACGATGAGTCGTCATCGACTCGATGACAGTGCGAGTGTTTGTGCATTGAGCTATTCACTCACAAACTCTGTTCAGGTATCTTTCTAACAGGAAAACAGCAGTCCACATAGCCCAATGTCTTCCATAGTTGAGATAGTGGGTATTGTTTAATATCGAAGCTTGCCTTCTCTTCCACTTTCTTCTGTATTGTCAATATTTTTAACATGCACTTATTCTTAAGGGATAGAGAATGCCACGTAAACATAATTTGCTTCCCCATTCTCTCCTGCAGCATTCATGACAGTCTCAGAGTATTTACAGTATAATGATTTTGTTTTGTTGTTTTCCTTAGAAACAATAGAGGTGAGTTGCTATCTTTGAAACAAAATTCTGATCTCATCTTTAACATTTCTAGTTTTAAAAACCCTACAGAGCGATTCTGTGGTGTCAGCTGCTTTGGATTAAAAAATAAACACATAAATAAGTGATTGAGAAATAGCTGAACATTGGAATCAACAACTCTATTATACACTGAAAGGGAAAGCAGGTCTCGTTAAAGAAATGCTAGATTTATAGGGTGCCGGATGTGTAAGTTCATGAGGATGGTTTCCAGGGTTATCAGCTCAGCATTAGTCCTTTTCTTTTCCACTAGGGGACAGGGGTCTTTGTTGAGGGTCTGCTATGCCAGGCACTGTTTAAAGCACTTGTCATAATCATTTGATTATTGATTATGATGAAGTGAAAAGAAGAATTCTTCTGTTACTGTCATGACAAAAAACCGGAATTCAATAAAGTAAATATTCATTAGCCAGTCCTGAAAACAACAAAGACTACAAAATCAAAGCTGGAATCCCAGAAGAAGACCTAGATCTTGTAGCATGCTTCTTTCACCATCACCAAACCAACCCCCTACTTGACATTACAGAGATCTCCATGGCTTGAAGTCCATTTCAACTTCTAGTGACCCTCTAGGACAGATGAGAACTGCTTCATAGGGCTTCGCGAGGCTGTACATTGTCAAGGGAGCAGACGGCCTTCTCTGACAGAGAAACGGAGACACATCGTGGTCGACAGGGCTCCCGGGAAGCTCGTGCGTGTGGAAAGCGTCTCTGACTATTCTCCTCCAGGTCGCTTTGCTGTTCCTGGATGTGGGACAGGCAGTTGCTGTGGCGAGGCAGTGGACAAGAAGGCTGCTGAAGCTGGCAAGGTCACCCACTTTGCTTAAAGGCTTAGAAGGCTAAACAGGTGTTACCCATCCCACCTGACACCCCAGTCTTAATGAGCGATGGAAGAACAGTTTCAGAAACGGTGTGTCTCAGTGGGCCAGTTAAGTTTAATCGTAAGAGACTGGTTAATGATGATAGAACATCGTAAAACTTTCAGAAGGCAAGGAATGCTTTATGGGCCATGTTTATGTTTTGTGTTATTAGTTTTTAATCTCAGTACTTTTAAAATGGGAAACAGCTTGACCAAAAAAAAAAAAAATGTCGCAGAATTATGGGACCCATTAACGCAAAGCTTAATGAGACCACACCCACACATACACAACCCACAGAATAGCCCACTCTCAGCTCTCAGTAACTGCTTAGTCACTGCCAGGGCCCGACCCCCCTCAGAGGAATCACAACCTACCCCATTTCAAATGTTTTCTCTAGAATCCAATTTGCCCCAAAAAGCATCTCAATCACCTTGCTTATGCCACCTGTTGCCATGTGATGTGCGCTTACCTAAAATTTGTCAATTAAATGGCCCAGAACCAATCAGGCATTTTGGTTCTGAAAGTCAGTTGTCTAAAGATTTCTTTGGAGAGGGAAAATAAAAGCAATATTTTGGCTGTGCCCCGCGGTGAGGGACTTATCCACCCTGAACCTCCATTTTTCTGAGGTTATTCTCTTGCTAGCACTACCGTTTTGTAAGGACTAAAGGTCCTAGCTAACACATAGAAACAATTACTTCAGTGTGCGGATCAAGGACAGCATTACATCACAAGAAACGATCAATCTTACTCACCTGCTGTGTCCCTAAGGAAACTTGCTGACTTGCCTACATCTGTTTCCTCATTGTTACAATGACCCAGCCAGCACTGCCTTCATCGTTGAAGAAGCCCAATGCTGAGGGTGCCTGTCGAAGGGACTACTGGATAGCCGGACATTTGAATCAACAACTCTCACAGATGCTTAAAGGGAAAGCAGATCTCGTTAAAGAAATGTTGGATTTATAGGGTGCCAGATTTGTAAGTTCATGAGGATGGTTTCCAGGATTATCACCTCCTTTTCCGTTCCACTAGGGAGAGTGGATTCATTAATACGGATATGGGCCTATCCAGCACGCTGTTCCATCCAGAGGAGATAGGACACCAAATAGTTCAAGAAAGGAATTTGATTGGTTTTTGTTGTTAAAATATCAGGGCACACGGGAGCAGATGAAGGAGGAGGAGGAGAGAGTTGAGCACATCCTAGCCCACCAGGCCTTGACGCGAATGATCCCAATTAAAACAGCCAGTCCACAGAGAAGACCATATGGCTGGCCCCACTATGAGACATGACGCCCCTCACTGACCCATAGCCCTACAGG
>NW_022111320.1:31839407-31856577 GCF_000313985.2 Echinops telfairi
GGGGCTTAAGTGGAGAGCAAATATTTTGAGAATGATGAGGGCAATGAGTGTACAAATGTGCTTTACACAATTGATGTATGTATGGATTGTGATAAGAGTTGTATGAGCCCCTAACAAAACAATTTTAAAAAATCAATCAAAACGCGTGCGCGCACACGAACTCACACACACACACACACACACACAAATATCAGGTACAGGATAAGCTTGAGGTTGTGATAAAGTCAAGGGTGTAAGAGTTGAAGCAGGGTTTCCTCTTTGTAAAAATTTAGGAAGTCTTTTTTTTTTTTTTAACTAAAACAAAATGATTACATTCAACATAGTCTTCTGCATCCTCCGTGCCATTGAACAGATTCAGACTCCTCTGGGAGCCTGCAGGAGAGGGCGGGACTACTCATGCAGGTTCCTGAGACATCACTTCTTCAGGGAGGCAGCCTGTCTTTCCCCTGCTGTGTGGCTGGGGGCCTCCAGCTGTGGACTTTGGGTGAGCAGCTCAGAGACTGGCCCAGATGTTTGTTTGTTTATTCTCCATCTACTGGTCCTGTTTGCGCACTATGTTAATTGCCAGAAGTCATCAATAATGAAGTGAATGTTTGCTCTGCAGTGAAGCCAGAAGGTGAAATACACCCCAAAGATGGAGATTTAAACCCAGATATATTTGTGTAAAATGGCTTTGGAAAAAAAATTTTCCAGGATAGCATATAGAAACAAAGTCTCACAAACAACCTAAGCCTGTCAATAATGTTTCCTAGGCAACCAAGATGGTTTCACTTGAGCAAGCCATTTCCAAAGCAAGAGCCTTGGTGTCAATCTGATCAGCAGGTTCAGCTTCAAAGAACAGGCTACATCAACTTAGACATTTTTATAAACCGCTTGGAAAAGCTCACATTGGAAGCATTGTGTGATTCGGATGGTAATCGTTGTAGTCCACCCAAACGTATGTAAACATATCTATCACTCGGGAGTGTTTCTCCCCTTTTCTAACCCACCCTTGTATGACCTCACTGAAAACTGACCAATCCATGATTTGATTGTAATCTCCTCCATCCTTGACCTGTAGTTGCCTTTGCTCAGGACCCACCTGCTGAAATCGCCAGGCTTTTAAGCTACGTCAGCTGGTGAGTAGCTCGCTGGTGCCCTATCAGTCATTGGACGCTTCACTGAAGGTCTGGGTGTTTTTCGCAACAGCATCTGTCTCTCTGACTCACTACTTCGCTTTCTCTCTTCTCTGAGCTTCGCTCTCCTCCATCCTGGCCTTTCTCCCCAGTAGGCCCACTTCCCACCGTCACTCCCAGAAGCTCCAGGCTACATCCTTCCAGTGTCAAGTCCATAGTAAAGATCTCCATTTCTCGTGAATTTGATTAAAATTTTAGAATTAATTCTAGATAAACCAACCTGGATCTCAGACCCAGGCCTTAAGCAATCACGAGAGTTAAAGGCGAGATGGGGTAGTAGGATAAGCTGGCAGCTTGGGCCTGTGTTGATGCCTGAACTAATCCCTGTGTCCAGAAGAGTGAAATGTCCATTGTGGGGGCTTTAGTGGAGAAGCGCATGGGAGCTCATGAGTTGGAAAAACAATGGAACAAAGAACTCAGTAAGGAAAATGATGAGCTGGGGTGTGGGCATAGAAACAGGACATGTTCAAGCATTGGCTTAGCCTTATCGGGATACATGTGTATCATCCCATGGGTACACTCTCTTGGCTAAATTGTTCTTACCATACTACTCCATCACCTCAGTTTGCTTAAGAACATGTACATAACATGTCTCAAGAAGAAAAAAAAAACTAATAGGAGAAACACCATCACAGGCCAGGGGGGAAATTGTCACCTTAGCACTTGTGTTTCATCTGTCAGAGCCCACTGGGTAATGGTGAGCAGACTAGGAACAACAACAACAACAAAAAACTGAACTGGAAGAATAAATATACCCTTCCTTGAGTGTGCTTCTAGCATGGCTCTTGTTACTTGCCGTTGAATTGATTCCCACTTGTAGCGAGCTCCCTGGTGCAGTAGGCCTGTTCCATAGGTTTCAAGGCTGTGAGCCCCCAGAAGCCAATTGCCAGGCCTGTTTGTGAGGCACCCTTTGGGTGGGTTCCAATCAGTACTTTTCTATTGGTAAACTTTTTGAGCTACCTTAACAGCTTATTATAGTCGCTCCTTGTGTTTCTGTTCTGTGCTGGGAGCCCACTCGTTCTTTCTCAGATGGAATGTATTGGTTGCTGTGCAACTCTGGCTCTTCTTGTTTCTTGGCACTTCCAGCTGGGTCCGGGCAAGCACCAGCTTTCCTGAACTCTACTACTCAGTGTGCCCCACTGAAGGCCGACCCACAGCTTCAGGTCCTCCCAAATTCAGGCCCACTCTGATAAGAACATCCATCCAATTAACAACAAATTTAGAAACACACAAACTTTCCCCCTTCCATCTGCAACAATTTTTTGGTTTGTTTGTTTTATTTTTTTTGAGAGGGTTGTAGAGAGCATCACCCCAGGGAATGTCCATTCTAATATTCCTTGGCTAGTTTCTAAATTTTTTCTTTCTTTTTCTTAGTGCTGTTGCTCTTGCTGTTAGCAGCAGCCTCCTCAGGTCCCAAAGAAAATGAGAGCCATCAGATGCAATGTCTCAGGTCTCCATGCCATGTTGTCCCATTCATAATACCAACCAGGCACAGGGCTTGGGTTGAGGTGTATATAGGGCACACAGTGGATTAACTAATATGGCTCTGGGCATATAGCACATGTTACTTCCAATTAAACAACCCTCCTTCTCCTGATAGATCTAAGTAAGAAGGCGGGGGAAGATACAGATTGGATTAAGTGATTCAGGTGTGAGTGCTTGTTAACAGGGTTCATCATGAGTGCCATCCTGCGGGGTATAAAATGAGCCATCTCAGAAGCAGGAGGGCATGGTTTTACTGCCAGAAAGAAAGAAGAGTCAGGAGGAGCGTAGTCCTTAGGACCCTGAGATGCCTACACATGCAACTTCCTTATCCTGGAGACAGCCTTGATCCAAACGCCATCAGAAGCAGGGGCCAGCGCATGAAAGAGGCCCACAGACCAAGTAAGTCTGAGTGCGGGGCAAAAGGCTGGCTTTGGCCGTGGAGTGTGCTTAATATGGGACGTTGGGTTTGCTGAGTGCCTTTGGATCAGGGCTCATCATAGAGTGGTATGGCTCCTGTGCATTGATTACCAGCCTTAAAAAGAGTTTTGTAACCTGTACTCGCAAGGCAGGCGCCAAGGGGCTGTGTGGCTGAGAGACCCAAGATCAAGAGTGGCCTGTCTGTGACTATCACGGAGAAAAGGCTGTCCTGTGTGACTACTTGCATCCCGATCATTTGTAACCTGCTAACTTCCCTAAGAAAGCCCACAATCCTGAGTGTGGCCTGTGACTTCGGTATGACCACTTCCATGAATGAGCAACCTGGGGAGCACTCGAGTGCCACGGGAGCAATTGTTGGGGTCGGAATAGGGTCAAGAAGAATGGAGGGGGGAGGCCTGTCTGTTCTCCACCTGTGGCAATTGACCTTGGGAGATGAGAAGGTCAGGTGTGGTCTCCATTCCATTGGCATACTCACTCAGTCTCAAGGGTGATTTGCTTGATTGTAGCCCTGTAAATGCCTTCAAACCCAGCCCATGTAGTTGAATTCAAAACACATTCACCATCTGAAACCTAAATAGCTTGCAATGTATCAAACAGTAATGTAAAGCCTTGGGTAATGGGTCACCCACAACAGGCCACTTTAGATCATGAACTTGGGCAATAGCTTACCAGAGGTCCAACTTCTCCTCATCACCCCTGTTCCTCATAGGCAAGATTCAAAGGTATGTGTGAAGGCACTAAAACCGAAGTGCTTGCCATGATTGAAAACAGCTATGGGTCTGAAGGACTTTTTAGTTTGTGTTTTGTGTTTTTTTATTTTTTAACTTACATTTTATTTTGTTCTCATTTCTGCTTTCTTGTGGAAGTTGTGAACTGGAACCTTAGTGAATTTCTTCTAAAACTTTAAACCACCCACAGCAAACAGTAGAGGAGGCAAGGGTATAGTTTGTGAAGAAATGTGTACCAGGGAGGTCTTGAAAAATTGTCTGACCGAAGAAGGAATGTATGGTACAGGTTTCAGAGAATCGCTGGACGAATTGTTTCTAAGGATTCAATGCTTAAGGGTAGATTAGCCAGCCTCGCATCATTTTAACTTGCTGTGTTCTTATAGCTATGGATAATCCCTGCCTCCCTAATGAACCACTTCCCCGGTTTTCTGTTTAAAGGCTCACCTCTCCTTCATCCTGTTGGAGCTCTTGGTTTCAGTTACACGGTCTCAGAAACCCACAGGAGCAGTTCTACTCTGTCCTGCAGGGGCACTATGAGCGGTAATTGACTCGATGGCTGTCAGTGAGTTTCGTGGCTCTCCGGTGTATCTATTCCTCAATAAACTTCTTTATTTCGCTCCTAACAGAGTATTGGGCTTTTCTTCTGAAAGTCAAATGTGCACCAGTGCCAAGTCAGGAAGCACGATTTAGGTAGCTGGGGAAGTTGAAGAGGGTGAATTCTCCATTAGGTACGTCCAATAAAGAGGGGAGCCTGACTGGGAAGTTTAGTAAGCCACTGTACTAACTTGTTTATTCACTCCATTCTTCATGTAATGTTCATCAGTGTCTAGTGCGTCTGAAACCTTAATGAGCATATTCATTGGTTGGGGCTCTTGTTACAATACAGCTTTGATTCAATAGGAGTGGAACCTGAGATCTTGAATCCTTAATGAGCTCTCCAGATGATGTGCATGATGACAATTCATGCGACTGAGTTGGAATAGCAAGAGACAAAGAAATGCAATATATGTTGAAGGTTAAATGAATGAAAGCCTAAAGCCAAATTTCACATCAAAATGTCCGCTTAGGTAATTGAGAAGTATAATATTGGCTAGGCTATTGGTAAGTGACAGGCTAGTGGGTCAAACTCCTAAGCCTTTGCCAATCGATTCTTCCCTGGTGTTTCTCATTATCCATTCTGTTGACCTTTGGCCTGATCCATCTGCCCTTACCTTACACTAAGCCTTACTAAGGGAACCAAAGCCAGCTTTAGATTTGCTGTTCGATTACCTGACTTTTTAAAGCCTGTTCTTTTCAACGGTACCCAGTTTTACCATGTGCTCTGCATTGCATAGCAGCATAGCTTGCTATTAATATGCATGCAGTGCTTAGTGACTGGCAGGTTAGGTCTTACCAGTAGCCCATATTTTCAATTTCATAGGACACCAAGGCATATTATGGCTACCTAGCATCCCAACAACCCCCAGAAGCTCCAAACCGGTTAAAAGGAAGACATTCAGAAGACCACACTATACACACAGCCCCTTCCCACTCACCTTCCTCACCTCCATCTATTTTTCCCTCCTTTCATATTTCTGGTTTGATTTCTTTGCCAACGGCATGTTTCTTAGCTGGACAAAGGATACTCTTCTGTATCTTTAAGGTTCCTTTGTCAGCTGACAGCATAGTTTGAGGTAAGGTTTGCTCACTGAAGAAGGAGCACTCTTGGTAACAGGTAAGTATCTCCCAGATGTGGCTGGGTGCCCCCTCTATGGGAAGCTCATTAGAAGTCCCCAGAGGTCTGAAGCAGAGGGTGGGATTGAGAGGGATAACCATCCTTGGTGAAATGTTAGGGCTGTCATTCTCATTCCCTGGAACTCTGGCTCTGCACATAAAGAACAAGTTGTCCTTTGATGGAACTTGCTAGAAATGATGGGATGCTCATGCATTTCTTCCTGTATGCCAAATAAATCCTCCCTTTCTGACACCCCCACCCCCCCACCAACCCGACCTCCCCACCAAGCCACAGATACAATAGCCCTGGACAGGAATTCAGTGGACCTCTGGACTCTCATATTTTTACCCACAGGCGTATCTTTGAATGCAAAATTTAATAGTAAGAATCCAACAGTATCTTAAATTTGTTTGCAAACGACTAGTAAGCCTTTTGTCTTTTCATGCGAAGGCTTCACACATTTGTTCATCATGCTTGTGCAGGGGGCATGCTCATCCTTCCTGTGTTCCGATTTCAGCTGATGTGTGTGCTCCCAAAGCGAGCAGAGCCAGGATGCCAGCTTAAACTGTTGTCAACCTGAGCGCATCTGAGTTCACGAGTGGGAGAGCCCCATGGCACATGGTCACCCTTTACTTGGCTTTAGGAGACATCCAACTCCACCTACCTTTTTGAGCAGGTGGTAGTTGGCCTCAAATGTCTCCAGCCTGGCTGTAACCATTCTAGCTTTACTAGGAATCTGAGAAGCAACTATCCTGACAAACAGTCCCTCAGATTAGTCAGTGAATCATGGAAGCGTTCCCTGCCAACGTGTGAAGGATACAGAGTGGGGGAGCCCCCTGCTGAAGTCGGAAGGACATTTCGAAGAAGTCACTGACCTGGTATCTGGAATGGCTTGGTTGGGACCTGTGGAAGGCACACTAGCGTGGCTGCACCTGATGCCGCCTTCCCTCTTCACACTCTGAATACCTGGAAGAGATTCAGAATGTCATAGGACCCATTCATTAAGATGCTTTCTCTAGTTATAATTTTTAAGTTAAAGTGTTTTTCAGTTAAAATGCATTTTGTTGTTTTATATACCTTCCTCTCAGACAATTTAAAAAGCACAAAAAAGAACAGTAAAACACTACAATCTTAGCCATTCAGAATGCTTCCTAGTCTTACATATCATTGTTTTAAAAATGATACTTTCTAACGTTGTTGTTGTTGTTAAAAGCGTTTACCAGTGTGGTGTGCATACCTTGATGTCAAGAACAAAATCAGTACTGGGTCGAACTCTGAGGTATAAGGGTCGAATCCTGCCTACCGCCTGATCTTATAAGTTTGAATTGGAACACAGCCGTGTCTGTTCGTGTAGGTGTTGCTCGCTGCTTTTGAGCAACAGTGGCAGCGTTACAGTCCTTTCAATGGTCCAGCCTGCCGAGCGTTGGCTGTTTTCCACTGCCCCTTGGCAGAGAAGCTTTCTTGGACCCTGATCTGCGTTCTCCTTTTTGCCATTTCTGAGCAGTCTTTCCTGGCATCGTACTTAAACAGTGCAGTTCACTCCAGATGGCTTTTCCAGCATAGGTGACGTTTTAAAAAATGACATTTACGTTGTTTCCCATGACATGCAGTGCTAGGATGCAGAGTGCCATTATCTTTCCTTCCACCTTTACACCCCAGTAGGCCACATTCTGAACATTCTAATTTGTTGGGCCCAAGGGATTGTCCAACTTCCTTGTTCTTAGTGTATCTTGTCAGACTTGTTATACTTGTCATCTCTTAGGTAAAGTTGTTCTTAAGGCAACAATAGCACAATCCTTCCAGAGGGGAGAGGCCCCTAATTTCTTTTGCTTACAATCTGTAGAGCTAGGCTCACACAGACCACTTGAGAGAGCTTGGCAGAGGAAGAGTACTCTGCCGGAGAGCTCCCAAGCTGCACACCCCCAGGAAGTCCTGGACAGACAGACCGCATTATGTCTACCCCCTGATGGTCTTGTCCTCCAGCTTGGCTCAGACCACATAAAAAAAAAACAAGCCCAAACAAACAAACTGCATTTAAGTAGCCAGCTGTGGCGGCAGCTCAGCGATATCCCGTGTGCAGTTTGATTGGCTTGTGTCATTTTCTATGAATTTGTCACACCTGTAGTAAAATATCAGGCCCAGCCTCTCAGAGCTCAAGATCAGCTTCTGCAAATGCTTCCTCTGGGGTCATGGGAGCTGCAGTACGTGGACTCTGGCCTTACACTTTCAAGCCCTGTTTAGGCAGGATTTTAAGCTCATCTATGTTTCTTGTCAAACCCTGGCTCCAACCCGTAAATTCCTCAGAACCCATACTTAGCTTGATGTATACTGCACATTTCCTCTAAAGTGGTGGTTCTCACCCTAATGCCACTACCCTTTCATACAGTTCCTCATGTTGGTGACCCCCAACCATAAAATTATTGTCGTTGCTACTTCATATGTCATTTTGCTACTGTTATGAATCGGGTGACCCCTGTGAAAGGGTCATTCGACTCCCAAAGGGGTGGCGACCCCCAGGTTGAGAACCGCTGCTCAAGTATCTTCTGAATCTCTGCACAGTGCAGGGAGGAAGGTGGCCGTGTAAGCCAATGAATGGGTAGGGATATTAAACTGTCTTTCCACTTCTCAATGTCTTCCTCTGGCTTTAAAAACATGTCTACTCACATGGGTTTATACATGGACACATACAAGTCAATCCTGTGGGGGAAACAGGCCCATTGTGTTGTCTTGAAAATAAGGTTTAGAACAGCCCACGAGCCAGTGGTCATGAGGTCGGTTGCCTGGGAGCTTGTTAGAAAGGCAGACTCTCGGACCCCACTGCACACCTGTGGCGCCTTCATTTTCACAAGACCCCCAAGTACTCCCAAGGCACGTGAAAGTTTGAGAAAAGGTGCTTTCGGTTGACCCAAGCCCTTTCCTTTCCTATCCTCCATCTTTTCCCCGAACTCCATGGAGAGAACATAGGCCGCTGACAGCAAGGATTATCTCATGGTACGAGAATAACTTTAATAAACAAAAAGATTCTTTACAATGACTGCATGCTAACATAGCAACGACATTTGAACTCCGAGGTGTTCTGTTTATTCAACAGGCTGCACTTGCTTCTGGGAAACCGTCCAGGTTTGTTTAGAGTGGAGAGCACAAAACATAGAGACAAGTCCTAGTTCCTTACGAACTGCTCGAGGAATTATTTTCACATATATAACCTTTGTTTACCCAAGGGATAGAAATGCTTCTTGTTACATTTTTGCAGATTAATTGTCCATGAAGAGACCCGGGGGCTCAGTGGCGTTTCAGATGCATTATAGCAATCGTCTCTGTGTTGACCGCGCTGTTGCTTCTATCAATCTAGGAGCTTGTCCGTATCCACCACCACCTCCCAGGAGGTAGGGGTGGGCTCGTCAGCAGATAGGAGAGCTGCTGCATGCCTGAGCTTTCATAGTCACTAGATCCCCAAGTAATTCCAATGCTGGCTCTGATGGAGCAGCTTGCCCAAGGCCCTTGGTCTGTTTGCTTGGTGACCGGGTGTCAGTTTGTTGGTGAATTCCATCAAAATACCAGGAGGCTGTGGAAGAAACTCTAGCAGATGGGTAAATGCTGGGGCTTTGTCAACCGACCGACCTGGATTACATCCCAGTTCTGCCACGTCATTGCTCCGGCCCCACCCCCAAGTCTGCTTTCTCACACTAGCAGATTGTTAACAAAGAACAAAGGCAACAAACAGTTGGAAAAGCTTTATATAAACCATGGATGACCTCCCAATGTCTGACGTTGTTATTACTGTCACTGAGTGACCGTACAAAGCTTTGGGGGAGCAGAGAGCCTCATCTTTCTCTTGCAGGGTGGCTGGTGGGTCTGGACTTTCTGAGCTTGTGGTTAGCAGTTCCCTGCTTACTTCACAATGTCACAAGTGTTCCTCAGTTTCTTTTGGGATGTTAGTCCCACATGGCCTCCTGGGATAGACTGTCAGGCATTTTCACTTCTCCCAAGCACTTCTCTCACCCCCATGCATGTCCTCGACACTGGAGGCTCCATTCATATTGTGATCGATGTGGGGGCAGAACCTGTGTGGCTGTCTGCTGCTACCGTGCAATAGCTCTCTTGACCAAGGTGACATTTCATGGAACACACCAAGCTGGGTGCTCCTTTAGATACTGTGAACTTGGCATTCCCTCTCTCTGGCCAGTCCTTACCTCAAATACCACCTGATAGGAAAGCTCCCCCTGAGCACCCTATTAACAACATCCACTCCAAGAACTCCAAAAATCTGCAGAAAATGTATTTCTGCTGTCAACTTTCACTCGCATCACAACCAAAAGTTCCAAACCAAACTGGGGAAGAGCAGGATGGGAACAGCAGCTTGGGGAGAGAAAGCCAAACGGTTTATTAGAGTAGCTATCCTTATTCAGGAAAACCGTCTTAGGAAAATGCCCAGCGGCAAAGTCTGGTTTTCACAGAAGAATCAAGGTTCAGAACTAGAACCCGGGCTTCTGTTTTGAGAGTCTGTCTGTGCAGAGGATGGGGGGGAAGTATGAGGGCCTGATTATAGATTGTGTTTGCTTTACAATTTCCTTCAGAGTAAAGCCCTAATCACATGCATAATTTCATTTGTTAGAGAAGCACAATTAGTAATTAAGAGAGTAGGTGCGGGATACAGTCTACTTGCATTCAAATCTCAGCTCTGTCACTGGGGAAAGTCATGTAACCTCTTCATGCCTCCATTTACAAGGCTGTGAGGCACTAGTGGGGAAACTTACTCTGCCAAGGGCTGCTTATAACAGTTGAAGGTCAAACATTTAATTAACTCCCCGAATGTGATGGCTGGACCTACTTCTTTTTGGTGAGGCTTATGAGGTGAGCAGGTATTGATGATTTTGTGGGCCTTAAACAGATTTTGGCTGGACATTCCTCACTTTATTCAAGAGATGGTCTTGATTTTTAATTCTTTTAAGACATGTGAAATGCTAGGACAGTTCACTGTATATTAATTAGAATAACTTCTCGTATATTAATATTAGCTATTATCATTTGGAGTTGACTTGGTTGGAACTAATGGCTTTTATTATCATTACAAGTTTCCCCAGCAGCTGCCCTGTCTGGTAGGCTTTATTATTCTCATTTTATAGAGGAAGAAGCCAACTTTCCAGTAACCTGAGCCTGCCAATGTTCGGACAGAAATTTGGATCATCTGGAGGCAATTTTCTTTCTGCTTTGATTTCTGAGGGGCGATCACACACTTGAACTAAATTTCTCAACAACTGGATCTGGAGAGTTTGTCGGAGCCAGTTGGGTTGTAGGCTGTCAGTATGGAGTAGGGCGTGGGGAGCAGGGAGAGGGGAGAAGGGAAAAGTAGAACCAGCTCTTCATTCAGGCTCATAGGAGGAAACCCTTGGTGGATCAGCCTCTCAAGGGTGTGATCTTGTTAGGCCCTAGTATAGGGTGACACAACGCAGACAGTCTGAAAATGTGTGTGGAACTAGACGTGAGCCAAGGAGACAGAAGTGGAGATAGCTATGAGAGAGGACTTACATCCTCACAACTTCTCCTTGACTGTGTGTCCCCTCCCTCAGCCACTTGTGCCTCATTGACTCGTTCTGACTCCAGTTGCCTGGAACATAAACCTAGTTGTCCACAACTGCCCCTCCCCCAAGCTCATTTCCATTTCTTCTTCTACACTATGCACCTTTTCTTAAACCCACTGTGATTTGGTTGCTCCCTGACTCCCACCCTGTCTTCTCAGAGTCCTTTCTTTTGGGTGTTGACTGATGCTTCAAGGAAGGCGCAATTGAAGCACCATGTGGGTTGTAGCAGATAACTGTCAACAGCTCGTCCGGATCAGCGTGCCATCTCTTCCTGTGAGGGACAGCTGGTCTTCTGCCTGCCAGTCACTGTGACCCCACCTGAGCACTCTCTCAGGCTACCAAGTCCATTCTGCTGACATGCACGGTTTGCTGGAAATACAGAGGAATTAATGCCCTGATCCTCTACCCCAAACTGGCAGGATTGCTCTTGGGCAGAGCAACTCCAAGGAAGGTGTTCAACACTGACCCTCAGGTTCTCTAGCAAGACTCTGACTCCACTTGCCGATGGAAATAACTTGCTTGATAAAACACTGGTTTCCTTCCTTTCCCTACCTCTCTCTCTCTCTCTCTCTCTCCGTTCTTTCTGGCTGGTATTTCTCCAAATAAATGACTTGTTCTAAAACTCTTTTCTCAGGGTCTGCTTTCTCTCCTGGCTTTTGTGAACCCTCAGGAACCATATGAACCAAACCTTGCTGTGGATCCAATTCTGACCGAGAGGCGCTCCAGTACAGGAGAGATCGGGCCTCACAGGGTTTCTAAGGTGGTGGATCTTTGTGGACGTAGATGGCTGCATCTTTCTCTCAAAGAGTGACTGGTGGGTTTCAACTTCAACACTCTGGTTAGCAGTCATTTGCTTAACCACTGTGCCACCGGGTTTCTTGAGAACTCTCTGGGGTGGGGGAAATGGCTTCCCTATCTATTTTCCAGTAACATTTATGCATACCTCTTAGAAAGCTGTGAGGGTAATTTATTGCAGTTACTGCTTATGTATTCGATGGTGAGCTGGGGAAGGCAGGACCCAAGTACCTCTGATTCACGGAGCACCTGCATGGTATACATGTGCTATACAGTAGCCATTCCATATTTATTGAATGTCAGCATTTAGGATTGGCTTCCCCCTCTGTGCTTAGCCCATTGCCCTCTCCTGGCAGGTCTAGGGATCTATCAGCAGTTTTCACTTAAACCCTATTTGCATCTTCTTTGAAAGCCAGCAAAGAATCCCTAACCACCAACCAGTATAGCAACAATCAGCTATTAAAGAATTAGAGAGAAGGCCAAAGATTAACCACATTTGCAATTCTAAAATGTTTAGCTTAATAGCACTTGGGGAGTTGCGCTTTCTCTTATGAGGATTTCTAAGTAGAAAGGTTAAGATAATGAAGATGGGTCATTGACCCAGGCTGGAAGAAAATTTGCTGAGATGGGCCATTGTAAGTTCCACACAAAGCTGGAGCCCCATCAGCCAATTAAATTCACACTCACCTTTGGGATCATCTTTTCTAGAGCCATTCAAGGACCACAGCAGATTATTGTCATAATTGAAGGTCATGAGAAGTACAACCCAAAAGAGGAATTGATCAGTTTCTTTAATTGAGTACCATCAATTCACATCTCATCCTTCATTTGTTTGCCCACATATATTTCCAACATGCATTGACACAGGACTTGGGATGGTGATGTGTAAAGCAAGGTGGATTCCAGCACTGAATTGACTGTCAGGATGTTTGGGTTTGGGTTTTCTTCTCAGATCTTATTAAGTCTATGGTTGCTGGGTGGTCATACGTCACATCATCCCAGTATTTTTACAAATAAAAAGAGATTTAATATTGCTATCAAGAGTATAGGACCTCCAAGCAATAACTCAACTGGAAAGATATTACTATTCCCATGATAAAAAAAAACTGAAACAGAAAGTAAATTATTGGGTTTTACTTGCAATACTTTATTGACATTTCAGAATCAGTCACTTAAAAAAATAAAGTTAACGCTTCCCCTGCAATAAAGATAATCTAGCATGCTTGTATTCTTAAATATCTTTTGAGAAAGAAATATGATAGTCACTGATAGCAAAGAAAAACTTTAACAACTTGTATATGATCATGAGAAGAGTTACAATATGAACCATTTGCATTTTGTCAGGAAAATGATCTCCTCTAGTTATCCCTCCCAACATCATTTCAACTGAGTGAAAGTGCTAAAGTACCAAACGTAATAGCGATAGCATGGTTGTGTTAAGAGAAAATACAGATAATTGTTTTACTGTCTTGGTAATCACTATCAATTATTTAATCTCCCCTGGAATACCCTATGTTTAACGCCAGCCAATCATTCCAAATACCCCTTCAATAATCTACCCAGTTCTAAAGATCCGAAAGACTGAAACCTCGCTATACTATCATAGTAGAATTTCGGGCTAGCAAATGGTCTACTATTGGTTGCTCTGTGTCTTGTCTATTCTGACTCACAGCAACTCTGTACGACGGAGTGGAACTAGCCCATAGGGAATACTCTCCTATACTTGTGACAGGTGAATCTATGAACTAAACTGCCATTGCAAATTTTAAAGATTATGATGATTCAGTTAGGATATGAGTTTCAGGCTTCTTCACACAGATGTGGGAAAGAGAGGGGAAACTCGTAGAAGATATAAAAGACCAAAATTGTATTAGTTCATTCATGCATCTTGGGTCTTTTGAATTATGCCTTCTTTCAAAAGAAATGCTTATGAGTTGAGGCCCAATAACTACCCTTAACCAGTTGTACCACCCAGGGGCTCTTACTAGAGAATAAACACAGCACTGTGAGTTGGAGAAGCAAATAGACAAAAAAGAAGGGAAGCTCTTCCTTACAGAACGATTGAAGAAATAGAAAATTGTCAGAATACTTTAGTAATCATTGTTGCAGGCATGAGCCACTGATGGAAGCTAAAATTAATGGGGAAAATTGAAGAAAAGCCTAATAGCTGCAGAGTCTTAAAATATCTTCCCCTCATCTTACTTTGGTAGATATTCCGAGCTAATTTCCTGTACTGAGGCCCAGGTGGACAATAAACTAGAGTTCAACTTCTCACCCAGCTGCTTAATAGAAAGGGCATTGAAATCTGAGTCATTTAGTTATGTGAATTTGAGCAGATAATTTAAATTCTAAAAGTTGTAGTGAAGGAAAATAAAGTGAAAAGGAAAATAAAAAGATAAAAGATTATATATATATATAAATCAGGCTGGGTTGACTAGAGAAATAAATCTAGAGATATATGTATATGAGAGCATTATATAATATAAAAGAGTAATTGTATATTAAGAAAAACATGCCAGCTCAGTCCAGATCAAGTCTATAGGTCTGATAATAGCCCATATGTGCAATGCCAGTCTTTAAATTCCTCTTCAGACTCACTCAACATAGGCAATGATGCTGAATTCAGGAAGATCACAGGCCAGTGTGTGGAAAGTCTTCTGGATTCAGTGGTGGTGGAAGCATGTCAGCACTGGCGTGGGTCTCCACATGGCTCCTCCAGCTCCAGGGTTCTGGCTGCCATCAGCATAATTCCATGTGCTGTGGCAACAGGAATGTCAAGCAGAGAGACTGTCCCACCTCCAGGGAGGAAGACAGGAGTTCCTAGAATCCTTAGAAGAAGGCCATGTTCACACAGAGGCATTATTGGCTATGACCTGATTGACAGGCTAGACTCCACCCCTTTGCTCATGAGATTATGTAACTGCACACACACACACATACATATCCCCAAGACATTTATCAATTGGAAAGTGATCAATACTAATTTCCCACTCTCTAAATCTGGCAGGCACTATCTTACCTTTTCCCACACCACATTATCAAAATGATGTCACCAGTTATAAGACATATTTACATTGTGCCCAACCTGGTATGCCATAATGAGAAGTGCAGATCACTTTTGTAGTATTCTTGCAAGAACCCATAACTTCAGATAAAATCAAGAAGCATTGAAACCCAAATTGAACAGCATTGTGCGAACAAATGGCCCAGCATGAGCTGGATTCAATGGTAGCTCGCAACAACTTTTCAAAGTGACACATGTGTGACAGAAGGAGTGACAAACTGCTACAAATGATGGAAATTATGACAAGACAGTGCCATGTGGGATCCTGGAATGGATAAAGGGCACTAGCAGCAAAATTGGTGAGATCCACAGTCTACAGTTTAGATAAAACTATTATGTGAATGTTCACTTGGTAACTGTGCTGTGGTAAAGGGAGCTGTCAGGAATTGTGGTGGCTCAGCAGTTAAGCATTTGAACCGAAAGGTTGGAGTGGGAACTCAACCTGGATCTGCAGGAGAGCGATCTGGCAATCTGCTCCCACAAAGACCGCAGCACTACGCTGTTGTGTCACATGGGGTCATTATGAGTCAAAAATTGACGTGACAGTACCCCCGATCGACAACCAGATGCAGGATGTTGACAGTAGTGGGAGCGGAGAAGTCTACCAACTTTACGATATTTTCTCAGTCTAAAATGACTTTAAAATAAAATTCTGTGAGAGCATGTTAAAACCATCTATATTTGGTTCACAACACACCCGTTTTCATTCACTGGAAACCATTTGGAAAGAAATATTCAAAAATATTATAAGCCTTTGGGATTGATTGATCAGAGTGGAAAGTAGAGTTTAAAAATTCAACTGATTGTTTGTCTTAAGTCTCATCCATCTTCTCTGACCAACTTTTGACAGATGGGAAAACTAAGGCTCAGAGGACAAATGTCTTACTCAAATATGTTCAGCCGGGTTGTCTGGAGAAACAAAGCCAGTGACACTCCTATCTATATGTTTAAGGTGGCACTGTATATCCAGGAGTAATTTTATATCAAGCCCATGGGTCATGCTGGTGGGGGCCCTCTCCAGACTCTGGTGACTGCGAGTCATTGATGCAGACAGGTGAAGCAGGGAGATCACAGGCCGGTAGGGACAGAGTAACACGGATCCACGGTCAGTGGACACGTGGCAGGGCACCTAGGTAGGGACAGAATAACACGGATCCACGGTCAGTGGACACGTGGCAGGGCACCTACAACCCTCTAGGTTGGTGGCCCATATGGGGTCTTCCCTGCAGGCAGACAGAGTCCCAGTAAAGACCCAGGGAGGTGGAAAGTGAGGCCAGAGAGGGAGGCGTTCTTATTGTCTTTCCTATAGGAGAGGCCACACCTCCAAGGAGGCATCCGGGCCCCCTGCCCATTCCCCCTCACCCCATCCCACCCTGAGTTACTACCTGATTGACAAGTTAGACTCCACCCCTTCCTCCACGCAGGTACCACCAAGCTGACACAAAATCTTACTGCCACACCAGAGTTACACAGGATCCAAGTGTGAGATCTGAAAAATGAGCAGTTTTTCTAACTCCAAGGGCCATGGATAAGGCTACTTTCCTTCTTCTCTACTTCTTTCATTCTTTTAGATCATATCATTATAGTACCTTTCTAGGAAAAACAAACAAAAATACCTCAAACCAGTATAGTAAAAAAGAAATGAAACTCAGTACCTGAAGTCAGCAAAAGGCTGAACTATATCGATTGAGAGAAGAATGACAGACCTGACCATGGCATGCCAAACATGGTTGGCAGGCACAGCTGAATTGACTCTCTGAATGCTTTGGGTCTTGCAGACTGAGATCTGCTGTGTTTCTACTGTTTCCAGGGTTTTAGTATTTACTGATGCTTTAGTCCCAGAAATATATGCCCTCTAAAATAGTAGGAATTGTTAATTTTTTAAAAAACCATGAAAGAATCCAGTGACAGCCATTGCATTTCTCACCCAAGAAAGTATGAAGGTAAAACGATCTATTTCATTGCTCTGATGAACCCTTGAGGTTTGAAGAATTGATGGATATTGAATTATACTGGAATATAGTTGTGACCAGAGCTCTAATCTGTGGATGTATAAAGCACAAAGTAATTGGGGGGAGGGGGTGGGAGTGATCAATTCTAGAAAGTTGGAAACACTGGACATCTTAGAAAAGTCTCCTCTTTGAAGTTCTGCTGTGGTCTTCACTGAGCTTGCTTTTGTCCAAACAAAC
>NW_022111320.1:31856677-31871566 GCF_000313985.2 Echinops telfairi
AAAGCATCAGCATTTTCTGGAAATTTGCTAAATTTTACTTTATGGATGTCTAGCACACTCAAGGACTGGGGGAATACAAGCCTTTGATTTCTAGATGTGATTTCACAAGCGGCTTTATACACCCAAATACCTTCAGAGGGTAGACAGGAAAATTGCACAGGGACCAGAGCAAGGTGGGATCAAGAGCAGGGAGAGGAGTGCCCTGAAAAGGGGGGCAGTTTCTATTGAATATCAAAGGAATTGCTAAGTCTTACTATTCGCAATAAGTGTTGGAAATTGATATAAAAATATTAAGACCCGGTTAGCTAAATAAACATGTTCATGGACTTGATCCTGCCTGTGGCACCCAGTTAATGACTAGTTTCTAGAAACTCCAGGGATGTCCTATCACTTGCTAGAGTCACTAGAGAATCAGAGATGATCCCCAAGCCAAGCAGACTTAGACATAGGAATTTATCCCGTAACAGAGGCATGGCAAAGATTCAAGAAGAAAATACAAACCTTTTTTTCAATCCAGCAGTGACAATTTAGTGAGGAATATTACCCGTTAGTTTGTATTTCTGTTTTCTTGGTTTCTCCAAGGCCCTTCAGCGAGGTAGGAAGGAAGTGGCCACGTAGCCAAGGCACAGAGGATGGTCCAACGCCAAGGGAATACTAAATGTTGACTGTGTCACCAATAATGACAGAGGAGGGGTCGGAATGGATGTGGTTTTATTTCCTCTGTATTCTTTTATCTTTTTAGTGATTGCCAATTAGCTAAGAATAAATGAAAAGAAAAGATCCGTATTAGAGTTTATCCAAAGACTTTGCAAGTCATAGAATCATAGGTTATAGGGACCATCTGACCCAACTTCTTTTTTTCTAAGGGAAGAATCAGCTGCCTGTGAACTTAGTTGTCTCACTGGCAGGCAAGGCCCTAGGAGTTTCTAAGGATTTTCCCAGGGTGGGATGTGCTGACTTCCACCAGGAATCTAGTTGGATATTTTAATCTCTGTATTGCTATTGATTTTACAATGGAAGGACTCTCAAGTCTTTTATTTCAAGCCCTGTGAACACCTGTTGCAACAAAAGGAGCTCATTATATTATTGACAGAGGGCTGTTACAGTTCAGATTGATAGTGAAGGTTTTGGCCTTGGTCTAAAGAAACCAAGACTATAAGTCAACAACAATGAAGGGAGAAGGCAGTATGTTTTACTTGTAGAAAAGCTTAAGAAGGGATCTCAAGTCTGTTCATCCCATCCTAGCATGGTCTTCTCCACAGTCAACCTCAGCAACTTTCTAGGCATCGAGGGGCATACCCTCAGTCTTGGGGGGCATTTGATTACACTGGGCCATTGGTAAAGTCAATTGACCTATGAGGTGATTCAGATATGATTGAGCAAACGTTGATGGGGAGAGGGATGCCCAATGATAACATTCTTGTTATGTGAGCTAGGCTCATTACTGGCTGATGTGGGTAAACATTGTTACCTGATGGCCCAAGAAGCGTAGGTGGTTCAGAGTGGAGGGGGTAGTGTGGTATACTCGCCACTGGCAACTGGAGGGCCAGTAGGCACTAATTCAACTCTGCATGATAATTCTCTGATGTTGGAAACTCAGGCAGATTCTGACACCCTAACTCTCTTGCTGGTCACACCATTCCTATTAGTCTTCCATCCTCCTCAATTCTGCTCCCCCACCCCCCACCCGCCAAAGCTACTTCAAAAAGTTTGTGGGGAAAAGCGAATTAAAAAATAATGGTATTTTCCTATAAGCTTCTTGACACATCCTTGTACGCACAGATGCTAGCTGGTCTGTACTTTTTCAATGCAGGGTCGCTAGCTCATCGTCCCCAAATGTATTATTGATCATAAAACCTTTCTTTTGCTACTCAAAATATCCAGTTTCTTGCAAAGAAAATCTTTTCTTTTAAAGTAAATGTCTTCACCAAGAACCTCAGAAATATATTTTGAAATTCAAGGCTAAGTAGCTGCCCTTTCTTTTCTCTCTTGAATTTTTGCTGTCACAACCCTATCCTTAGGGCAGAAATAGAACAGCAAGTCCTTGTGGCTCCGTGAAGGGTGGTGGACAGGATAGAAGTGAAATTGCAGGAGAAATATATAGGCTAATTTAAATAATTTTTACTCTTCTACACAGACAATTTAGATATCTCCCTACTCACCCCTGATGTTTGCACACTCCCCAGATAATTGGGCTTCATGGCATAAATTAGCCAGAGTTTCTTGGCTCAACTTTCTGCTTCAAATGTTGCTTTACTGGGATATGAATATACAACGATTTTACTCAAAAGAAGAAATAGGTAGCCATTTCACATTGGAGTAAGATTGTTGGAAAGCAGCATTGGTTCTTTATATGTTTTTAGAGGTTAAAGTGGGTCAATTCAAGCCCAAGAACAAAGACCACTCAAGGAGGCCCCTCGTGTCTGAGAGAATTCTGGAGGAAAGTTAAGTTTCTTCAGAAAGCAGAGGGGTCGGTGTAGACAAGATTGGGTGTGAGATTTTCAAGGGTGAGTATTTTTACTTAGTCTCAGGTTTGTGTTGTAGGTCCTTTAAGGAAAACTTAGTATCTTTAATTTAGATCGGAGGTACAGTAAGTGTTCGAGGAGAAAAAAAAATCCTGCAGAGTCCTTATTATTTAATCTTTTGTGTCCATGACTCTGATATTGGTCATTTTATCTACTTACTAATGCAATGAGAGGTTTTTGGTATTGAAAGGTAAGTGCCTGTTCCATAACTTGGATTCGAGGAAGTCCTAAAGGGATTAGAAAATTCCTTGGGTGCTGTCAGGGGCTATCTCACCAGTTGTGACTCAAAATAATGCCAGGACGAAGCAGAATGGTTCAGAGTGTTTCCTAGCGGCCACCTTTACGGGGGCTGATCATCAAGCCTTCTTCTTGAGGGGCACCTGCTTAGGTTCACAAATGCCTGATCGTCGTCTTAGCTTTAGATAGTCATCTACAGTCCATTTAGAACTTGAGATCCCCGCCCGCATTTTATTAGTTTAATGTTGACGAGGGCTGCCTCCCCCCACTCTCTGCTCTCGTTGAGTCTTGCGTACCTTGATCTGCACACCTATCCAACTCATCCTGGCCTGGCTGCAGTGTTTTAGCCTGTGTGCCTGCCTTACCCTCGGCCTCATCTTTGCCAGATTACTCGAGGAAGTTGGGTGTTGCTTCCTTTATCACGGTTACTTTCCAAAGTCCCAATGAAAAGGGACCAGATATGGAAGTGCTCTGGGACACTGACATGTGCTCCTCAAGGACGATCGGCTGGTGTCTGTGGGTAGAGAGAGTCCTCCTTGCACTCCTCGCTCAGACCAAGGCAGGGCTAGAGGCTGGAGGCTGATGGGCGGGCTTGCAAGTCTGACGACCGCGGTGTACATCCTGATCCCTCATAGCTATCAACTTTGGGGAAGTGACTCAACATTTCTTAGAACGCATTTTTTGGCTTCAGATAATAATAGCTGCTATGCTGTGGATGGGAGTTACTGGGTTGTGTGAATCGTCAGCAGGCCCAACTGCTTCGCCAAAAGGCTGGGTCTACCCAGAGGCACCTCGGAGGAAAGGCTTGGCAATCTACTGTGGAGTAATTGGCGCTTGGAAATCGTGTGGAGCACTGTGCTACTCGGGCATCCGGGGGTTGCCATAGAGCTGTAGATGACGTCGACTGGATGGCAACTGTATCTGTTGTCGTCCTTGTGGGGCCGTTTTTTTTTAATAGAGTGACCATGGCTCACTACCTTCTCACATCTATTTATCCTTTTCTTTATTACCCAACTCCAGTTTTTCTTTCTTTCAAGTCTTCACTCGTCTTGCGTGGAGCCGACTTCCTCATGGGAAGTGGCCCGTGTGCTCTGTGCTTCAATACAGAGCACACAGCCCCGGGGTGCTCAGCGAGAGGTGGAGGAAGTTCCCTCATCCTTAGGTGACCATCATGAGAGGAGCTCCCCTCTATCAGGTTAGTGACCATGACCACCTGAAGCCGTCGTAGCCAGCTTGCTCCACTCGGAGGAAGCAGCCAACATGATGGTAGAAGAGTGTAAACATGGATCGGAGCCAGGTCATTGCTGTGGGAAAGGCACTGAATCAACCCAATCCCGGAGAAGGCCGTACCATTTCTGCACGTGATCTTCTTGAGATAAGAGATGGATTCCTGGTTGCATCGGTTTGGGAAGGGGACTCTGTTTGTTTCTGGAAAGGTTATTGGGAATACCAAATGAATAAAAACCTTTGAAAGTAATAAGCACCTATTTAGGACACATCAGTGAGCTATTCGTTTAAATATATTATCCACAAAGCCAGTGGAACAAGCTGCTCATGGTGAAGAAGCTGCCAAATAGTGTGAGGCATGGGTATGATGAGATGAACAAGGTCTACCTATTTAAAGAGAGAGACAGACTGATGGGGTTATGTGCCCTCCATAAAGCTGTCTCCCTAAGAGGTGAAAGGAAAGGGGTTTTATAGCTCTGGTGACTAACTATGGCATAGTGCCATGCTCCAAACCTCCAAGGGCACTCTAGCAAGTTCTACTTAACAGAGACTTAGCAAGTGGAGCGACCTAGTAGCAAACAAGACCATAGGCATATTCACCCTTACAAAAATCCATTTATCTATAATCTCCCCTTTAAGGCCAATTTTCACAATCTAGTGTGCACCCTGCTTTGAAAAGGCCCCTGAGATCCCCGAGGGGCCCCAAGCCCAGGAGCTGGGGAGGCCCAATGCCGGGACAAAGGGCGGATGGAAAGAGACCTGCTTTCCCTATTCGTTCTGCGTGTCTTTGTGCTGAGGGACTTTTGTGGCCTCGTCAGCTCTGGTCAGTGAGACGCTTTCAGACAGTTTTTTAAAAACTAGACACTCATTTTTGCCCTGCTGTTAGTCAGTTTTCTATTGAAGGGAATTTACTTAGCTCCTTTCTACCTTGTCCATATCACAAGAGCCATGCGGCCATTTGTCTTCATTCTAGCTCTAGTCATTGGGGGTGGGGGCTGCCCGCGAGTGAACTGGGTCAACATCGTTCTCACGTGGGACGTCTCAGCTCTGCACGGGCGTCACATATTATTTTATTTTTGTCTTACAACTCATCTGACATGGCTCTCAAAGATGCTGCCTTTGGAGGAATTAGCCTATCTTGTCACACCCCATTCCATTCCGTCGTAGTTCATGTGTCGGTTCGTGTGTTTTCCTGGAAGGCAGCGCAGCGGACATGGCAGCCTGCTCCAGGTTGAATTCTTCGTGAGCATTAGAGCCAGAGAGAGAAGACACATCACCATACAATCATCATAGGAACCCTGAGAGGTGGTCCTCAGAGACACATTTGCATAGGGAAGAGGTGGGGAAAGAAGAAGAGAAATGATTCACTCGGTGCTTCTGCAGGCATGGGTACAATTTATTTGGGGCTCTGGATTCTCGGGTGGGAACTCTAGGGAGTTATGGCTCCAGGGACCTGGCTGGGTTTTCTTTTCCTGCCTCATTGCCTCTGCTTTCTCTCCTGGGCTGCTGTCATGCGGAGAGGCTCTGCACTGCGCTGGCTCAGGAAGCTGCTGCTCCGGGCCCTGTGTTTCCCACTTGCCAGTCTTCCAGGACTCGTCTTCGACTCCTTTTTCTTTTGCCTCCTGCCTTCGCTGTCTAGCCCCATGTCGCCACTTACAACTCTAGGGTAGGAAGTGTGAAAAATGCCAAACTTGGGCATCAACAGCGCTGCCATTGTGTGGTAGACCTGACATGCAAATGTGCTTAAAACGACCCACACAGCTGAGAGCAAATGACTAAAAATAACAAACGCAGGGAGCATTACTAAAGCGAGGTATACACCACGCATTGCCTTTTTCAAATGAAGGATGATCAATGCTTCCTGATGCTTAGCCTAATCACAGCTGGGGTTTGAAGACCTAAATCCATTTGTCATTGCAGGATATCATGGCTTTGTGGTTCTTTCTCTGCTTGAGAGCTGCGAGGTTTGGAAGAGCTCGGGTTTGCATGATGCTGTTGTGTTTATGTTGCATATTTTCCAAATGACTGTAGAATCTTATGGAAAATCGAGAATCCAGGAATCCAGCATTGATGTAAGTTGGTAGGGAAAATGAAGAAATTCCTGTGTCAACTGCCGGAGTAGGAATCATATTTTAAACTCTATTAGGATTCTATAAATAGGAAGCAGTTTTCCCCAACCTTATGGATATTATAATTGGATGCTATCAGCTGGGTGATGGGGTAAGTAAGTAGTTATCATGACTGCATTTAAACTTATTTCTTAAGCTAATTCAGCATCTAATTTTAGAGGCACGAATCTGCTGTGTTCTCACCAGGGAAAACACATCCCCAATTCCTTACTAGGTCTAATAATAATTCTTTATGTGTGCTCCATCCTTTTTAGTTATCTCACCAACATCAGCTGGGATTTCAATACCATGCCCCATTGCTAACGGCAGTCACTGCCAGCTGCCTGTCATGGGATATGGTGGTGGATGACCTAGAAAAAATGTGAAGTGGCACATAATCCCAAAAGCCCATTTGGCCAGCAATTCGGACTTCTTCACGGCTTTTGAACTGCTCATTAGATAATGAGCAGTCTTCTGCACGCACGCTCTCTCTCTGATAGAAGGGATGACCGGCCAAAGGGTCAGGGAGAAAGACCCTTGTGAAGCAGCCATCAGGGTTTTACATCCGTGATCTTGCTCATGTTTCACCATCAGTAGTTCACAACCTCCAGCGTCAGCGAGGATCATTTGGGAATGTTGTAAACCAACCCCCATGTTCAGACTATGTCCCAGATCAAGGTCTCCATGCAGTTTAAACTCCCTAGAGGATTTCAACCCATAGCCAGGGACTGCTCCTCCTCACAGTCCATGTTATCTTGTGGGCATGGAGGCAAGGAGGATTTTGTTGGTTTATACAGGGCAATGCTCAGGAGTAAGTTGTAGAGGCACCAAGCCCACTGCCAGTAAGTCCATTCCTTTCCATTCCTAACCATAGCGTCACTGAAGGACAGACTAGAACTGTGCCATAGGGTTTCAGAGTCCTGGTGGTGCTGTCAGGTAAGCATTGCACTGCTAACCTCAAGGTGGGCAGTTCAAGGTCACCAGACGTCTCGTGGGAGAAAGATGAGGCTGTCTGCTCCAGTAAAGATTTACAATGCCTCAGAAATCTTATAGAGGGTCATGATGAGTCACAATCAACTGGATAAGTCATTTGGGGCTTTGGTAAATCTTGGCGGAAGTGGAATTCCTCATGTTTCTCCCCAGGCTCGGCTCGAATCACGGGCATTTAGGTTAGCAGGTGAGTGTACCTTGTGCAACCAGAGCTCCTAGAATCGGCAGCACAGCACAAAATGCAGTCCTGTCTCCTGCATCGGTTGAGACTGAGTGGTGATCAGAGGCGTGTTCCTGGGCCTAGGGATGTGTCCGACATGTCTCCAGGACCCCAGTCGAATATTTTGCTGTGTTCTACCCCTCTTTGAGGTTCACCCTGGGGGTGTAACCTGATGGCATAGTGGTTACACGTTGGACTGCGATCCAGATTGAAACCACTGGGCAGTCCATGGGAGAAAGAGGAGGCTTTCTCCTCTTGTAAGCTATTCTCCCCTGACCTATAGGGTCACTATGAGTGGATATCAACCTGATGGCAGTGAGAGAGGAGAGAGAGGAACCCCCTCCCCACCTTTAGGATCCCTGGTGGCTTGGTGGTTATGCCCGGGGCTGCTAAGGACAATGGTAGTAGTTTGAAACTACCACAGCTCCATGAGAGAAAGACAGGGTTCTCTGCTCCCTTAAAGAGCTACAGTCTCGGAAACTCAGAAGCCCAGAAGCCGTTCTACCCTGTCCTGTAGGGTTGCCATGACCTGGAAATGAATTTCCCGTTTTGGTTTACCTCCCTTTGCATGTCTTCCGGTAGACACACTGGGGAAACAGAGGGTGTGTTGGTAGACATATTCGCTCTCCCCCACCTGCTGTCTCCTTTCATGGTCTGCTGGGCTATGGTCATTAGCATTTAGATAAATAAAAGGATTAGGTTCCTAGGTCGGTGAAGCCAATTTCCTCTTGCCATTTTTTTTAAACCTCAGGAGATTGCCTGGTGTGTCAGAAAACATTCCAAGCGGTGCTGAATTTTAAGAAGGAAATGAAACAGTCGGCTTGTCTGAGAGCAACAGGGTAGAACCTGAACTTTATTTGTCCTTCTGGTTATTGAATCTCCAGGGAGAAGCGATGCCAATTCGGCTGCCTCTTCCTGCTAAGCTTCACCAAGAGCGTTGCCCACTGCTAAAGGGGAGGAGGATGGAGTGTGCGGGGAGCGGGGGAGAACTTGGGAGAGGAGAGCCTGCCAAGCCAGGAAAGGTGCAGCCATTTGAAAGCACTTTAAAAGGAATTTCTGGGTTGACCCTGGGCATCCAGGGGGTCTGGATGTTTTCAAAGAGCAGTTTTTCTGGACATTTCTGCAGTGGCTTCTTCCCACTGGACCCACGCTTAGTGTTCCTGGCAGGGCAGGATGAGACAGTGGAGGGCAGCCGGTCTGCTTTACCACCAAAGCCTTTCAGTTCCATGGAGCGCGGTTTATTGGCTTCTCTTCAAGATGGATATTCGTGGGTGCATTTGGTGGGTGAGGAGGGTCGCCTGAGTGGGTGCCCCACAGAGGTGGTGGGAGGAGACTTTCTGCTGGCTTGATTTTAAGTGTAGAGCTTTGATTTGTGGAGAACAGACCCTGGGGAGGTGGCTTCCAACATAGTCCCAGTGTTCGCCTCATTCTGGCAATCGTTTGGAAAAGCCGCATGCCTCCAGACGGCCGTCTCCAATGAAGGAAGTAGGGGGAATTGTCTGAACGGAAAACAGCGTCTCAGATGGGACTCTCCTGGGATGGTGGCCAAACTGCTGCCTCAGAAACTGGCCGCACTTCTGGTCATGAGCCAGGTTTGGCCACTGGCTGGCCATGTCACCCCAAGTTTCTTCAAATGTTATCTTCAGCATCTGTAGCTCATGAGTGTAAGGTGTTATTAGCTAGTGTAGCTAAGCCCTCAGCCAGGGCTTAGGGCAAGGGCAATATGGATTGACAGCCGTCCACCCCCCTCCACCCCCCTGTTGAGAAATTGCATTTCTACCCTTGTTAAGCGCTATCAGGTCAGTTCAACTCACATGGACCCTGTGGGCAATAGAAAGAAACACTGCCCAGTCCTGCACCACTCCCACATTGTTATGTGGTTGGCGCCGTTGTAGTCAATTCCTCTCATTGAAAGTCTGCCTCCTTACTGCCTTCTGCTCTCACAGGCCAGATGGCCTTTTCCAGAGATTGGTCTCTCCTGATAACCTCTCCAAAGTACTTGTGAGGACATCCCACCATCCCTCACTTCTACAGAGCCTGCTAGATGTAGCTTGACATGGTACTGTTCCATCCGCTGCACGAGACCGCTTTAACGTGCTGTAAGCAAGGATGTAACCTTGCAGACCAAACCGCCCATGACCTAAGCCATGGTGTTTGCAATCGTCTCATACACATAGAAAAGTTGGACACAGAATAAGGAAACTGCTGAAGAATTGATGCATTTGAATCGTGGCAAAGAATCTCAGAACCATGGACTGCCAAAAGAACAAACGTTTCTACCCTAGATATGCTGAATCAGAATCTACAGCTGAGCATCTGGGGGTTTTGTTAAAATGTAGATTCTGATGGAGTATATCAGGGTTGGGAGTGCAAGTTCTCAGCAGCCCATTGACTAGAAGTTTTGTTCTCAACCTTAGTTGTATCAAAACCACTACTATGGTTTTAAAATACAGATTGATAGGTTTTTGCCTCTAAGATTTCTGATTCGGTAGGTCTGGAGTGGGCTTGACTATTTGCATTCCTGACTCGGTGCGGATGCTGCTGGTCTGTACTCTATAAATCTTTTTAAAAATTTATTTATTTTCAATTATTTTATTGAGGGCTTGTACAACTCATCTCGATTTATCCATCCATCCATCCATCCATCCATTGTGTTAAGCACATTTGTACATTTGTTGCCATTATCATTTTCAGAGAATTTTCTTTCTACTTGAGCCCTTCGTATCAGCTTCTCATATTTTCCCCTCCCTCCCTCATGAACCCTTGAAAATTTATTATGGGCTCTTATAACAATCCATACATCAATTATATCAAGCATATTTGTACATATGTTGCCATCATTATTTTCTAGACTTTTACTTCCTATGGAGCCCTCGGTATCTTTTCGCAACTATGTGCCTGGGACTTAGCTAGACACCTGGGAGTCACAGCAGGTATGGATGGCTCATTCAAAGGGTTAGCACACTTGGATTTATCTGGGAAGTTGGGGATCGTACTCTACCCAGAAACGCCTTGGAAGGAAAGCTTGGCAATCTAATTTAGACAATCCACTGCTGAAAACCCTATGGACCACAGTTCTCCTCTGACACCTTGAACCAGAATCGACTTGCTGGTAACCGGCTGTGGTGAAGTCATGGTAGTGAGCAAAGCGCAGTTCTTTCCATGGAGCTCGTAGTCCAATGGTCGGAGGCAACAATAAGCCAAGCAACACATCCATGTTAAGAGAATATGTCATCAACATGCACACAACAGCAGAACAGGACTGTGTCAAATTCGGGTAGGAATGATTTTATTTTATACGCCATAGCCAGGCTCTACTTGAATAAATATTTGGTGACCTTTGAGCAGAAACACTAAAGCAGTGAGGAGATCAGACACGAAAGTATTTGGGGAATGAGCATTTTAAGAGTGCAAAATGGCAAATTCCCAGGCCCTGGAGCAGGATGTTCTCTATGTATTTGAACACCAGGGAAATAGCCAGTACGGCATGGTGAGGAGTGATTGACAGAGAGGGAGGGAGGAGGCAAAGTTAGACATGTAGTAAAGAGGACAGAGGGGCAGGGGGTTGAGACCATTAAAATCAGGATCTGCTGGAGAGGTTTCATCAAAGGTGTGACCTGATCTGACTTCCATTATAGAAAATGTATTTGACTTGCGTGTTGAAGATGGACAATGAAGCAGCAATGAAATGTGGACTGCATCGGAAGTTACTGCAGGGATCTATTGCTGTTAGGTGCTGCCACAGAGTTGGTTGTGATCCAGAGCGACCCTATGCACACTAGAATGTAATCTTACCCAGTCCTGGGCATCCTCCCAATTGTTTCTGTGCTTGGGCCCATTATTGCAGCTATTATGTCAATCCATCTCCTAGAGAAACTTTCTCTTTTTCACTACCCCTGTACTTTACCACGCATGATGTCCTTCTCCAAGGACTGGGCTCTCCTGACAACCTGTCCAAAGTATGTACAGTGGATCCTTACCGTAACCTAGAGGAGACCCATGTAGTGGTGATGGTTCAGTGGTAGAATTTCCCTGCTCATCACTTCTCAGCCTTTTGGCTAAGATTAAGTGTAGACTTTTCCTGGTCAATGCACCTTCTGCATAGCCACCATCTGTCTGTCATTAGATGCGTCCCCAATGCTATGATGCTGAACAGATTTTAGTAGAACGTTGAGACTAAGTTGAACTCGGAAGAAATGCCTGGAGATTTGCATGGGGCAGCCAATGAAAACCCTAGGGGTCCTATCAGTTGAAACCACCATCAGTCACAGGAATAGTGCAGTGCCTTCCAGCATCTTGTTTTACTCTCCATGGGGTTGCCTTGATTTGGAGCTGACTTGCTGGCATCTAACAGAAAGAGGTGATAGAGTGGGAACTTGGACCAAGCTGGAAAAAGTATTGAATTTCTGAATCAATTGTGTAGGTAGAGCTAACAGGATTAACTGGTGAAGTTGATATAAGCTAAGGGAGAACATTGAGTCAAAAATCACTCTGAATTGGCTTGGGCAGTTGGAAAGAGGAGATTGTCGTTGTTGCCCACTGTGAAGACTGGGAGATGCAAGTTGTTTAGGAAAGGATGAAGGCATCAGGTCTGGTGTTTTGTTTGCCTAGTGCTGCTGCTACCACCCATGGGTGACTTTAGAGAATAGAACTTTATGGTCTCACAGTGTTGGAGATCAGAAGTCCAAATCAGGCTATTTTCTCTAGGGGAGAACCCAGCCTTGACTTGTAGACAGTCCCTCACAAGTTCTCTTCCCATTGTATATGTGTTTCTGTGTCTGCCCTCTTTTAGTAAGGTATCATTCAAAATTGATTAGTTAGAATCCATCCTACCTTTATGACTTCATTATCATAATAAAAGAGAGCTCCTATTTCCAAACAGGATCATATTTACTGGGAAGGGGTTAGAACTTGGACATTTCTTGTGGCGAGGAGGAATGGGGAACACAACATCTAATTCATAACACCTATACTTTCTCAAACCCTGCACATACCTAAGAAAAGGCCTGTTTTCAGGTTTAGCCCTTGGCTAGCTAACCTCTGAGCTCTGAGAATATTCTGGCTCAGAAGAATGCTTTTGTAAGCTTCAGGGTTTGAGCCAGAATTGACTGGAATGAAAAATAACCATCTCTAACAACTTAAAAGCAGTTGCCACTGGAGCTGAGTCTGACTGATGATGCCCCATGTGTGTCGCTGGATGGTGCCAATGGTTAATACACTCAGTCGCTAACCAAAAATCTGCCCAGAGGTGCCTCAGAGGAAAGACTTTGTGATCTACCCTCAAAAGATCAGCCATTGAAAATTCACTGGAACATAGTTCTAATCTGATTCGAATAGTCAATCTTTAAGATTTAGCTCTGAAACCTCAACAGGACCCTAGACTGTAAGTTGATAAGTTTAACTCAACCGTTGGGTTTGTGTTAAACTCTTTTCCCTTCCCTTTGGGGACTAGAGTTTGAATAGCTTAGGTCAGTCACATGGGTGCTTTATGATTGACCCTAACAAAAGCTCCATACATCAAGGGCTGGGTCAACTCTTCAGGCTGGCAAACCTTTGTAAGTGCTGTCACAAATCCTTGCTGGGAAAATAAAACATGGAATCTTCCAGAAGTATGTTCCTCACTTTTTCCTGGACTTTGTCTATGAGATTTTCCACTGTACAGGTTTTCATCTGTACCTTTTCCATTTAATAAAGTACAACTATGTGTGTAGTGTGTAGCCCTGGAGGTAGATTGGTTAAATGCTTAGTAAGGTTGGCAGTTTGAACTCACCAGTTGCTTGATGGGAGAAAGACGAGGCAGTTTGTTTCAGAAAGATTTACAACTTTGGAAACCCCATGGGGGCAATTATACTCTGTCCTACAGGGCTGCTATGAGTTGGAATAGACTTCAGTGACAACGAATATGAGTTTAACAGCTTTTCTAAGCCCCGTGAGTCCTAGAAATTCAGTAAGCCCATGAATGGTCGTCAGGACTGCTGGCCTACTCTATGTAAACGATAAATGAGAATTTGACGTGTTAAGCAATGGAAATGTTGGTAAGTAGTTGCCTATGTCAGTTTGGAGTTATGAGGAAGGTTTGGACTGGAGATTAAGTATGAGAGATGGGTGTGGAATCAAATCTCTTATTCTTTATGATCCTGTTATTTTTTGTTTATTAATTTTTCACTCATCGTATAACAAATTTGGGCTAGAAACTACCCTGTTTCCCCCAAAGAAAGACACCCCTGAAAATAAGACCTACTTAGAGTTTTGCCTCTCACTGAAATGTAAGGCATACCCCCCCAAATAAGACCTCCCCCAAAATAAGGCCCCCTAAAGCTACCATAACTCTGGACTCTGGACCGTAACGTTGGGCGATACCATGCAGCTAGCTCACTGTTGGCTGCAGCGCAGCCAGAGCAGACAGGAAGTGCGAGGTCTCTTTTAATAAAACAATAAACAATAGATGTGTACCGTATTCTTCTTCATGGAAAAATAAGACATCCCCTGAAAATAAGACCTATCGCATCTTTAGGAGCAAAAATTAATATAAGACACTGTCTTATTTTCGGGGAAACAGGGTAGCAGTTATATTTACTTTAAGGGGTAATATTAAAATGTTTGGGTTCTTTTTCTAACTCAGTATGATTGGTTTTAACTTCTTTCTTAGGGGCATGTTTTCATCAGGACAAAGTGAAAGGCATGAAATTACAGAGCTGCTGGGAAATACAGAAGGGAATGGAAATGGTCAAAGGAAAGCTGGGTTTATTTCATGATTGACTCCTGCCCAACCCACTCTCTTTTAGCCTTTGTGCGTTTTGTCCTCCTTCTGAATCTTCCGGAGGGAGGAGGGGAGCGGTTCTTGTTAAATACAGATTCCGAGTCTGTCTATTTGCAGTGGAAATGAAAATCTTATAGATGAGCCAGAATGTATCGAGTTTGAAACCCTGGATTACATACTCAACCAAACCAGAAAAACCGAACCATTGACATCAAGTTGATTCTGACTCACAGTGACTCTCTAGGGTGTCTGAGGCTCTACCTTTTTATGGAAACAGACAGCCTCCTCTCTCTTCCTTAGTGCAGACGATGGGTTTAGATCACCAACTTTGAGGTTAGCAGTCCAATGCTTTCCCAATAGCACCACGAGGACTCAGATAGAACTCAGCCTGAGTGTTCATCTGAATCTGCTACTTACCCTTAGGATGTATTTTCTGTTGTGCTTGTCCCAGTTTGGAGGGGTTTCTTAGGTGGAAGAACTTTCAGTGTGAGACCCAGATATTTCCCAATAAAATGGGATTAGTGGGTCACCCAATCTTACCTGGAGAAACATATTTGATTTTGTTCCCCATATTTTAAATTGGGATAAGGACGAGTACTCAGTAGCCTGGTTTTGAGGATTTAATGAGGTAATGTACTCAGAGGAGTTGGCATAGAGTGAGTGCACAATCGATACTCACTTTTTTCTTACTCTTGTAGTACTACTGGCCCCATGTAGTACACTTGTGTGTCAGAAATACAGTGTGCCACATTCTAGGGTCCCAGTGCAGTTTCAGACAGTGTAAGACATGACAAAATAATATTAATTTATAAATTATCAAGG
>NW_022111320.1:31872999-31875298 GCF_000313985.2 Echinops telfairi
TCTATAACTTATCAAGGGTTCGTATGGGAGGGTGAGTCGGGGAGGGATGTGGAAGAAATGGGGAGTGGATATCGGGCTCAAGTGGGAAGAGAGTGCTTTGAAAATGATGATGGCAGCATATGTGCAAATGTGCTTGATACATTGGAGGAATGTATGGATTGTGATAAGAGATATAAGAGCTCCCAATAAAAGTATTAAAAAAAAAGAAACCTACAACTTTCCTCTAGTTCTCTAATGTTTTCTCCCCCGCCACTATCATGATCCCAATTCTACCTTACAAATCTGGTTAGACAGAGGCTGTACACTGGTACAGATCAGAGCTGGAAACACAGGGAATCCAGAACAGATGATCCCTTCAGGAACCAGTGGTGAGAGTGGTGATACCAGGGGGGTGGAGTAAAAGTGGGATAGAAAGAGAGAACAGATCACAGTGATCTACATTTAACCCTTCACTGAGGGATGGACAACAGAAAAGTGGGTGAAGGGAGACATTGAACAGTGTCTGACAAAACAATAATTTATAAATTATCAAGGGTTTGTAAGGAGGTGGTCGGGGAGGGAGGGGGAGAATGAAGAGCTGATACTAAGGGCTCAAGTAGCAAATGTTTGGAGAATTATGAGGGCAACAAATGTACAAATGTGCTTGACACAGTGAATTATGTATAGATTGTGATAAGAGTTGTACGAGCCCCAATAAAATGATTTAAAAAAAAAGAATCAAAGGTTCTTGCTGAATGTACACGTCCTGACATGGAGGGGAGGGAGGACTCAGTGAGCAACATAAGCACAGTTGAGCAAGCTAAACACATGCTTATTTGTGCTTACTTTCTAATTGGTAGTGAACAGTTTTACATGTTTTTCCACCGCTACAGGTCCTTAGGTAAGCACAAGTAAGCTTTGCTTACTTTTTTTATTGAGTACTTCACCCCCTGTATCAGTGGCTCTCAACCTTCCTAATGCCTCAACCCTTTCATACAGTTCCTCATGTTGTGGTTACCCCCACCCATAAAACTATTTTCGTTGCTACCTCATAACTGTAATTTTGCTACTGTTATGAGTTGGGTGACCTCTGTGAAAGGGTCGTTTGACCCCCAAAGGGGTTGCGACCCACAGGTTGAGAACCACTGCCCTATATGGAATGGAAAACAGAAAGACACAAACAATTCAATGTGAGCAAGATGGTGAGATGCAAATAGTTGTCACCAGGGCCCCTGCGTGTTAGATGCCCAGCAAGCCCAAGAGGCTCATTAGGAAGTTAACAAGGCCCTGATTTGCGTTAATATCTGACTTGATTGCATCCCATCATCATTACTGCAGACGAGGTGAATTAGCATGAAGCCATTTCCATGTGGTTATGACCTGATCAACTGCAGACTGGAGACCTGGCCTGGGACCCCTCCACCCCACCATCAAACACAGCGGCTTCCACCGCGCGCGGGGGGGCCCCCCCCCCTCCCGCTCCCCTGGGGCAATGTTCAGTGGTGGAGATCTGGGGAAGTCATACTGGGCTTGGCATCCGTACTGGGTGAGCCAAGGACTCCTGAGGGGCTAAATGGTGTGACCAAAGATTTCGATGGAAGCTCATGGTCATCGAGAGGCTCTCTTGCAGAGCGGATTGATGAGAATGTTGTGTGTAATCTGAGCACAAACACTCTTCATCTGGGGCTCTGTCTTTGAGGAGAGGGCCCGGTATGCCTGGCCCACTCTCTGAAAAAGCACTTTGTATGAGTTTGCTGCAAGTTTGAGTGAATGAGAGAGGAATACATCTTAAAAATTTAGGGGGATGAGAATGAGGAAGCGGGTATAGGTGTGTCTTGCAGACCTAAGCAACTTCATATTAAATAATACATTTTCTCTTTACTATGATGCATTTCACTTCTTCTTTAGAGAACTATGAGCCTAAGAAAATTCACGGAATCTCCCTGGGTCTTAGTTCCTGTTCAGATAAGAATAAAACAGACAGACAAAACAATTGCTATTGATTTGCTTCTGACTCCCAGTGACCCTGGGTATGTCAAAGTAGAACTCTGCTTCAAGGCACCTCGGAGTGGACGTGAACTTCCAACCTTTTGGTTAGCAGTCAAATGTGTTAGCTGCTTGTACCATCCAGGGACTAAGCTAGGAATAAGAAAACAAATGGTAAAGAGAATTAAATTAAATATGGTATATTAAGCACTTCCACGGTAGTTGGTACTCAATCAATGTTGTTTCCTTCCCTGAGTGTATATATTTCAGGGATAATTAATGATAGCTCTAAGGATATAGATGTATAAGAGTACTTTGGCATACCTAGATATGA
>NW_022111320.1:31875989-31877496 GCF_000313985.2 Echinops telfairi
CCAACCTTCATCTGGGAAGAAAAACAAAAGCAATGGGAGCATTTACGTGGCCCCTTCTCAGCCAGGTCATGTGAGGGATCAAATTATGCAATCACAGAGTTGGGAAGAGAACAGCGATGGGCCAGTGAAGCCAGGGGCCAGGACTACCATGAGGACATGGGAATTGTTGTTGCCGAAGCCTGGCTGGTGCTACCCTCTTTGCATGTGTCACAGGGAGGTGAGGGAGAGGGTAAAGTACGGAGGAGAGTTGGTATATGGTATACTATTGGCCTTAAGTATACAACGAGTCAGGCCACAAAATTACCTGCAAAGGGAAGGATTTGTGGATATCACATCAGCAGACTTGGTCTATTGGTTAGTTATGACCATGTAACAAACCTCCCCAAATTTGGGGACTTAAAACAATGACTGTTTGTTCTTCGTGTTCATCTGTCTCTCGGTCAACTAAGCAGCCTGGGCTTGGCTGACAGCTCTGATGTAAGCTCTAGGCATCACCGAGTTAGACTTCTTGCCAGGCACCGAGCTCAGGTCTTTCTTCATGGACATGTTTTGGGGTTCTGCTAAAGTGCCAGAAGTTCCCTGGCAGCAGCTCTTCTCAAGGTCATGAGGGAAGTGCAAACAGACAAAGGGGACCATGCAATGCCTTTTAAGGCCTAGGTTTGGAGTTGGCATGCTCATTTCTGCCCACATTCTGTTTGTGCCATGGTCATGGCCACTCAGAACATGAAGAGGACGGGAGAGTTAATTGTGCCTTAGTGGGAAGGATTGGTTGGCCACGTGGCAAAGGGTATAGGTAGAAGGAAGATGTTAGGTGCCATTGAGTCAGGTCTGGCCCAGAGGGACCCTACGCACAACAGCATGGCCCTGCTCTGTCCCCACAATTGTCCCTGTGCCTGGGCTCATTGATGCAGCCACTGTGTCAGTCCATCTCATCCAGGGCTTTCCTCTTTGTTGGCAACACTACTTTACCCAACATGATGTCCTTCTCCAGGGACTGGTCTCTCCTGACAACATGTCCAAAGGATGTAAGACGAAGTCTTGCCATCCTTACCTCTAAGGAGCACTTTGACCTTACTTTTTCCAATATAGATTGGCTTGTCCTTTTAGCAGTCCATGGTACTTTCAATATTCTTCTCCAGCACCACAATTCAAATGCATACATTCTAAGATAATCTTTATTCAATGTCCAATTTTCACATGCACATGATGCCACAGGCTGACCCATGGCTTGGGTCAGTCACACCTTAGTTCTCAGAGTAACATCCTTGCTCTTTGATACTCTAAAGAGGTCTTATGCAGCAGATTTACCTCATGCAAGACGTCTTTTGATCTCTCGACTGCTGCTTCTATGAGCATTGATTGTGAATCCAAGCAAGACAATATCTTTGACAACTTCAACCTTTTCTCCATTTATCATGATGTTACCTCTTGGTCCAGTTGTGAGGATTTTGGTCTTCCTTACATTGAGTTGTAATCCATACTGAAGATTACAATCCTTGATTAGCAA
>NW_022111320.1:31878659-31904923 GCF_000313985.2 Echinops telfairi
GTGCTGAGCAAACACTTTTCAGGCATCGCACAACCAGCGGCTCCAGAGAAGATGGTGACAAAGCACATTTCCTTCAATGGATTCTGTTTCCTGCATTTTCTATATATGGATATGTATCGTAGGAGCCCCATCTTCATCTCCTTGATTAAATTCATTACTATTTCACTGGGAAAAGTTTATACAATAATTTTATTTTTGGACTTGTCATGCCAGTGAGCTTTGTCTCCTAAGTTACAGACTGCTAACGACACCTTCCTTTATGGTATTGTGCTGTCCCTAGAGTCTACGCTTTGCTGGTGACCAACCTCCTGGTGCCTTCTCTCTGCTGCAGGATCACTGACTTTTGTGATCCAATTTAAAAGTGGACTTGTATTTAAGATGGTCACCCTAAATGTTTTTACCTCTTGTTGTTTTCTTATTGATTCACCTGCTGATTGTAAGAGAAATTGTTGATAAAGATGACCTTTAAAAGACCCCACATGCATAGCTCATTATACGGTAAACACTCATAGAACCACCACCCACATCAACGAGGAGTCTTGTCCGCACCCAAGAGAAACTTCCATATTGCTGATCACAATCATAGAGCTTCTCTTTTTCCATAAATGAACATCATGCTCACGTTTGAATGATCATTTCTTTGCATTTCCTTATGGTTTCATCTCCCACATGTTTGTTTTCTAATACAATTGTTTCAACTTTCCCATCTTTAAACGTTGTTTTCTTAAACCTCTGCTTAATCTAAAATTTCCTGTCCATTCCTTTATTTTCTTTATATTGTATCTGCGGGGCCATATGATCTGTAGAATTTTCCTTGATGTATCTCCTTTATTTAGTTTTCAAAGTAATACGTTGGTTTGCTGACATCCTTTGAAGGAGATATAAAGTTTCTTTATGTCATGATAAATTCATGGATTATAAATATTTGATGAGTTTACAATTCATATCTTTAGTTAACTTCAAATTCGCTCACATTTGGCTAGTGGGAGCCTCTTGACATTGGCTCCCAAATCTACTGGTTTGGATACCTCCTTTTCTCTGCCTGGGCCGCTGATCTGCGCTGGTTTTGTAGATTGCCCGGCACAGCCATCATCTGAGCAGCAGGCTGGCTCTTCACTCTCGGGCTTGCCACCCTTTCTTTTGCTTTGAACCTCTCAATGCCACCACGTCGATTTTGACTCATCCCAGGGCTGGACCAGGGCTACATTTGAATGCAAGTAATCCAAGGGATAGGCCACCACTTTGTTTTGTTGTTACGTCTTATTCGTGGTTTGCGGTATTGCTATCTAATTGCTCTGTTTTTAATGTGGCTATCTGAGAAGAAATAAAACAATTCTGCTTTATTCACGCCTATTTTCACATCTGATCTTACCATTTGAAACCAGAACATGTTAGGGAATACAAAAATGCAACCGGCTGTGTTAGCTAATGAACGCGAGAAGCAACATGGGAGGAAGCCTTCTTTTCGACGTGTGTGCGTTTGTATTTTCTGGGTAACACTTTTTATAATGAGGGATTTAGGGTTACTAGGATTGTGTACTTATGAGTTCTTTTATTTTACTTTCTACTCCTCCTTCTATTTGTAGACCTCAGAAACGTCTGTAAAAAGTGACTTTTTGACAAGTGTCACCATGAATAGTTTGTTTATCCTACTTTGGTATCCCTTTAACATGAAGATTTCAGTAATGTCTTAAGACTTAGTGAAATACTGGAAAGACATCTTCAAGAGTCTCGGTGGAGTGCTGTTTCTCGGGCTTCTGCTTGCCCACGTCTCCAGCCCAGGAGGAGGGTGAGGATGGCTATGCCCTCTATTACCTCTGATGCTTCCAGTCCTTCTAGGCCTTGGATGACCTTTCAAGATCAGATTGGTTTTTGGAAAAACATTTAAAAAAATAAGATGACTCTTTGTCTGAAAAGACAGAGATGGATCTCCTTTCCAAACGAGTATCCTGCCTCAATTGAACCCCAAAGAACATTTCCTTATTCTTAGAGCATCAAAAGACCATTCTGAATCACTTAAAAATAAATAACTACCCTCACTAACTCACTGCTATAGGGTCAATTCTGGCTCATAGAGACGCTACAGGACAGGGTGGCCCCTCTGGGTTTCACCGACTGCAACTCCTTACAGGAGTAGAAAGCCTCTCTTCTCCCTTGGAGCAGCCGCTGTTTCACACTGCCGAGCTTGCCGTTAGCTGTCCAGCGTGGAGTGCACTAAAGCACCAGGGCCACTCTCACCGAAGGAACCTCGACAGGGGTCAACACAAACCAGGAGAGGAACACACGTTTCTTTCTCGTCCACGGGTTTCTTTAATTTTCAGAGGCCTCTCCTTTCATCCAAATGTCCTCTGTCTTTTTTCCAATGATGGTGTTACAGCTTCCGGACATACCAATGGAGACACCAGGGAAAGGGAAAGGAGGAGATGTTCTCTGCTTTCAGACTGGTCATCTGAAAAGGCCCATTGTTTGACCAGGAGTCCTAGGTAGATCTAAACAAGGTAACGCAAGTCACTGTGGTGTGAATGCAAATTGTCCAGTTTGATTTTTATATATCCTTCTTTCTGATCCTTTGAATAAGTCTTCTTCTCTAATGTGATCAAGGTGGTGTCCCGATCAGAGCCCCCTTACTCCCCTTGACTGTGTAAGGCACACAATCTAGATTGGCCACTGAGATGATTTATGTTGGTCATGTGATTGGTACAAGTCTGAACAAGGGACCCACGTAGAAACCCTCAGGACAGCTGTCAGGGCTGATGCGTGCACAATGGGAGAAGGAGGGCTGCAAGTGGAGAACATCAATCTGGAGCTGCTGCGTTCATCTTGCTCACTGTACAGAAGTCTAAAGGCTAAAGCCACGGAGAGCAGCAGAGGGAGTGTGCTGGAGAGAGACCCCAAGCTTGGATGCAGCTAGATGATGGTGGCCAATTACTTATATGGCTCCTCTCGCTATAGTCTTTGTAAACGCCCCTCAAATGATTGGGTAGGGCTATGCAAACCATTATTCTGATCATGGTTAATGGATATACTCCAACATGTCATCTCCAACATGAGGTGCTTGTGACCCACCAAGGGGCTAGATAACTTGATAGAAGTGTAAATGAGGTATATGGTGTCCTGGAGGGGATTGGATTAGACCAACAAGGTATATGGAATCCTAATGTGGGGAATGGCCAGTTTCGCCAGCCCAGTAGGCTTAAAATGAGCTATTGCAGAGGTGGAAGGGAGAATCTCATGACTACCCCATATAGATGAGTCAAGTGTGGATTGTGTCCTTTGGACCTGAGACCTTTGATCTGGGAGCCTCCTTGATCCAGGAACCAGAAAGCTGTGACATCAGAGATGGTAACGGACAGCAAGAAGTAGTGGCAGAAAATTGGGACTTCAGAGGTATCAGAGCCGAGAGGCTGGCAAAAGGTAGTGCAGTGGACTTCCTGGATTTGGAGTGAGAAACCTGAGTGCCTTTGGACAGAAAGCTTGCTGGTGGACAGGGGTCTCTCTTGATACTCGGAGAACTTTGTGACACTTCCCTGAGCAGGGCAAGGCCAAAGAGAATCAGGGCTAAGAGGCTGTAGGCCAGAGAATACTGCCAAGAAGAGGCTGCCCTGATCAAAGAAATATATTCTGAGCCCTGTCCGATCCTGAGTCATAACCAGTTCCTGCCGTAATAAACCCCACCATCATGAATATTGTCTGAGCTCTTCGTGGCCATGGCAACAAATTATTGAGCCCAGCAGAGAAACGGGGAGTGCTGTGGGAGAGCTGGTTGGAGCAGAGGTGGTAGAAAAGGTTGGAGTATGGGCCATATCTGACCTCTGCCTCATAGAAACACACCTTAGGCTTTTTATCTTAATCCTTTGTGGGGGAAGTTAGAGGAGGTTAGATGCTGCTACCATGACATTATTACATGGGTATAAAGAAAGCTGCATCCTGCTCATCCCAGCTAGTGAATCATGAATGAAGGTTCAAACGTATTTTCATCTTTAATTCTCAGAGACAGATTTATGAGGGTGTTTTTTTCCTCTCTGAGAAACTGAGATAAGACTGCTTTGAAAGAAGGGGAACAAGCAGGCTTTATGGCAGCTGAAATCAAAGGGAAATAATAATCTGGAGAGAAAAGGGCATCCTCATGGGAGTGAGCGTGGGATCTTTTCGTTTCAGAGCAGTGAGAGCAAAATGGAAGGATTCTGGGCTATCACCTAACTTCGAACACAACAGTGGTAGATTATGCTACTGGTGATACATTTTTACCCATCGCTGTAGCTGGGTTCTGGTCATGTGGTTTTGTAGTGCCCTTAGCAATATTAGCAAGGAGTACTTCTCTGTTCTTCACTCTGCATTTGGGTATGCAATTGGCTTTGTCCAGGAATGGGTTAAAAGTTATGATGTCCAGGACCAAGACTAAGTCTTAAAAGACTTGCCCCTGTACTTCTGCTGTTACTACTAGGAGAACATATTTCGTTGGGCTAGCTACTAGTCCCAGGAGAAGAAGCAGAGATATGTGGAGCAGTGTCACTTCCAGCTGAGTCCAGCCTAGATCTTTGGACACCAACTCAGCTGCAGGATGAGTGCATGGAAACTCTATTGAAACTCAGTGTGACCACAGCTCACAGATCCATAAAAGTACATGATTCTTGTTTTAAGTCATTGATTTTGAGGATGATGTCTTTCATAGCATTACTATGATCAGGGCTAATGGGTATGCTTCAACATGTCATCTCACCTATAGATCCCTTATTAGTCTTCTGAAGATAGGATAGAGGACTCCTAAGTCCTATGTAGAATAGGGATGTGGAGAGAAAACGTTGACTCACTGCTTAATATAATAGGACCAGCAATGAATCCCACTGTGATTATTCAGAAATAAGTAGGTGGATGAAACTTTTGGGTAGAAAGAGAATGAGACTGTGACTTACAAAAATACTCATTCCATTCTGATCATTTGGTTCTGATGATTTGCTTTGGGTGTTTGTTTTGACCCTGTACCCAGAGAATGTAGAAGCAGCCCCCTAACGGTTACCAACTCTCTTGCCCTCATGTAGCTATCCTGGCTCCATCCTTCTACTGGTTTTCCCTCGTTAATGTCAGTTTGCATCAGCAAAGGCAAGGAGCCCTTAGGAACCTCTAAATGATGAGCCATATAGAAACGCAACGTTTTATTATTCCATAAATGGAAAAGCCAAGTACTTTTTCAGAGTGATTAAACTCAGCAACTAATCCATTATTGAGGTAATTACTTTTTAATTTGCTGAAATGTTAGAGCACAGCTGGCTGTGACATGGGGAAGAAAATGAACTGCTTATGGGTATCAGAAGCGAAGGAAGCAAACGAAGTATGACAATGGCAAAATGTTCTGCTCAGCACAACAGTATTTGATCTTCTCCCTCTCAGAACATAGTAGGACCATCTAGTTTTTCATGTGTGTGCTCCACCCATGCTCCTGCAATAGCTCTACTCCCTGGCTCTTCCCTAAGCTTCCAGGGATACTTAGACCATGGGTCTCCCCCAACATAGTGACTACAAGTCACTGTGTGTTCTCGAAAGAGTTACTTCCCTTCTCTAAGGTGAGTGTCCTCACCTGTAAGGAGGCCTTGTATAAAATTACTTCTAAGACCACATCTTGACTAAAAGTATATGTTGTGGACAAGGTCATATTTGGGATGTGAAACTTAGACAATAAAAAACCAAGAGACTGGTGTGGTACAGAGTTGAATGATGAGAATCACCAACACTCTTCTGGACAAGCAAGTGTCTGCAGACGTCAGGCCACATTCCTCAAACTGGACGTTCCCAAGCTTTGACAGCCTACTGGAGACTCACATCATTGATAGGTGGGTGAGGGTCCCAGGGTGGAGAGGTCAGGTTGAGTGGAAGGGTCTGGAACTTTAAAGAACTGAATTGAAAGGAGAGGACATCACTGCCCCATGGACCTCCGGATTGCTCCTGTGATCACTTTTCTGTCTTGATTGGGTTGGAACAGGATGGGACAGAGGTAAAACCTGGTTGGAGTCAGATCAACCTGGGTACAAATATATATTCTTCATGTACTAATTGTGTTACCTTGAGCCAATTCTCTAACTTCTGAACATCATCTTTTATGCTCATAAACCTGGAAAAATAATATCTATATCACAGTATTGCCAGTGTAATCAAAACAATATACATAAAATAAGATAGCTTCAACATAAACCATCATGGAGTTTAGTATCTTGCAAATTCTGGATAGTCTTAGCATAGTTCATTGTGAGTCAGCATTGACTTGGTGCCAGTGAGCAGGTGAGTTAGTAGAAATGTATTTGGGAGCAGGAGTTACACACTTCAAAATTTATCATTGGCGAGAAAGAGCCAAGCCTGTATCATTCAAATGACAGAGAAATAGAGCCATTGTGAGTTCCAAGGAATTATTTTAAGTAGTTTTGGAAGCTGGTTAAGCCATCCATATAAGGTGGTATCTGATGCTGGTCCTGCGCCAACAGTGTTAGCAGTTGGGAAGGGAAGATGGAAAAAATGACAGAGACCAAGCGAAGACTGGAAGTTGCTAGAGTGAATTGAAATCGCATCTATTTCTCATTTTGCAAATAGTCAGGAGGGTGACCTGCGGAAACTGGCGCCTGTCACCATGTTGCTGCATAGAGACCTGGTCCAGGACTTGGCAGGGGCTGAAGAGCTGCAAGCCCAACTGTTGCTCATTGCCAACAAGGTGAGCCAGCAGATCAGTGATAATGTGCTTGAGCTGCACTTGCACTTGGCTTCATACTCATCTTCAGAGCGTAGTAATGTTGGCTGCAGCTTCATTTCCTGTCTTCCAAATTTCAAGCAATTTTCTCTTGTGACCATCCCTAACTTAAAAACACATAACAATGGGAACTTGGGGATATGCAGATTTAGTTTAAATAATCCAGAACAGTATAATGACATAACTACCATTAATAAAGCTGGAGAGGGAGGTTCTGAGCACAAGAAAGCTTTTTTTTTTTTTTGTTAATCATGTTATTAGGGGCTCATACAACTCTTATCACAATCCATACATACATCAATTGTGTAAAGCACTTTTGTACATTCATTACCCTCATCAATCATCATTCTCAAAACATTTGCTCTCCACCTAAGGCCCTGGCATCAGCTCCCCATTTTTTCCCCTCCCTCCCTGCTCCCCCATCCCTCATGAATCCTTGATAATTTATAAATTATTATTTTGTCATATCTTGCCCTGTCTGAAGTCTCCCTTCACCCACTTTTCTGTTGTTCATCTCCCAGGGAGGAGGTCACATGGAGATCCTTGTAATCGGTTCCCTCTTTCCAACCCACCCACTCCTCCCCGCTCCCATTATTGCCACTCTCACCACTGGTCCTGAAGGGATCATCCGCACTGGATTCCCTGTGTTTCCAGTTCCTATCTGTATCAATGTACATCCTCTGGTCTAGCCAGACTTGTAAGGTAGAATTGGGATCATGATAGTAGAGGAGGAGGAAGTATTTAGGAACTAGAGGAAAGTTGTATGTTCCATCATTGCTACATTGCACCCTGACCGGCTCATCTCCTCCCTGAGACCCTTCTGTAAGGGGATGCCCAGTGGCCTACAAATGGGGTTTGGGTTTCCACTCTGCACTCCCCCACTCATTCTCTATGGTATGATTTTTTTGTTCTGATGATGCCTGATACCTGATCCCTTCGACACCTCGTGATCGCACAGGCTGGTGTGCTTCTTCCATGTGGGCTTTGTTGCTTCTGAGAAAGCTTTTTGACTCCAGTTCCAGGTCATGGAAGAAAAATTTGCAAGCGAATGTTCATTTATGTGTTGGCATTCAAGCATCAATGCTGACCAAGCTAAAGGAGGGAAACATCTATTTTCTGTTTACCTAGACTGCATGTGGTAACTGCTTAAAAGTAAATATGTAAATAAACAAACCTACAAGGATAAGTATCTGTTGTAGGCTGGGATCTCTAGAGAAGCAACACCAGTGTGCTTCTTCCATGTGGATTTAGTTGATGCTCCACTTAGATGGCTATTTATTTGAAGTCAAGCCTTTAACACACTAGCTGTTGTTCCTTCTGATAGCTGGGCACCATCTAGTTTCTTCACTACACTCTGCTAAAGCATCCGTATCTTCAGTAATCTCTTGAGCTTTTCTGTCTTGGTGGTCGTAAGGTCTCTCTGATCTGTGCTCATTTATTTAATTAAAAAATCCAACTTTATTAATATCATAGGATAATCATATCAATTTTTTTAATGGAGGATAATTACATAATATTGGGAATCATGCTCTGGCCAAGTTGACAAATTGTATGGGGGACTGAATTTATTTCATAATAGATACAAAGAAAGTACTTTAATGAGCACTGATTTTTGTTTAAAATAGCATCCTATTCAGTGAAGGTTTACACAGTAGTTCAGACACCTATTCAAGAGCTTCCACACAAGTTTTCCAGTGATGTGGGTTATGTTCTCCACAATGCCTAGGCATTCCCATGATTTCCATTCTGGTTGTCCCATTTCCATGAATCAAGTTTCCTTTCTCCCTTACATTTTTATCTTTATTTAAAGTAATCGTTGACCATTTGGAGTGATATACGTGATTTTAAAAAAGAGTTAAATAATTATAGGAGTTGTTCAAGATGAACACTGATTTAAAAATATAAATAAAAGGACTACAAATGGAACCCAGCAATTCTGTTTCAAGAATGCAAGCATCACTCCATATTACAAACCTAATATCAGTACTCTTCCTGTTAAAAAGTTAAAGAACTGATTTATAAACTTAAATGTGTGTGATTTGAAGGAGAGAAAGCATTAAAAGAGGGATATGTGGAAGGAAAATTTATTGTCTACATCAAAGTTCGTTCAGCTTGGGCTATTGCCACCTTTGCAAGTTTTGATGTGCTTTGGGGCCAAGTGGCCCAGAATCTGAGAACAATGTGGCAAATTGACAAAATAGCCTGAGGGTTCTTTAGAGGAAACAGCCTGTGCAAATAGAAATAAGGGGAATTGTAGGGACTTTAACTAACTTTTAACTAAGGCTGTAGGATCTAGAAATACCACCAGGAAGAGACCAAAGGTAGAGAACCTTTTCTTCAACATAAACTTTGGATGTCTGGCCTATCTCCAGTCATTAGGAGGGTCATTCAAAGAAGACAGCTACTGTCAGTAATGACTATTATATGGTAAATCTTTGAAATTATAGGTAAGCAACAATGTGAATATTAATACTATCAGTTATTCTAACATGCAAGAGAAAAATCACTCTTTAACATGGTACTATGGTTTCTTCTCAGTATATTTATCTTCACACTTAGAAAATCTCAAGCTGCAAGAATGTAAGAAAAATTCAAGCCTTAAGTTGTGATATTGAAGGGTTCAATGGGCATAATGCAGGGAAAATGTAGGATGCACCAGAAGATGATGGAAGAAATACACAGTCACTGTGCCAAAGCAATGGGGTGACCTGTGAGAACCACTGATATTAAAGGAAGAAGTCCAAGCTTTATTGATGAAATTAGTAAATACAAGGTTTTTGGAATTTAAGGAATACTGATTGAAATGTTTCCAAAAGCTTATGAAGCACTGGAAGTACACACTGGTCTATGCCAAGAAATAACTACCTGGCCAACTGAGTAGAAGAAATCCATTTGTGCCATTCCAAAAAGGGATAACCCAACAGAATGTGGAAATATTGAATAATATCAAAAATACCACATGCAAGTAAAATTTTGCTGATTTCAACATCGATTTCAGCAACACATCTCCAGTGCCCTGCCGGAAACTCAACCTGGATTCAGAAGCTATTGTGGCACAAAAGATACTATTACTGATGTCAGATGGATCTTGGCTGAAAGCAGAGAACACCAGAAAGCTGTTTACTTGTGTCTTATTGAATATGTGGAGGTGTTTTACTATGTGGATCATAACAAATTATGAATAGCATTGAGAAGAAGGGGAATTCCAGAACACTTACTTGTGGCTATGCAGAAATTGTACATAGATCAAGAGACAGTAGTTCAAAAGTAACAAGAGAATATTACATGGTTCAAAATCAGGAGCGATGTACATCAGGAATATATCCTTTCACCATGCTTATGCTAAGCGAATAACCCTAGCAGCTGGCCTATATGAAAAGAGATGTAGCATGAGGTTTGGAGGAAGGCTTATTAGCAACTTGTAATATGCAAAAGATGACATCTTGATCGCTGAAAGCAAGGGGAGAAGCCCTGGCTTATGAACATCAAAGACTGCCATCCCCAGTATGGATTGCAACTCTATTTAAAGAAACCCAACTCTTCACAGCTGGACCATCACGGTAAACAGAGAAAACATTGAAGTTGTCAACGATTTCATTTTGTTTGAATCCACAGTCACAGCTCATAAAAGCAACAGTCAAGAAATCAAATGATGTATTGCATTAGGCAAATATGCTGCACGCACCTTTTTTTTCTTTAATCATTTTATTGGAGGTTCATACAATTCTTATCACATTCCATACATACATCAATTGTGTAAAGCACATTTGTACATTCATTACCCTCATCATTCTCAAAACATTTGCTCTCCATGTAAGCCCCTGGCATCAGCTCTTCATTTCCGCCCCCTCTCTCGCCGATCCCCCCTCCCTCATGAACTTTTGATAATTTATAAATTATTTGTAAATTATTATTTTGTCATATCTTACACTGTCCAACGTCTCCCTTCACCCATTTTCCATTGTCCATCCCCCAGGGAGGAGGTTATATGTAGATCCTTGTAATCAGTTCCCCCTTTCCACCCTACCCTCCCTCCACTCATCTGGTATTGCCACTCTCACCACTGGTCCTGAAGGGATATCTGTCCTGGATTCCCTGTGTTTCCAGTCTTTTCTGTACCATTGTACATCCTCTGGTCTAGTCAGATTTTAAGGTAGAGTTGGGGTCATGGTAGTGGATGGGGAGGAAGTATTTAGGAACTAGAGGAAAGTTGTATGTTTCATCGTTACTACACTGTACCCTGACTGGCTCGTCTCCTCCCTGTGACCCTTCTCTAAGGGGATGTCCAGTTGCCTACAGGTGGGCTTTGGGTTCCCACTCCGCACTCCCCCTCATCACAATGATATGGGTTTTTGTTCTTTGATGCCTGATACCTCATCCTTTCGACACCTCGTGATCGCACAGGCTGATGTGCTTCTTCCATGTGGGCTTTGTTGCTTCTGAGCTAGATGGCTGCTTGTTTTCCTTCAAGCCTTTAAGATTCCAGACGCTATATCTTTTGATAGCTGGGCACCATCAGCTTTCTTCATCACATTTGCTTATGCATACATTTGTCTTCAGTAATCCTTTCTGGGAGGTGAGCACACAATGATATGACTTTTTGTTCTTCGATGACTGATAACTGATCCCTTTGACACCTCCTGATCACAAAGGCTGCACACAACTTTTTAAAGCGCATAAGTGAAATGATGTCACTTTGAGTCCTAAGATGAGCCTGGCCTGACCCAAGCCATGGGATTTTCCATCATTTCATAGGCAGGTGACGGTTGGGCAATGAATATGGAAGACTGGAGAAGAATTGATGCATTTGAATGACAGTGCTGGTGAAGGCTATATGGAAAGTATCAGGGATTTCTAGAACCAACCAATTCATTTGGAACGAAGTACAAAACTTATTTTGAAAGAATTCTCCTCAGAAGCCAGAGTAGTGGGACTTTGTCTCATAGTCTTTGCACGTTATCAGAAGAGACCAGTCTCTGGGAAAAAAGGCATTATGTTTGACAAAAGAGGGTCAATGAAGAAGAAGGCTCTTGACATATGGGCTGACATGGTGGCCATAATGAGCGGAAACATCACAGTAGTAAGGAGGGCCCAGGACTGGGATGCAGGTCATTCTGCTGTTCATGGAAGTCAGAGTGAGTTTGAGGGCACCTAACAACAGCAACAATAGCAAAGACAATGATGTTCCGTTGTATAAATAGACCATAATTTAAGTCATCACTCCTCTCTTGTTGGGCATTCAATTAATTTATTTTTCTTCCAATTCTCTGTCTTTACAAACCAGTGGTTCTCAACCTATGGGTTGCAACCTCTTTGGGGGTCAAATGATCTTTTCCCATGGGTCACCTGATTCATAACAGTAGCAAACTTACAGTTATGAAGTAGCAACAAAAATAATTTTATGGTTGGGGTCACCAAAATGTAAAGAACTCTTTAAAGGGCTGTGTCATTAGGAAGGTTGAGAACCACTGTTACAAACAATGCTAATACGGCAAGCCTGTGATTTAATCTTTTTTACATATCCTTAAGTACTTCCTTTGGGTAAATTTCCATAAGTAAAAATGATAATTCTAAGGCCATGTACTTTATAGTAATTGTGATTCTATATATTTCCAACTTGCTTTCTGGAAAGTTATGCCAACTCACATGCCCAACAGCAGTGTAAATTGGCTCCGTTCATAAGTAATTCCACTGAAGGAATTTCTGTGATAGCTCTTAGTGTAGTGAATTTGATGTCCAACAATCACTTATAAAATCAAATCTAGTCATTTCACTAATAACATCCTGAAAGGGAACTTGTATTTCAGCCAGGATAGAGGCTTGGAGGCTGAGTTATGGTGCGTACTTGCAAACTTCTCCCCATTTGGAATAGTGCAATAAATCGTAATGGCACATATAAAACTTAAATTTAAGTGAATCTGACCAAGTATGTTAATTTCTCATGTTATAAGTATAGGTAAGTAATAACAGACTCTATATCAGAGGTCTGTATAAACATTAATCATTTTAATTCCTATATAATAAGCACTCAACCTAGCACATAATAAGCGCTTAAAATATTAACCATTATTATTTTAATTAGGAAAGAATATTTAGGAAAACTTGACTAGTCTAGAAAGAATTAAGTGCCTACGTAGAGGGTATGTTAAAAAATATTTGCTTACTGAATCCAATTTTTCAAACCAGACAAAACACATGATGCTAAGTGGGGTAAGCTTTCTAGAAAGAGAACATATTCAGTGATTTGAGAAATTATGGGCTATAGGCACTTAAAAGAGACGCTGGACTAGAGTAAGAGAAGCCTTGCTAGGTATATTGGATAGTGGGGCTTTGAGTGTCTCCTGGAGGGAATGGGGGGGGGGGATGATGTTTCTGAGTGGCTTGATGGAAAGGTGAGGTGACCCGACAAGTGACATGTTCAAGAAGATCGTCTGGGGAATGCATTTGTTGAGATAGGAGTGAGAGGGGTGGAGGATGAGTGATTGGCAGGTGCAAGGAGTCGTTGAGATGGAAGTGACAACGACCTAAGTGCAGACATGTGAATACTTTCTTTCATGATTCTCTCTCTCTCCATTCCTCCCTCCTTATGACTCTCCATCTTACCCATCCTACCTTCTACCTGCATTCTTTTTCTCAGCTGAGTCAGACATCAAATAAAAGCCAAAGAATTATTGAATTCTTCCAGAATCCAAATGAACGAGAAAAGAATGGGAGGTCTGACATCCCCCTCTAGGACTTTTTAAGAGGAGAAATCAGATAGATTTTACTAACTGCTACATTTCCTCATCTTATTTCTTCTCAGCTCAAGAACATTCAATAATTGATTCCACAAATATCTATTGTGCACCCACTATATAGCAAGCATAATTTGAAAGCTTCAGATGAAGTAGGGATTAAATCAGACACATCTGTAGTACCAATATTAGGGCAGGAGCAGAAGGCCCTGTAGGCTTTCAGGAGATCTTTTAGCTTAGTGAAAGGTGCTGTGATTAGTCTCTTCCCTCCTCGTAGAAGAGGGGAGAGTTACTACTCTTCCACCCAAGCAGAGAATGGAGGTATATGGGAACAATTCATAAAGATTGGGGTGACTATAAGAAGAGGGAGTAGATTAGCTATCTGATTAGGCTGAGCATATTGAAATATTCTAGGATTAAACTTCTAGTAACAGAATGATCATAAATCTATGGAATCTTCCTGGAGCTTTATAACAGATGTAAAAGGACATTTGAAGATTGAGGTGCTTGGCATAACTCAGATGGCAGATTCTGGTGTAGGCCAAACTCCATCTTTAATTAAACTTTCAAAGAAGTCTGTTAAAAAATTAAATCAGCTAAACTTGTAGAATTTTAGCTTGTCACTGTCGTAAGAAGCCTCTAGTTTTCTTATTGCCTTAAAGTATAACAGGTTTTGTGTCAGCGGGGCTAGGTCATGGTTCCTAGTGGTTTGGTAGTCAAGACCTAGAAATCCTCCATGATGTGACCTAGCAACGTGATCAGGTACATAATGAGATCTGCTATGGGCAGCAGATCAATTGTAAATAATCATTGTGGAATGCAACATCCTATTCTAATCAGAGCCCTGATGCAATTAATTGAAAGAACATTTCCTCATGGTGCTTCCAGTGTAAGTGGATGCTGTGTAACAGCTTGCTTGCTTTTTGCTGCGTCTGAATCCTGCATCTAGCTCATCCACCTCTCATTCTTTGGACTTGAGCCAGCAGACGGCCTGCATAGCCTAGCAATTTTCAGAGACATGCTATCTGATTTGCCAATCTTGGATTCATTCACCTCTGCACCATAACCCTGACCTGCTGACTGTAGATTCATTTCTCTTTGCAGCCATCAGCCTGGTGCCTTTCTGACAATCTTGCGTTCATTATTCTCCATGTAGCTACACAATTTAGGAGAAGCTTCCAGCCTGCTATCTGACCCATGAATTTGGAATCTGTTTGGATTTGGACTTGTCTTCTTCTATAATTATGTAAGCCATTGTCTTGGCTCACCCTCTCTCTCTCTTTACACACACACACACACACACACACACACACACACACACACTTCACTGATTTTGCTTCTCCAAAGAACCCAGCTTAAGACATTACAACCGTTTCCAAAGCAGGAAATGAAATTTCACAGCTGCATGCAGTTCTCTTCCATCAGCCATCACAAAAAAATGAGGTTTCAGCAAAACGACTTTTACGAAAATGTTCACTGTGACTAGAGAGAACCTTCCAAGGTGATGCCACTGGATGCACCAGCTCAGAGTGAGTTGCTGCATGCTCGCCTAGCATGAAAAATGCATACTACAAAAGCGCCGCTCCACATAGGATAATTCCAATTTGTATATGTCCCTCTGGTATATATCTCCTTACTCCAGCCTTTCTAAAAAATCACAAAATTGTTCTGGAATCTTACAGTCTCAGTCTAATCCCACAGAGAGTTAATACTATCAATTTTGTATCAAAACCATGTATCAAGGAACGATCAGCTGCTTTAACAATTAAGACAATATAAAACTTCTAATAGTAAATTCTATTTTCTAGTAGTTCTCAAGATTTTTTTTCAAGATTCTTTTATACTTTTAAAAATTATTGAAGACCCTAAGGAGCTTCTTTTTAAAAAAAAAAAGTTTTATTGGCATATACATACCATACAATTCAGTGGTTTAAATATATTAAAAAGTTGTGCAATCATCACCAAAATTTCAGAACATTTTCTTCATTCTTGTACCCATTATAATTAGCTCTCATTACCCTGCAACCTCTCCTGCCATCATCCTAATAAAGTATTAATCTTATTACTCTCTCTATAGTTTTACCTATCCTGGCTTTCATATATAGAAAAGCATACAAGATCCTCAACAATGACTACAAAATAAAACACAGAAAAATGCCCCAATCCTGTGAGAGCAGAAGACCATAGAAAATAGAACAAATTATAAAGGATAAAAAGGGAAAACAAATGATAGCATGTTCAATTTTAACCTAACTATATCTACACTAGTCCACTTCCAATGTACTCTATCTGAAGGCAAGTCTATTCACACCCCTCCTTGGTCAATAGGAAAGGGGAATTCAATGGAGGCTTACTCCACATGGGAACTCTGCAAATACATTTTGGGCTTTCACTGTCATTCATTCCCTTCTGCAACCCAGGTGCTGAGAATTTAAGCTCTTATATAATTCCTTCTTCTGATCTTGGATGTTATTATTTATAATCTTTGGATCAAACAGACTGGTGTGTTCCTTCTATGTGGATTTAGCTGGCATCTCGCTTGGATGGCTGATTGTTTTTAAGATAAATCTTCATGGATGCTATTCCTTTTGACATCGGGCACCATCTGACTTCTTCACCTCTTCGCCGTAGCATCCATAGCTTCAGTGATCACTTTATGAGGGCAAGTATTGGGCAGGGCCATGCCATAAGAGCTAATTGTTTTTAGATTAAGGTTTACAATTATGTGCTAGCTCAAAATCCATTTATATATCTAAATATATATATATAGATTTAGCTACATAGATATATACTATCTTCAGATATCTATATCCATATATTTCTGATCCACATAAAAGGCAGTATTATCAGCTGGTTGAGAAATAATTTAAGCAACCACCATGAAACATCTGGTAATTCTAATAGTATCATTAATCTAGCCTGTGCTATAGAACGTATAGTACTATCGAGAAAAGGGACATATACATGTAGAGTGAAGATTGTTAGACTAAAATGCATGGGGTGTTCACATATACAGGTTAGAAACTTCAGTAATTGAATACTGTTTAAGAAAACAATGAGGGTTCGACACCAGGAAGACATTTCAATCATGTTTATTCACTAAGGCAAAAACTATGCAGGACTAAGACACGTCATAAAAAGCAATGAAAGTGTGAAAATAGCAAGTGAGTTTTTAACACAAATCCACTGATTTCCGAATCTGAACTATTGGGATAGCAGTCCTCTGCTACTTTCTCACACCAGGTGTTTCAGCTCTAAGTTCAAAAGAGTAGTGCAGGTCTTTTAGTCTGTAATAGTGGGTAAGGTGAAGTCCAGTTCCTTAAATGGGGCTTCCAAATGAAATAATTTTAATGTGGTCCATGAAGAATGCTGTACACCTAGAAGAAACAAAAATCTAAAAATTAAGTTAACCTATAGCACACAGCCAGAGTCACTGAGGGCTGAAAAGAAACTCAGTCAAAAATTCATGATTAGCAACATATACTGGGAAGATACTCCCACTGTGAGTCTATATAAGTAATGTTCAGTGTTTTCCCCAAGGACAGGCTACCCCTCTAATGGGAGTCAAATCACCTTCTCAGAGCTAGACATATCTCCCCCCACTTTTCATCATGAATTCCTATTGAAATTCACTGATCATCATTGTAGGAGTGTCTATTAATTTGGCTTGATAGTGGGACAATACTATCTTGCAGGAACTATTTGATCCTGTCCCTCTCCCCTGTAAATTAAAAAACAAAACAAAAAACCCTGAGCCCAGCTAAGGTCAGGCCTCCCTAAGGACCTTTTTAATAGGAGATGTACTTATTCATTGTTTATCATATTATAGGATTTAAAAAATAAAGATTTATAATCAGTTCATTTTAAATTGAAGTGGTCTAATAAAAAATTCACTTTTTAAAAACAAAGAAACTGTGATTTTTTTGAAAATATCTTTAATGTGTGAATTCATAGAAGACTGCTGGGTTCAAATAGCTGCTTGTGCATTCAATCTGTTGCCGATGCCGCTTTTGTTGAAGTGTATGAAGAAAATCTGGCCTCACACAGATACGTAAATTGGCAAAACACAGTAGAGTTCCTAAACACATCTCGCTAACCAGCACTCCGTGATCCTCATGCTCCACGTTGACAATTGCTACGCAGTTGGAATCACTTGATGACAGTGGATTCTAATTTCCAGAGGCATGGGAGGAGGCTGTGCCTTGCCACCAGAGAGGACCCACTTCTACGAAACAATGAAATAAATGCTCACTGATCGGATGTAAAGAGCCGACGCCACACAGCTCAGGCTTGCAGCAGAGGTTAATAAGGAAGAGCTAGAAGTGAACTCTATACATTTGGTTTAAAAAAAATTACATCAGGAGGTGCTCCATAAATTGTGGCAATTAACATTTTAAAATGAATGATAAGCTGAATACTTGCAAAACAATAATGGTAATTTTTATTTAACATTTCCAATAGGCCAAATCTGATCTAAGGACATTGCATGTCTCATTAACAAATTTAATCTTCACAACAATTCTGTAAACTCAGTACATGTAATAAAGAAACCAAGCACAGAGAATGTAAGTAAACAGCCCAAGTACACAGAGCTAGTAAATGGCAGAACTGGGATCCCAACCCATGTAAATAGGCTCCAGGCTCTATATTCTTAATCAGTGCACTGTATTGCATTGTACAAGAACAATAGTGATGGAACAATGATAGTATGATGTGTTTCAGCCTATTTTTAGTGGTGGAATTCTTTCTTTAGATGAAACTTGATGCAGAACTCCATATTCTAAATCTGAACTGCTCTGGTTCCTCCTGGGGATACAGGGAGGCTTGGAAGATATCCAGAAAGCTGAAGGGCAGGACTTAAAATTGACTGCAATAGTTTCTCATTGCTGCTGCAACAAATTAGCACAAACTTAGAATGTTACAACAATGCCACCCCCCCATAGTTCTGGAGGTCAGAAGTTTTGCTTCAATGGGCTAAAACCAATGTCACCAATATCTTGTTCCTTGTGAAGGCTCTAAGGGAGAATCGGGTTCCTTCTTTTTTCCCAGTTTCTAAAGGATGCCACAATTTTTGGCTTGTGGTCCTTTCAAAGCCTTCAATTCTATCCACCCTGGTTTCTGCTTCTATGATCACATCTCCTTTTTTCCTATAAAACTTTCTGCCTTCCTCTTTCATCTTTTTAAAAAAATTATTTAAATCATTTTATTGGGGGCTCAAACAACTCTTTTTGCAATCCATCTTTTGACTGTCTTTGTGACTACATTCGCCCACCTGAATCATCAAGCATTCTCTCCCTACATCTTTTTATCCCATTTCTACCTTGTAAGGTAACATAATTACAGGTCTAGGGATTAGGACATACATTTTCTTGGAGTTCATAATTCTGCCTACCGCACTCACCACAATGTTGCACACCAGAGGGGACAATCAGGAGATATGAAGTGTTGACATGCCCTCGTGGAGCAGAGGGAAGTTTTGGTGAGGTCTTCAAGGCGGGTAGGATTTTCATGTTGGACGAAGATTCCAGGTGGGCAGTGTGAGCAGAGTCACAGTGGTTATACTGAACTCGACATGAGCAGGTTGATTGGAAGGAGATGGCACAAATTAAAGCAAGGAAAGGCGAGTTGGAAAATAATGGGAAGAAACACTGGACGCAGCCCTGGTGAAGCAGTGGATTTAAATATTTGGTGGTAACTTCAAAGTCAATGGCTCAAATCCACCAGTGGCTCTGTGGAAGAAAGCTGCAGCTCTCTCTCTGTAAAGAGGGAGAAACCTTGTCATCGGTTCCCCCTTTTCCAATCTACCCTCCCTCCACCCTGCCAGTATCACCACTCACACCACTGGTCCTATAGGGCTCATCCGCCCTGGATTCCCTGTGTTTCCAGTTCCTGTCTGAAACAGTGTACATCGTCTGGTCTAGCCAGACATGCAAGGTTGAATTGGGATCATGATAGTGGGGGAAGAAGCATTTAGGAACTAGAGGAAAGTTGTATGTTTCATCATTTCTAGATCACACCCTGACTGGCTCTTCTCCTCCCCGAGACCCTTCTGCAAAGGGATGTCCAGTGGCCTACTAATGAGCTTTGGGTATCCACTCTGCACTCCCCCCCTCGTTCACAATGATAAGATTTTTTGTTCTGATAATACCTGATACCTGATCCCTTTGACACCTCGTGATTGCACAGGCTGGTGTGCTTCTTCCATGTGGGCTTTGTTGCTTCTGAGCTAGATGACTGCTTGTTTACCTTCAAGCCTTTAAGACCCCAGACACTATATCTTTTGATAGCCGGGCACCATCAGCTTTCTTCACCACATTTTCTTATGTACCCATTTGTCTTCAGTGATGGTATCCTGGAGGTGAGCACACAATGATATGATATTTTGTTCTTTGATGCCTGTGACCTCCTCCCTGAGGGACGGACAACAGAAAAGTGGGTGAAGGGAGATGTTGGACATGAAAAGATACGACAAACTAATAATTTATAAATTATCAAGGGTTCATGAGGGAGGGAGGAGCAGGGAGGGAGGGAAAATGAGGAGCTGATGTCAGGGGCTTAGGTGGTGAGCAAATGTTTTGAGAATGATGAGGGCAATGAATGTACAAATGTGCTTGACACAATTGATGTATGTATGAATTGTGATAAGAGTTGTATGAGCCCCTAATAAAACAATTATATAAAAAAAGCGGGAGAAACCCTAGTCTCAGAAACCCTAGAGACCAGTTCTGCTTGGTCCCATTAGGTTGGTATGAATTAGAACCAGGTCAATGGCAATGGACAACGCTGAAGCAAAGCTGGGGTTGGCATCTCACATCTTTAACAGGGAACTTGGGGGGCAGGATTTGCACAAATAATCTAGTATAATGCATGCTCTTTTCTGGAAATCAGGGCTAGTGTAGCTAGTCTTCTAAGAATATGTAATGTACATTTTTTTTGTGATTAACACTACTGGACTTTATTTTTCCGGAATCATTTAGCCACTTTTTGTTGTTTGCTTGCTTTTGAATTGAGTGTGGGAGTTTGTAAGTAAATTCACCCTCATTCCTGGGACTTCAGAATGTAAAATTCAACCTAGGATCATTGTAAAAGTAATTAGCTAAGTCAAAATAAATCCCTAGTGAAGTAGGGTAGCTCTTAATCCTTAATCTTAATGGATGTCTGGTGTCATTATAAGAAGTAGGGAAAAGCACACAGAGGCAATATGGCTTTCTTTCTGTACTGAGACATTTCCTAACACACCTCTCCTTTTATTGGTTGAAGATGAAACAGTTTATGATCTAATAATATTTTACTCTGATCTTTTGAACATGAGAGGTCAGTTTTAAGTAAATGCATCTAAAAGATGTCAACTACTGTGTTATAATTTGTTTGACCAAAGATTTTATTTGTCTTTTTCTTGTATGAATTGTTCTTTTTGCTAATTGCCATTGAATTGATTCTGACTTATGAGAACCCATGGGTTTTCAAAACTGTGACCTTTTGAAAGCAGGCATCTAAGAAAAATAACAAGCAAAGTTGAATATGTAAAATAAAGTGAAGGAAATTTTGCAAACTCCTTTGATTTTCACTAACTTCAAGGGGGAGAAGGAAAGGTATTTGGGAAGATTGAAAGGAGAGGGAGAGTGGGTGCTGGGAAATGGGGGTGAATACATAGGCCATAACAACTTACCAGTAATAGTGTAGGCTGAAATTCTTCTTATTGTTATTAATATTCACTGGGAGTTAATACATACACATAGATCATATCACTCCATGGTTCAATCACGTCAAGCAGAATTGTACAATTGCTACCACAGTTTCCAAACATTCTTTTTCTTCCTAAACTCTTTAACATTCTCTCCCTTTTATGCCCCCACCCAACCCTCGACTATTTTACCCTCCCCGCCCCCCAAAACCCTTATTCTACTTTCTGTCTCTATAGGTTCATCAGTGCTGAGTTTCACAGACCAAACCCCCCAGAAAAACATATAGCACAACTTCAAGACCTCTGATGACATCACACCTCTGAGATACACCCTAATATGAACGAACAAAAATCCAGAACATGTTGAAAACCTTATCAGGTCCAGCATGCATCAATTGACAAAGTTTTAATTGTGCAAAGTCAGATGTATGCCTTTGATCTTCTATAGCCATCTCTCCAATGCCCTTTCCTTCCACCCCTCAATTGTGGACAGAGGGAGTTCACCGGAGGCTGGCTTCCTATGTAGTTCCCACAAATGAATCTTGGGCTCCCACTGTAGTCTTCTGAAAACCGATTCTCACAATTTAGGCTCTGCTACTAACCCCACCTTTGATTTTGGATTATGAGGGTTTTGCTTGACACAGTAATGAATATAAGCTTTTGCTTGGAGTCTAAGAGCTCCACTGAATATTTTTGATCACGGAAGTGATACAGTCAAAATAGTCAGTGGAAGCCTTCGAAATGTTTTCTTAAAAATTATTATTTACTTGTCATTTGTCATGGATTGAATTGTGTCCCCAGAAAAAAACCAGGTCAAGTTGACCGTGTCCTGAGTCTCTGATTTAGCAGTTATGTAATTATATCACATGGCAGTTATGTAATGATAACCCATGGTATGATCTAATGTAAAAAGCCAATCAGTTGTAAGAGAATTAATGGTGGAACATAACATCCTTATTCGCATCACCACCCTGATCTGATGTAAGGCAACTCTCTCTGGGGTGTGGTTTGCAATCAAAGATACAAGGAAAGACCAAGAAGCTGAAGAAGAAAGAGAATGTTTTGAAACTGATTGTCATAGCAATTGTACAACACTGCTCGATGTGATTGAACTAAGGACTATGACATCTGTATTAGCGCCCAATACAATGATTTTGGGCAAAAAAGTGGTTTATACACCAATGGGCAGGCCTTTGAAGACTATGAAGAGGCCAGAGTTGGGGCTGGGAAAAGGGAAGAGGAGAGGGGTGGGGGAGGGACAAGACAAAGAGTATTTAACATGAACTAATTAATAAAAATAAAAATTGTTTCTTGGAAAAAATATCCCTCCAGATTCCTAATCCCTCAGATCTTAATATTGGTCTGAGTGGCTGGAAAAGGAGGAAAAGTAAAACTGAAGTGGAGTCTTTACTGATGGACAAGTCCATTTCAAACTGAAACAAAACCAAGATACCAGGAAAAAAGACATGAACAGAGGTCAGAGGGCCTTCTACCCCCATGAAAGAAAAGCTAGGAAAGGACCAGGTCTTGGTCCTGGGGCCGCTTAGATCCAGGGAAAGGGTGGTGCAGACTCATGGAGATCCCTAAGGAATGCCCGGTCTACAGATGCTAAAAGGGGACAAAGAGGTTCCTCCTCATCTGTGAGCCAACACAGAGAGAAAGCCTTTCCTTCAAACCTGTGCTGTGAATTTGCACTTCTAGCCTCCTACAAGTTCTGTCATAACAGCTCTGGGTACCCAGAGCTTATTTTTAAAATGTCATATGGTATAAATTGGGTAACCATACAAGGTTAGGCTGGACCATGTTAGTAGGTCATAGCACTAGAGTATTGGTAATTTTGTATGTTTCAATGTATGGATTTATTCAAATTAACGGGAAGCTGCCTTGAAATTTCTGGCTTTGGAATGGCATCTAGAATCTGTCCTTCTGCCAAGAGCACAGCTGCTGACTCACTGGTAGCCGCTGAGTCCTGCCAGCTGGGAGATGGGTAACACCCAGGGGAGGAGTCCTCAGAACCATGAATACTCTCCCTTCCTGGACCCCTGCCTGGTGGAGTTAGTTTCCAGCCCAACATCAGCGAACCCTGTTGTGGCAGTTCTTCTGGCAGAGGCAGATTCTCCAGGGGAAGATGTGTCAGCCAGTGGTGCTGTCTTCTTCAACTTCCCAGGATTGGGAAGGGCAGCTGGTGGCTTCAAAGAACTGCTGCTGCTTCCCTGCGGGGTCTCGCAGAGATGTCACCTGGTTTGCCGGGTCATCACACAGCCAGATGGCCTGTGGTGAGCCCCTTTGAGAAGAAGAAGAGACTGATAGGTCAAACGTTTTAGGTAGTTTAAGAAAAGGAGATGTGGGGACACAGAGTAAGAGGAGGAGGGAGAGGGAGAAAGTGAAACAATGAGCGAGGCAGAGAGAGTGATGACGGAGAGATTGAGAGAGAATTGGAACTGAAGCATGGATATAGAAATCTAGTTTCCTGGATGTCTAACTCTGATTTAATCTAGGATCAGAAAACAGGCTGCTGAACTGTCCAAATTCTGAATGATGACGGCAAATGTTAAAAAATGGTTGGATCACTGAGTTTATGTGAAAAATCTTAAAATATAAAACATATTTACTATAATATATAAATGTAATATAAAACATATTGTTGGAATTTTAAAAAATAACGTAATTATATTAAGTCCATTTACTCATCGCACGATGATTCAAAATGAGCACCGCACTGTGGATTGCAATTTTGGCTCCCCAGTTTTCGTGTCACTTTGTATGTTTTCTTCTTCCTGGCCTTAATGATTTGAATCAGCAAAATGACCTAGTCTGGTGGGGTTTTTTTGTTAAAAGGGATAGACCTTGGAGAGCAACTTTGGCTATCTTACTCCATCCCATCCTAGTGGGGCCACAGCAGCTCTGGAATCCTTGGCTCACTTCTTATTTTCCATTTATCCAGGTGGTGGAGTTGAATCCATTTTATGAAGACCTTTGGCCCATCCACACTTCACCTAACGGAGACTTCTAGGCTTTCCCAGGTTTCTAAGGTCCTCTCTCTGCTTGCTTCAGATTCCTTGAGCCATCTTTTCTTTCTCCTGAAGTGGAGACATGTCATCATTGAGGGCAAAATCAGAAACCAAACATGTCTGCTAATCAGAAGAATTTGCTGCTCCCCACCCCCCACCCCTAATTGTCCTGATCAAATCAAGGTGGATATGACCGGATTCTGAATGTGAATGCAATAGCATGAAATAAGACATCAGATAAAAACAAAGGAGATTGATGGAAATACATGGCCAGTGCACAAAATCCAAGGCACCTGGTAGATTTCTATTACCGATTTTTCCACTTGGGGAAAAGATTATTTTTTGCTGCTTTCTCTCAGTGCAGTAGGGAGAAGGTTGTGGTTTGGGCTGAAAAAGTACTCTTATTATCCACTCCTATTTTTAGAACTTTTAGATGTCTAACTTATTGACTCGGGCTTATAACTTAGGCCTGTAACCTTTAGAAAAAAAATGACCCTTTCCTCTTGAAATTTGTCATGCATGATTTTTTCCCAGAGAAGATTTTTCTTCTGGGTGAAAGATTGGTAAAATTTGCCTTGTCATCAGAGTTATAGAGGCATCCAAAGAGAGGTGTGATGTCTTCATTATAATATCCTGGCACAGGGGGAGCCAATTACAAGGATCTACATATAACCTCCTCCCTGGGGGACGGATGACAGAAAAGTGGGTAAAGGGAGATGTTGGACAGTGTAAGATATGACAAAATAAGAATTTATAAATTATCAAGGGTTCATGAGGGATTGGGTGTGGGGAGGGAAGGGTAAAAATGAGGAGCTGATACCAAGGGCTCAAGCAGAAAGCAAATGTTTTGAGAATGATGACGGCAACAAATGTACATATGTGCTTTACACAATGGATGGATGTATGGACTGTGATAAGAGTTGTACGAGCCCCCAATAAAATGATTTAAAAAACATCCTGGCACGTCCTCCAAATTCCCATGCCCAAGATAATTTTTGGCAGGGAAAAGAGGAAGACTTTGCTTTGGTAGTGGAGATGAGAAAGACTCCCAAATGAATCCAGTGATACATCGGTGACACTAAAGGGCTAAGCCATCGCAGTTGTGGGAATTGGGCAGCATTTTATTCTGTGGTCTCTCTGAGGTGGAGCCCATTGGACAGCACCTAAGACCAACACAAATATTGTTGAACAGATTCTTAGTATATACATAACGAACTGCGGGAATCGTGAGCTTCACACAGGCAACACTTACTTGTCTGAACATATATATATGTTGGTTTAGAGAGCATATTTGGGGATCAGAGGCATTTATGTGATGTATTAAAGAGTTGTCTCATTGGATCAAGCTAAAGTTACTGTAATAGACATTTTGGGTATGTTTTATATAGCTGCTCTGTGTGTTAGCCACTGAGGGATACACCACTCATTAGAGTATAAGCCGACCCAAATATCAGCCGAGGCACCTAATTTTACCACAAAAACTGCATTAAAAATGTGCTGAAAAACTCGGCTTATCCACGGGTATATACGGTACATTCTAGGAGATATCTGAGAGGCAGTGCTTTCCTCTCAAGGAGAGGTTGTTGTAGGGACTGTGGAGTCAGTTCCGACTGTTGTACATAGCTACCCTATACGGACAACGGAAGGAAACACTGCCTGGCTTTCCGCAACCTCACAATGGCTGTCGTGTTTCAGCCTCTTCTTGCAGCCACTGTGTCAGTCCATCTTAATGTGGCTCTTCCTCTTTTTCACGGATCTTTTCATTTACCTAGCATGATATGTTTTTCCATGGGCAGGTCTCTCCAAATAGTGTGTCCAAAGTATACAAGAGACTGTTTCAAGGAGCATGCTGGTTGTATTTTTTCCAAGACAGACTTATTTGTTTCTCTGGCATTCTATAGTGCTTTCAAATTTCTTCTCCAACACTCTAATTCAAATGCATCAGTCATTCGTTTGTCTTCCTTATCATTGTACACTTTTCACATGCATATGAGGAATTGAGACTACAGTGAACCCTCGCCACTTCGCGCTTCGACTTCCGCAGCTTCACTCTATCGCGGTTTTTGGGTAACAGCGCATGCTCTGTCATTACTGCCACTGAT
>NW_022111320.1:31906319-31907682 GCF_000313985.2 Echinops telfairi
TTCATGTCCTCTATGCTCTAACTACGAAAATATTTGATTTACAAATAAGGAATCCTACTTCGTGGAATTTCATTTATCACGGTAGGGTCTAGAACCAATTAACCGCGATAAACGAGGGTTCACTGTACCACGGTTTAGGTCAGGTGCACCTTAGTCTTCAAAGTCACACCTTTGCTCTGTAACGCTTTAAAGAGGCTGTATAAAGCAGATTTTCCCAATGAAATATACTGATTGATTTCTATACTGCTACTTCCATTAGCATTGATTGTGGATCTAAGTAAAATGCAATCCTTGGCAACTTCAGTCTTTTCTCCGTTTATCTTTATGTTATTGATTGGTCCATTCATGAGGGTTTTTGCTTTCCTTAAATGAAGTTGTAATCCATTCTCAAGGTTGTAACCCATGATCTTTCTCAATAAAGTGCTTCAAATCCACTTCAAGTCCTTTCAGCAAGCGTCATCTGCACATCAACAGTTGTTCATGAGACTGCTGCAATCCTGGTCCTGTATTCTTCTTCAGAGAGTTTAGCTTCTTGGATTGTTTGCTCAGCATACAGATTCAATAAGTAGGGTGAGAGATGCAACCTTGGTGCACATCTTTCTTGATTTTGAACCACGTTCTATCAGAAAGACTACTGATGTACACCTTACACCAAAGCACAAATGGGTTTTGGAATCCCCACTCCTCACAATAGTATCTATACTTTTTATAATCCACACACCACATAGTTGTATGCCAAGGGTAGCGGCAGTCAGTGATTGACTGGAAGAAGATACAGAGACTCTGGTGCTACAATGACTAAATTCTCAACAGTTAGCCTTAAGGTTGGCTGTTTGCATCTACTTAGCTTCCGACCTTCTGTGGGAGGAAGATCTGGTCATCTGCTTCCATTAGGATTGCAGACCACAAACCCTTCAGGACTAGTTCCACCGGACCACATGGGGCAGTATGAGCTGGAATCATCCGCATGGCAGTCAACAACACCATGCAGTTAAAAGCTTGGCTGAGCTTCTGCTCCTGCACGAGGCTGCTGCACTTGTTGCCTGTGGCTTTCTCCTGGAAACACTCCCGCAGTAAACCACCTGCACAAGACGCCCTAGCTCAGGCTCTGCTTCGGGAGAACTTTATCATTGTCTTTATTTTAATGATATTTGGCTTTGTTCTTCTTATAAAACAATATATATTTATAGAAATTTATATACAGTGATATTATTTATGATATATATATATATATTGTTTATTTAAAAATCTAGGGAAAATGGACAAACCCATAAACTCCACAAGGGACCTGAAAAAAGTATTCTTTCATTCAGAAGTATTTGGAATATTAGTGTTCCTCAGTGGTCTTTATCTCAGACGACCG
>NW_022111320.1:31921183-31922422 GCF_000313985.2 Echinops telfairi
GGGGTGGGTGCCGTTCCTTGTGAAGCAACAATGCCAAGTGCTTTGTTGCTGAGCTTCTTCAGTTGTCCCCAGGTCTGCGGGAAGACAGTGCGGGTGGAGAGGGTCGAATAGGCCCCGGCCCAGATTCTCCAAGACCTGGCTGAAGAGACAGACGCTGGAAAGGAGAAACCAAGGAGGGACTGGCTCCCCCCGTGAGGGGAGGAGATGACTGGCGCACTGGAGTGTTTGTCGGAGGAGCTGGACACGGAGCCTGTCGGAATCCATCAGGAGAGGACTCAGTTGTTTCCCTATAGTTTCCAAGTAGCAGGCGACACTGCTGGACGGCGGAGGAGGCGGCAGGCCCATCACAGGGACGAATGAATCTTCTGGAATCCACACAGGACAGTCAGCACCTGTGGAAAGACACAAGCATATCCTCGCCCAAAAGTGAGTAAGACGTCTGGGCCTTTCCAGGTCCCAGTTAATAAATCTTTCCATTTTATCAGTCATTTAGGTTTAATGCCAGGACCCTGAAAATGTAGATACATGGGTGTGTATCCTTCTGAATTACAATTTAAATGATTTATAACAAACATAGCATGCTGTAAAATAGGGTGTGGAGAGTGATATTTATGCTCTCCTTCCTGCAAACGCTGGATTTGGTTTTTAAGTGTTTGATGAGCTCTTTCTACTATGGCCTGCCCTTGAGGGTTGTATGGAATTCCTGTAATATGTTTGATCCCAGAAGTAGAACTAAAGTTCTTAAAAGCAGTAGAGGTATAAGCAGGGCCATTATCAGTTTTTATCCCTCTAGGCTGTCCCAAAATGTCAAAAGAGTAAAACAAGTGTTGAATTACATCCTTAAATGCTTCTCCGGTGCATGCTGAGGCAATGACTGTGAGTGAGAAAGTATCTATGCATATGTAACATGTACAAAGGAAAGTTTACCAAAACTAGGGATATGAGTAACATCCATCTGCCATATGTCATTAGGCATCAATCCGCAAGGATTGACTCCAGTTGGTAAGGTGGGACCCTGGGTTGGGCACACGGAACACTTTTTAACAATTTCTCATGAGGCTTCTCTGGTTATGTGATACTGTAATCTCAAAGCATTAGTATTTTGATGATGCGAAGCATGACTCTTGGAGGCCTGTTCTATGGATAAAATCACGGGTTGTGTTATGGCATCTGCTTGCCTATTCCCTTCATGTATAGGACCTGGCAGGTTACTGTGAGATCTAACATGCCCTATAAAAA
>NW_022111320.1:31923672-31925722 GCF_000313985.2 Echinops telfairi
GCCAGCCTTTAGACGTCTTAATTTTAGATTTAATTGCCAAATTTTTCACCGAGCCATAATGGAGCTTTTTACAATGACCTTTTGAGTGAACTAAGGGTAAATCTCAATCACTGTCATGATATCGGGTAGCTGCTTCTTCTAAGTCTGCTTCATCTTCAGTTGAAAGGTTATCATTACTTTCCCCTGAGTCCGTGGCAACAGTGTAAATCTGTTTCCTCTCAGCTTGTTCTGCTTGTAGAGGCGTCTTCTCATCTTACAAAGAAAGTTTCGTGGAAAGTTGAGTAACCTCTTGTAAGGGTTGTCTAAGGATTCTCTCACTAAGCTCCATAAGGAGAATGTTTCTACAGGGATTTCTTCAGGCCCATGTTCATTATAATATTCTATTAATTCTTCCCCTACTTGAGTCCATGTATCTAAACTGACAGTACCTTCTTCAGGAAACCATGGACCGCATCGCTGTACAAAATTTAAAAACCCTGTTATCTGATGAGTCGACATAGGGAACCCTTTTCCGTTAAGAATTTGCTTTAGAATTTCTACAAACAACAGTTGTCTTCCCTTAGACTCACTGTGGCCCATACTTCTCAAGTTCTTTATCTGTCCACCTGTACTTACCTGGTTGCCTTGCGCCAGGGGGTCTGCAGTAACCTAGGCGAGGTCCTATCCACACCGAAAACGAGAAAAGATGACCTTGAGGTCCCTGTTCGGGCGCCACTTGTCTGAGTCCAGCTCCAGGAGGGAGGGTTGAACTGGATACCTGCCGGAGGTGTGGAGTTGGTGAACACAGACGAGACAGACACCAGAGATGTTCTGGTGGAAGCAATCTCTGCTGACTTCTTCCAAACAGCTTTATTTATGCCATAAAAAGTTCTGCAGACCACTACATCAAAACAATGCCTTATGATTAACTCCAAAGTTACCCTTATTGTTTCCACGAAAACCTGATAAAAGACCATTATAAGGTCTATACTTTTTCCTATCACTTTCTGTCCTCTTCCTGGTTCTTTCTTTCTGTACTGCTTGTCTCATACGTCACATGCTATTCTTTATTGAGGTGTTCAGAAAATTTGGTTAGACTCATATCCTACCCGCTGCCCTATTTTTTGCTTACAATGTTTTTTTCCTGGTTGACTAACAACATAATGAAACTACCTCATGTGCTACTTCAAAGCCTAATATCTGCAAGCAAAGTTAAATGCTTCTCAGAGTTAGAAATTTTTCTTTACAAACTTTCCCATGGTAACTGTTCCATTGTCTACCTATGTCTCTTTTACTTTTTATACTCCTGAGGCACCATGGGGAGCCAAATCATCTGATTCTTTGCCAAAGACTTAATGTTTCCCCTTTTACATGTTTTCTATTAATGTTAACTATTCTCTCTCCTTCTATGTAAGCCCCTGTCCAAGGTAAAGGGGCGTCAGTTGGGGGAGGCAATCTATAAGGTCCTCTATATTGGGGAGGCCAAAAGGAGTCCCCCACTACCTAATCTGAATGGGATCCAGGGTTTTTTGGTGGGTTTAATTTTCTCCTCTGACCTCAGCTTTGGGTTTCTTCCTCACTCAATTCCCACCTATCCTTCTCAGAATTCCCAAAGATGTCTAAGCCTCTTCAATGCCTCAGTTAAGGAAAGCCCTGTCATATTGAAGCAAGTGTTTGATCTGGTTTCATTCATACTTCTCAAGACTGCCCTCGCATCCGTGGTAAACATGACAATGCACAAAATTCTCAAGAATGGATTTAACAACAGCTAATATTTGAGGGATGTTGCAATCCCTCCCTGGGAAGCTCTGCTCTGCAGAAGCTTCTTCCACCAGGCTGTAGCTTTGCTAGACAGCATAGTTGGGATGGCTCCCAACATCTATCCACAACTCATTTTTCATGTTTGATATTTTAGACCTAGACAGGACATAAACCTTAAACTTGAAGAGTTCAATAATGAACCTTTCATGAAATAAAATGCAGAGGTAAAAATACCAAATGCTCCTACCTGAAGCAATACAACATAAATTCCAGGTATCATGCATTTGTTTTATTTATTTATTCAAGCAGC
>NW_022111320.1:31926283-31928165 GCF_000313985.2 Echinops telfairi
GAGGGTGGGGGACGGAGGAAGCATTAAAAAACTAGTGGAAAGTTGTATGTTTCATGTGTTTTTAAGAAAAGCTTAATTCTAAATTTTATTTTTCAGGATCACAAGTCCCAGTTTAATTAAGCATGCACACATATCTTGTACCATCTATAAGATTCCACCAGCCTTTGTGTCATGCTGGACACAAGCACATCTGTTCTCAAACCAAACTCACTATCGTTGCATCAAGGCCGATTCATAGAAGATGCAATGGTTTTCTATCCCTGTAACAAATTACCACATATTCAATGATTTAAAATAATATACATTTAGTATCTCACAGAATCTGTGGGTCCTGTGTTGAAGCATGGACTATTCGTTTTATAAGCTCAAACCGAGGTCCACCATTTTTTGCTGGAGTTCCAGATTTTTTTGCAAACTCACATTGGTTTGGGCAGCATTCATTTCTTCAGCAGCTGTAGGACTGAGGTTACTGGTTTCTGAAAAACAATGTCAGGAGCAGCTTGCAGCTCCTGGAAGCCCCTGCCTGCCGTTCCTTCCTGGGTGGCTTTCTTACAGCCCCTTTCACAACTTGACAATATGCTTCATAGCCATCTTTACCAGGCCATTAATAATGTACTATAATCAGGGGCGTGATGATCTCATCATCTTAAACATAACTAAATGGAATTGACTTGATGGCGATTGTTTTCCTGATTGGAAGTAAGCCACAGGTTCACTGCATTCACGAAAGCAGACTTTATTTAAAGTGTGACTCTTCGGGCGTCCTCTTAGAGTTCGGTCTTCCACAGGAGAGATGGTCCAGAGAGGAGTTCTGTAGCAGGTGATGTCAAATCAAGAGTGACAGAGTGTCCATACAGGTGGTCCCAGGAGTTGCCCAGCCTCCTGGTTCTCCATGGTGGATACACATTGGAACCACCTGAAGAGGAAATACTAATGCCCACGTGGCACCCACGGAGCTGCTGATTTAATTAGTCTAAGATGAGACTAGGGCAGTAGATACTTTGTAAAGCTCCCAGGTTACTTGGATAGGCATGGTTTGGGTTTTGGCACACACTGATCTAGTCTAGCCACTTTATTTCATAGATGAAGAAACTGAAGTAAATATTGGTCACGTATCAAGCCTCTTAAATACATGCAGCAGTTAGTGGCATAGGTAGGATTAGTCAAGCCTGCTTTGTCTTAGACAATTATATGTGATCTGGTGGAAGTAGTCTAGTTTGTTATGTAAGCCTTGAAGGGTCTTATGGATTAAGTTATGTGCCCCCCAAATATGTGTTGTAAATACAAACCAGAGCCCTGATGGTGCTGTAGGATACACATTAGGCTGCTAACTAACTATAAGGTCAGTGATTCAAATCCACTAGTCACTCTAAGGGTGCTACTGAGGTTGTCTGCTGTAGTAAAGATGTATAGCTTTTTAAATGCTATATCAGGTCGGTATGAGCCAGAATCAACTCGATGACCATGGATTTTTGTTGTTTATCGTTGTAATTGAAAGCTTATTTGAAATTGCGATTTCTTTAATATGTTACTGATGCAGGCTTAGTGTAGGGTGTGGTATGAGTCAGTCTCTCAAGCTATGAAAAAGATTAAACATAGAGAAGAGGAGAGATGAGATAAAATAGATAAGAAACATGAAGCTCTGGAAGGAATCAAGAGACAGCAGGAAAGAGGAGGACCGTCCACTACAGTCAACAGAGAAGAAACCTTTCCTAGAGGCTGGCACCTTGACTTTAGACTTCTATCTAGACTCCCAAACTTATAGAAAATAAATTTGCTTGTAAAAGTCACTTACGTGTTATATCAACACTACATCACTAAGACAAAGGGCAAGGAGTCCTTAAATTGTTGGTAGATCTAAACAAAAGCTATCAAATTCTAT
>NW_022111320.1:31928882-31931555 GCF_000313985.2 Echinops telfairi
GGGTTCATGAGGGAGATGGGAACAGGGAGGGAGGGGAAAATTGAGGAACTGATACCAAGGGCTCAAGCAGAAAGCAAATGTTTTGGGAATGATGATGGCAACAAATGTGCAAATGTGCTTGACACAATGGATGGATGTTTGAATTGTGATGAGTTGTACGAGCCCCCAATAAAATGATTAACAAAATATTATCATAGATAATATTGTATTTCAAGATAAATCTGGAAAGGTTTTTGTGGGGTGGATTAGGTTTTCATCTAACAATTTCTACACAACTTGTTCAATGACATTGGTTACATTTTTTTCAATAAAAAACAGAAAATAATAAAAATAGAACAAACTAAGAATGGGTTAAAAGGAGAAAAGAAATTATAAGATGTTAAATTTTAACCCAAATCTATCTTCAATAACTCACTTTCTTATGTACTGTCTGTGGAAGGGCTTTCCACATCTCTAGGCAATGGTCCCATGGTTTCAGTGGAGGTTTATGCCCCACTGGGTCAGTGCAAAAGAATTTGGGGCTTGCATTGTTAGTCATATGCCATTTGTTTTGTTGGCTATGCTTTTAGGTAGATTCCTATAAATTCTTCAAGATAGAAAAGGTGTAGTCAAGTTTGATGTATTGTTGGAAGAGAACTCCATAGCCTGCAGATATTACGGATCAATCAAGAATAGCACCAGCAATGATAACTATGTAGGAAGTACCTAGTAGATGTTTGGCAAATAGGTAATGGTTGATACGTATTAGCAATTGTTGATGCTATGGTGACAGCAGTGTCCAAGAGTGAAGAGAATAATGAGAACTCCAGTAAGGAGAGGCACTGTAGAGTTTTATTTTTGAATCTGAAACAGCTGAAGCTGCTGAAACATCAAGTACTCTGAAATCCAAATGGGGAGAAAAGGAGCTGAGGGTTATATGTGAGTCACAACTTTCTGGGAGCAAAGTATGTAAGCAATTTTTCTGACTCACAAATGTGTACTAACATTTTTTTTTTTTGCTCGTTCATTTTCAGAACATTCGTATCATTTGTTTAACTAGAAATATAACTTTGTTTAGAGAATCCTTTTTTCTGAGAACAAAACATTTTTCCTAGTTTTACATCCGCATGCTTCACTTCAGGAAGAGGCTGCACATTTTCTGGAAGCAGAAAAGGGCTACAGGGCAAAGGGAAACTTGGGTTCCAACCTATGCCAGTCACTTAGTCATGCCACCTGCTTCACTGCTGGTGCTTTTTCTCACATCCCCCACTTCTGATCATGAGTCTCCAGAGAGATCCCTTGAGCAGCGTGCTAAGAGCGCTTTCTTCTGCATGGACCTACTTACAGTGCCTTTCCACGGAGCTTTGCGTCTCTTCTATTAGAAAGAGATACCATGCTTCAAAGTGTCATGGCTCAGACACTGAATCTGTGATGTTCTGTTTGGGGCCAGTGTAGGATGAGGCCACATGAGAAGGAACAATTCCTCATTTCTAAAATACTGACCCACAGTGTGAAACTGGATGGACATTTTAAAAAAGACTTATGATCTTTGCTTTCTTTTTGTTTGAAGTATATAATTCTCTGTATGGCAAGGAGAATTGTTGGTTGGTTACAAATCTTAGAGAAGCAATATAACCAAGATAATCAATCTATCCTGTAATAAAGAATGCAACTAAAAGGCAATATTATTAGGTAACCAGCTAAAAAATAGCAAGACAAGGAATATACCACAGGGTATATTGGGTGAAGTCAATTTGCCTTTTGGCATTACACAATTTTGTTCTGTTTGTCTCGCAGTGTTTCTTTAGGCGTGTAAAGAGCAGTAATGGTATAAATAAGTGTTAATCCAACTTCAGAAAACTCAGCAACATGCATGAGATCCTGTTCTTCAATCTTGAAATTTAGCTGTATGCTTTAGATGTCACCTTCTTGGCCACAATAGTGTTTAAGTGTTATTTTCAAATCTCCAGAGAACTGACTATTTGAAAGGCTATTTTGGATTTTCCTATAATTCTGATTGTGTTCAATTTTGTTAAAATTAATTGGTATTTGATCAAGCATTATCAATGGAATGCAAAGTAAAATGGCAAACTTGAAATATTAATAATTAAAATATTACCTTATAGTAGAATAATTTTAAGAGTAAAAGACCTATGGGAATTAATTGTATAACCCATGAAATGGAAATAAGGTCAATTCAAAATGATAATGTTAGATGAAAATATTTCTAAACATAAGAATTAATCTTACCTTTAGATAGCTTAAAATATAACATAATAATTTGAGAACATAATACTTAATAGTTAGAAGATAGAAAAAAGACAGGAATTATAATATTTTTTAAGTAAATGATGTTAATTTCCCAAGTAAACTATTGGTTTTGATAATGTTAGATTTAAAGGAAAGAAAGTTATAATTAAGTTAGCAATTGAAATAATAGGTTATGACTATATTTCTTTTTATAAAACAGAAATAATTCTTTCGTGATTTTCTATGAGATTTAAAAATTGTCATGAGGTTATTTAGGAATTTATTAAAACCTTTGTCTGCAAGGCTGATTGAGTAAGAATACGTTAATTCTTACACCAAGTAATTAAGACAATTTTGTTATCTTAACAGTGACAAGTATGTTTTTTAGCTTTGTTCTATAAGCAACTGTGCCAGTAAAGCTCTTACATTTTATTGAGCTTTTTT
>NW_022111320.1:31933858-31936020 GCF_000313985.2 Echinops telfairi
CTCACATCAAAAAACAAATGAGAATCATCTTGACCTTTGATTTCACTTGATGAGCTTTTTTGGGGGGAGAGGTGCAGATGGCATCTTCCACTGGCTTGATTGATGTTTGCTTTTGATGTTGTAGGAATAGCATCATATCTTGTGACTGGTAATGACCTTAGAAAAAGTCTTGGTCACTTCAGAGCTGTTCTTTCAAAGCACAGCATAGTTCTACTCTATGCTTTCCCCCCCTGGTGAATCAGAACCCGAGGCACAATTTTGCAGTTACTCTTTTCATTCCTAAATCTCCCATTACAATTCGCTGGACCGAGCTTCAAGGTAGTCCAGATAACCTCCCCATCTATGCAATGGTTCTTCATCGGTCTTCAAGCACAAGTGCCCAGATTTTGTTGATATTTTCATTCATTTGGGAAGTTGACACATATCCGAATGAGCTTTGTCATCAATCAACACCTTTTTTTGAAATGTGAAAACCACTCATATACTTTGAGTTTTTCCCATAGTGTCCTTGTAAGCTGTGTTCAACATCACAACAGTTTCTGCACCATTTTTCCTGAGCAGGAAACAAAACTTCACAGCCACATGCTGTTCTCTTAAACCAGCCATCACAGAAAACGAGGTTTAGCGAAACTGCTTTTATGAAAAAAAATTCACTGTGGCAAAAGAAAACCTTCCCAGGTGACACCACTGGGTGCACTAATTCAGCAAGTTGCTGGATGCTTACCTAGTGGGGAAAATGCACATTTCTTTTTGCAGGGTATACTCTCTTGTACTTGCTTTTCAATGCTTAAAAAAAGGTCTTGTGTAGCAGATTTATTTGATCTCTCCTCTGCTGCTTCTAAGAGAAATGATTGTGGAACCAAGCAAGATGAGATCTTTGACAACTTCAATCTTTTTTCTGTTTGTTATGTTACCTATTTGTCCAGTTGTGAGGCTTTTGGTCTTCTTTACAATGAGTCATAATCCATACTGACACCTGCAATCCTTGATCTTCATCAACAAGTGATTCAAGTCCTCCTCATTTTCAGCAAGCAAACTTGTGTCGTCTGCAGATCTCAGGGTGTTACTAAGCCTCCCTCCCATGCTAATACCAAATCCTTCTTCATCAAACCAGCTTCTCTGATGATTTACGCAGAATAAAGATTGTAGAAGTATGAAGAGAAGATACAACCCTGACATGCACATTTCCTGATTTTAAACCATGTAGCGTTTCTTTGTGCTACTCACACACTGCTTCTTGATCCATATAGAGCAGCGGTTCTCAAATTGTGTGTCATGACCCCTTTGGGGGTCAAATGACCCTTTCACAGGGGTCACGAATTCACAAAACAGCAAAATGAAAGTTATGAAGTAGCAATGAAAATAATTTTATGATTGGGGGGTCACCACAACATGAGGAACTCTATTAAGGGTTGTGGCATTAGGAAGATAAAGAACCACTGATATAGAGGTTCCGAATTAACACAAGAAGTGGGCTGGAATAGGCTTCTTCTCAGGGCTATCCATAGATTGTTATGATCCACATAGTCAAATTTTTGCATAGTAAATAAAACAAATAAACACCTTTCTTATTTATAGAGTTATAGCTATAGGCATATATATATAAATATATTTATAATGAAAGGGATAGAGGCCAATGTACATCTATTTATATGTTAAGTATTAAGGTAGCAGACAGACTTGGGGCCTCTACTCAAGGTCTTAACACAAAAACACTTTATTCTGATAACCTGGTGCTCTTTGATACTCCCCTTCCTGACAAGAGCACTGAAGACAAAATGGATGCATAAGCAAATGTGGTGAAGTGAGCGAATGGTGCCTGGCTTTCAGGAGATATAGTGTCTGAGGTCTTAAAGGCTTGAGGTTAAACAAGCAGCCATCTGGCAGGGAAGCTAATAAGGCCACATGGAAGACGCACACAAGCCTGTGTGATCATGAATTGTCAATGGAATCAGGTATCAAAAGATCCCAAACAAGCAATTATAATAATGTGAAAGATGGGGGTTGAAATGGAAACTAAAAATCCATCTGCAGTCAATTGGACATCCCCCCACAGAAGGGTTCCAAGGAATGGATAATTCAACCAGGGTGCAGTATAGCACTGAGGAAACACACATCATTCCTTTGGTCCCTGAATGCTGCTTAACCCCAATACCATGACC
>NW_022111320.1:31936668-31938983 GCF_000313985.2 Echinops telfairi
AGAGACACTCATATATGTGTGTAAGAGAGAACTTTATATCAAAGACTAATTGTGTGTTAAGAAAACACCCCAGCCCAGTCCAGATCAAATCCAAAAGTTTGATATTAGTCCATGTGTCTGATACCAGTCATAAATTCCTCTTAAGACTCACACAATACCTGCAATGCCGCTGAATGCAGGAAGATCACAGGCCAGTGGGTGGAAAGTCTTATAGATCCAGTGGCGGTGGAAGCATCTCAATGCTGGCTTGTGTCTCCACGTAGCTTCTCCAGCTCCTGCGCTCTGGCTCCATCAGTAGCTTCATGTGTCTTCTCAGTAGGAGGATGAAGCAGAGAAAGTGTATTTGGCCTCCAGTGAGCTATCTATCTCTGTAGTACCTCCAAATGAGGTCTCAAGTTGACATTAGATTATGTAACTACCAAATATGTGACATCAGTAATACTGTTCTTAATTGGTGCATTCTTGTGGGTCACCTTTATTTGGAAATGGATGCCAGTATGGATCTCTTCCTACCAGTTGGACAAGTAGCTGCCTTCTAAATTTCTTGTCATAAATAGTGAATGCTTTCATTGCTTCATCAGCTCATTGAAACATTTCAATTGATAATCCATCAATTCCTTGAGCCTTATTTTTGGGTCATGCTTTCAGTGCACCTTGAACTTCTTCCTTTAGTACCAATAGTTCTGGCTTATACCTCTTAAAATGATTGAATGTTGACTATTTTTTTTGGTATAGTGACTTTGTGTAGTTTTTCCATTTTCTTTGGATGCTTCCTATATCATTGAATACTTTGCCCCTGGAATCAATCACTATTGCAATTCAAGCCTTGACTTTTTTCTTGAGCTCTTTCAGTTTAGGATATGCTAATCACGTTCTCTCTTTGTTTTTCTAACTCTTAAGTCTTTACACATTTCATTGCACATTTTACTTTATGTTCTTGAGCTGCCCTTTTACATTTTCTGTTCAGTTGTTTTACTGCATCATTTCTTCAAGTTACCTACAATTAAGAGGAAATTTCATAGTCTCTTTGGACAGGTATGCTGATCTTTTCTTTTTCCTGTTTTTCAATGACCGTTTGCTTTCTTCATTAATTATGTTCTTGATGTCAGCCAGCAGCTTATCAAATCTTCTGTTATTAGTGTTCAATATGTCAACTCTTTTCTTGAGATATCCTCAAAATTCAGGTAGGATATGTATTTGAAGTCATCTTTTGGCTCTGTGGCATTGTTTTCGTTTTCTTCTGCTACAACCTGAATTCACAAAAGAGAAATGGATTGTCTATTCCACAGTCAGCCCCTGGTCTTTTTTTAGCGGCTGATATGAAACGTATCCATAGTTTCTTTCCAGAGATGTCATCAATTTGATTTCTATGTATTCCATCTGGAGAAGTTCATTTGTTTATTTTACTATGAAGAAGTTGGTCTTGTAAAATTCGATCATATAATCTCAAGCATAGTTTTATCCCCTTGGCCATAGCTTCCCAATACTGCTCCTCCTTCTGTGTTTCTAACCTTTGCATTTCAATTGCCAATAATTATCAACATATCTTGAATACACATTGGATAAATTTCAGACTGAAGGCATTTGTAGCACTTGTCAGTGTTTCCCTTACTAGCTTTATTTGTTGGTGCATAAATTTGAATAATAGTTATGTTGACTGGGATAACCTTGTGGGTAGCTAGATGTTACCCTGTCACAGACAGTACTGTACTCCAAGGCAGGTCTTGAAGTGTCCTTGTAACGGTGAATATGACACCATTCACCTTGACTCTGTCCTTCCTGGCCTAATAAAACCACATGACAGAGTCGAAATGGTAAGACGAGCCCATTTCAGCTCACCAATAATGCTTATATTGATCTTTGTGTATTCCATTTCATTTTAACAACTTCCAATATTTCCTAGATTTATACTTCATGCATTCCAAGTTCCTATTATCAATTAGTGTGTGCAGCGGTTTCATCTCATTTTGAGCCATACCTCCTTAGCAAACGAAAGTCCTGTTCCCACAGGCTTTACTCCATGCATGTCGTCGCCATCGACTCAACTTTGAGGAGGCAGCTCTTCCTCAGTCATACCTTCAGTGCCTCCTGACCAGAGGGGCTCATCATCTAGCGCTCTTTCTGACAATTTCCTGCTTCTATGTGTGAGGTTTTCAGTATCTGACAGGGTTTCAATGCTATCCAGAATGTTTTCAGTTGCTAATTCCCCTGAAGTGGAAAGCCTATTCTTTCTTCATAGTCTGTTCATAATCTTGAAGCTTTGCTAAAATCTGCTTACTCTGGGTGACCCTGTTGGTCTTTAAAGCACCAGTGAC
>NW_022111320.1:31942114-31943001 GCF_000313985.2 Echinops telfairi
CCCCCACCCCGCCCACTGCTCAGCTGCATACCCTCAGTTCTTCACCCCAGCGTGATGCTGTCCCCCACAGCTCCATGGTTCAGTGAGGGACGCTGTGTCCCATTATGGGGCCAGCCCTACGGTCCCCCCCATGTGTTGTCTGTTCCGAGCAGGAACAGCATCCTTGGGGCTTTGTAGCGCAGGATGTCCTCTCCTCCCTCTCCATCACTTTGCGTTTCTCCCATGTGCTCTATTCCATGCACCCCTCTCCCCAAGCTGTAGCCCCAGTGTTGTCCTCTGAAGTGCATTTTTCAGGGGTGGAGGGGCTGTCCAAGTAGTTGAGATTGGGGCTGTCCCTGCAGACCTCTCTATTGGTTCCCTGGTACATGCCGGTATATTGTATTTTTGTCTTGGCGCATCAGGTTGAAGCATCTCTCCCTCTCCTGTGGTGGTATAAACAAAACCCTCCCCTTGGGTGGGTTAGTGCCCTACTTCCTTGCTACCCATGTCTTTTTTTTTTTTTCACTTTTTCTCCCCCTCTTATTAAGTTGACTGCCATATGTATCCCTGGATTGGATTTGGCCCCTGCCATAGTTAGTGGACCTCACCCCAGGGATGTATGTATATAGTACATTTTCCCCTTTGCCCCATTTTTATTTTAAGGCTTACCTCAGTGGACTCATGTTGTACTCATCCTTTTGTGCTTGACTTACTTAACATGATTTCCTCCAGTTCTTCCCATGCAGCAATATACTTCATGTGTTCATTGCTACTTTTTAGGGACACATAGTACTCCACTATATGTATGTACCACATTTTTTTGATCCATTCATCTGTTGATGGAATTTTGGGTTGTTTCCAACTCCTTGCAATTGTGAACTGTGCCGCAATGAACATTGGAGCACAGA
>NW_022111320.1:31944157-31947451 GCF_000313985.2 Echinops telfairi
CAGTCTGGTAGACTTCTATTTGTTGATCTTGTATCTGCCACTCTGTCATATTCCTCTATCGCTTCCAACACTCCACTTAGGGAGTTTTGGGGATTTTCAATGTATAAAATCATATCGTCAGCAAATAATGATAGTTTCACCTCTTCTTTCCCCTTTAATGTCTTTTCCTTGTCACTGTTCATCCCTCACACCCCTCTAAGGGCACCAGGCACTGTTTTGAAATAATCTTTGATTTCTACCAGCCTGAACACCAAGATTGTTCTCCTGTCTTTGTCCAAGAGGCAGAGTCTGTGATTCTGCCTCTCATGACCTTTGGTCTTCTCAAGAACTCTGCCCTTCACCATACCGGGACCCTGTAATACACTTCCTTCCATTTACAGTGTATGACAGTTTGAAGCAGAGAACTAGATGAGAGGAATGTGGGTGAGATCATTCTTAAGATTTCTTCCAAACTGGAGGGCTAAAGAATCTCGGGTCCCCCTCATCTTGTGGCGCACATGATCCTTTCCCAATAGTAGGCGTGATTAGTGTCTTAGAAGGCCTGTGCATTCATTGATATGCCCTTCCTTTTATGTTTTGTTAAGTGTATAGATTCATGCCTAGATAATTTCAATTCTTCTTTTCTCCTGGGCTCTATAAATTGCTCAGGCAACTCCTTCCCCATTAGTTTCACCCTACTCATTTTTTTCCTCACTGCTTGTTTTAGTTTTCTTATTCATATATCTTACTATTTAATAAAGTTCCTGACTCCATTTGCTTATCCTGTATCCATTAATATCAATTGAACAAGCCTACTTTTCATATATGAAGCTAACTGTTTCAAGCACTGAGATAAATATCAACCTTAAGACTTCATAGTTTAATGACAGAGAACAGGGTGACAAGTGCTATAGAAATACATAGAAAAGACTGTTGGAGCAGGAAAACATAAATCAGTAAAGGTTTCTAGAAAGAGGCAGTGGCAGATCTGACACTATGTTAAGAGAGTTTCATACTTTTTATTCCCCTTCCCTTTCATAAGATTGAGACAGGATGGAAAAGTTGAAGGAAGATACTTGGGGAGAGAAAAGATCCTGGGTAGCTAAGGATGTGTTTGCAGGTCAAGGGAAACAAATAACTTGTCTGAAGGCAAGCACACCATGTATAAAGTCAAATCTTGGGAATCATTAATTTGTAGTATGATGTAGTATGGTACCCTTGAGAATTTAGATTCTCAGATGTACTTATGCTAAATACATCAGAAAAGAAATAATCTTTTACTTTTTAACATAAAGATCCCTTTTGCCTATGTAGTAGTCAGTAGATCAGTGGTTCTCAACCTGTGGGTCATGACCCCTTTGGGGGTCGAACGACCCTTTCACCAGGGTTGCCCGATCCATAACAGCAGCAAAATTACAGTTATGAAGTAGCAACAAAAAATTTTATGGTTGGGGGTGGGGTGGGGAAGTCACCACAACGTGAAGAAGTGTATTAGAGTCATGGCATTAGGAAGGTTGACAACCACTCCAGTAGATGATAGGAGCTGAGAGACCCAATAGCTCTTTCATTGTACGATTTTATTATTTGATTATTCAGTGATCTGAAATTAAAACAAAACCAAAAACTAAAGACTCATCATTGGGTGGGGAGGTTTGATAAATGGATTATGTTTCTTCCCAGATTACTGGACTGTGTTATTTACTTTGAACTGTAAATGATCTATACAAAAATAACCCTCATTGCTATCAAGTTGATTCTGACTCACCGTGACTCTAGATGACAGAATAGAACTGCCCTGAGGGTTTCCGAGACTGTAACTCTTTGTGGAAATAGAAAGTCTTAGAAAGCTTCATCTTTCTCCCAGGGAGCAATGGGTGGTTTTGAACTGCTGACCTGTGATTAAAACAGCCCAACAGAAAATAAGGAATCTTGGGGGATTCCCAAGAAGAAGCATGGATTATGTTAGGAGAATCTAATTGTAGTATAAATATGAAAACAAGTCTTTTTGAAGGAGATGATGGCTATCTGAGGTGTTTTGGGAAATTATGGTATCTGTAAGACTAATAAGGGGCCTGATCTAGCATTGCATTGCTAAACATAAAGTTAATGGTTCAAATCAGCAGCCATTCCATAGGAAAAATCTGAGGCTATTTGCTTCTGTGAAGATGTGCAGTCTAAGAAACCCTCTATAGGGTTGCTGTGAGTCAGAATTGACTTAAGAGTCGTGAGGTTGGAATACCACTAAAAGTGAAAGAAATGCAAAGTGTATGCAAATTAATAACATTGCTTCCCATATGAGTGCAAGGTAACAATCCTGATACTGCCATACATGCATGCCAGAATGGAATAAGTAATTAAATAGATGGCAAATAGTGGGACTCAGCTTTCTCAATATTGGAATGGAAGGTTGCACTTAAACCAAGGGATAAAGCCAGAATGACCCATGTGATAATGAACTAGAGGTGGGGACATTAGTATAAAAGCTTAAAATAGATGTTACTAAAATATTTATCTATCTATCCAAATATAAGAATAAAGAGTAAAAAATATATATGTATCCCTTTTTGCCTACTTTTTCCTACTCATGGTAGAGACTAGGTAGCTTTCATCCTTTCCTGGATCCTGACCTGGTTATGGGTGTAAATGGGAAGTACTAGGCTCTGATTTTAAGAAGGCCACTGTAGGGCAGGCTATTTTTCACCAGCGACATAACTTGGGGACATTGAAATTAGGAGGGTGATAAAGAGTATTCAGATGGGAAAGCACATAGACCTTACTGTTGGGCCAAGGTAGACGTATGCTCTCTGAAACACCTGGAGCACATAGGCTTTTGTTTGTTATTAAAATAAACATATTTATGCTTCATTCCCATGGAAAGAAGACAAGCTGAGACAGTGGATAGATTTCTCTCAATCTTCTAAAACTTTTATTAATTGAATTTCTGATGACTATACGCAGTATGTATACCTATTGAAGTACTAAGGAACAGTTGACAGTGGTGAAGTTTAATATTATGTCCCTACGATTGTTCCTATGATATTTCTGCATATGTGGGACTGTTGAGCAGCCATGGAAACAAGCCCCAGCCCACCTACTCTGATCCTGAACCCAGCTTATATCAAATAATGAGATTAATTACCATTTTGAAGTAGGTTTAAAATAAATCACAGTACAAGTATTTATGCCTTCTCACTCTGCTTTTCATATTTATCTTTGTATGTTCAGGAACTAAACTAAATGCATTTTTTTCTGACAGCACTTAGCCTCATAAGATGTAGAATTCTATGAGAAAATTGAAATCTAGAGATGTGATGT
>NW_022111320.1:31948436-31966922 GCF_000313985.2 Echinops telfairi
GGGATGTTTTCTTGATGCGCACTTAACCTTTATATAAAACTCTCTCTTATACATGAGTTTCTGTGCATTTGTTTCTCTAAAGTACCCAGACTACTACAGCTGCTAACCATGAGGTCGGTAGTTTGAATGGACCAGCTGCCCCATGGTAGAAAGATTAGATTTGTGCTCCCATAAAGATGTACAACTTCAGAAACTAGATAGCATTTCTAGGAGTCAAGGGCAGTACGCCTCCATAATGAGGTCATCTTCTTCATCAGGTTCAGGTTCAGATTATTTGCTCAGCATACATCTTGAATACATAAGGTGAAAGGATACAGTCCTGAGACACACCTTCCTGATTTTAAACCATTCAGTATCTATCCACTTGTTCTATTTGAACGACTTACCCTGGAGATAATGCAAGTTTGACTTCTGACCACAGTGTTAAACTAAATATCTCCATAAAATGAGTCTTACAATTTTTTTGGCTTCTCGTGTAAAAGTTATGTTTACACTATACTGTACTCTTAAATGTGCAAGCAATTGCAGTCTTAAAATTTTGAAACCTTATGAGAACTATGAAAAATGTACAGAGAAACAAAGTGATAATGTGCTGGTGGAAAAATGGTGCCCACGGGCTTGGTTGGTGTATGGTTGCCACAAACCTTCCATTTGAAAGTTTTAAACAATTCACTATTTGTCAAGTGCAATAACAAAGAGTGCAGTGAAACGAGACTTGCCTGTATGGATTCTGTCTGCATGAGCACAATGCTTCACTTGGCAATGCTTCCACATTTTCCTATGATCCAGACTCAGATGCAGTTTCATAGCCAATAAAATACAGGCACCTATCTTCCTTGTAATCTCTGCTTTGAGACAAGATCTCCCTGACATCAGCAACGATACTCTTCATTTTAGCTCTTTTTCTAAATCCAGCTCAACTTTCTGGCGGTCCCTTGTCCGTGTACTACAGCAACTGTGTGTGTGTTTGACATGAACTTGCTTGTTACTGCAGACTCCAAGTCCATTTCCATCTTACTTTTCCTCCGCTGTTTTCTTTTTTTCAAAGCCTCTCAGACTACTATTTAAGTCTGAAGGATAAGGAATCAGGAGATTTTTTTTTTAAGAAACATACTATATATATTTACACAACCTATCTCAAGAAATGAAATCAACAGCAATATTCTATTAAACCTTCCACATATGTTATTCTTTCCCCATCCCCACCCCCAGCCCTCCTCTCTCTCAGCTCAATAACTTATCCCTCCCTTCTTGCTCCCATCCCCATCCCTGGATTCCTCATAGTCTTGCCTATTGGTGTAGAGACCATATTTTTAAATTTTGTTTTCCTTTTAACACTGGTATTATGAAAGACTTATCTTTATAAGATTGACTAAGTTTGCTGAACATAATGCCCTCTAGCTTTGTCCATGTGGTTCAAGAGAGTTGTCATTTTTATGTATAATATTCTGTAGTATGAATGTACCAGAGCTTATTTATCCATTCCTTTATAATTTGAGTTTTTTGGTTATTTCTATGTTTCTGCTATTATGGAAATTACTGCAATAAGCATAAGTGTGCATATGTTGGTGTTGTATTCTTGATTTCTTCTGGGTATAAACCCAGTAGAGAGATGGCTGGACCATAAGGTACCTGTATTTGCATTTGTTTACGGGAATTCTGTACTGATTTCCCTAGTGGGTGTACAATTCTATAGTCCCACCACCAGTGTAAAAGAGTTCCTTTCTTGTGGCAGTCTCTCTAGCATTCATTATTTTCTGTTTTATTGGATTTTACTACAGGTGTCGGTATAAGGTGATAGCTCATTGTTGTTTTAATTTGTATTTCTCTTACTGCTAATGAACTTGAATGTTTCTTCATAAGGTTGTTCGATACTTTTGGTATTCCATCGCATCGCTTTTCCTTTGAATGGGCGCAGACATGAATCTCTTCCAGTCAGTTGAATAGCTGTCTTTAAAGTTTTGGGCATAGACAAATGAACACTTTCAGTGTTGTCTGGACTTCAATTGGTATTCTGTCAATTCTTGAATCTTTGCTTTTTCTTTGATATTCCCAGAACAATCATACACAATGACTACTGTCTCATTGGCCCAGCTCTAAAGGAGTGGGATCCTACTCCTACAGATAAAAGAAGGTTACGGATAAAGCATGCAGTGTAAGATGCTCCCATAAAAGTGAAGAATGTTGCAAATGAGGATACCAATCAAGAAGCAATATAGGAATACCTTAAAAAAGAGTTGATTGGTTTTTGTCAGGTACTATTTCATATTTTTCATTAATAGTTTAAAACTCATTCTTATCATCTATTTTGGTGCACCTCCTTTATTCTTATTTAAGTATCAACTGTATGAAGTAATAAACTGTATTTTGGTTTATATATTTTTAATAATAATTAAAATGGTCATTAGGGGAGCAAATTGGTTATGAAATTATTTGATCCCACCACTGCCTAAACCTAATCACTCCTGAGTTACAAAAGACCAGATTCAATGGATGATAGCATACAAGGGGAGTGGCAGATGCCAAGGAAGGATCGCCAAGGGATCCCTGAGACTGCCTATCAGGAAAGAAGGCAGACAGCTCAGACTCGGATTTGGATTTTAGTCTCCGGGACGGTGGTTCTTTAAAACCACTCATCTGAGATATTTGAGCCTTGGTATCTAAGACAGACATCTTAAGGAAAAATGTTATAATCAGTTTACTCCTTGAAGTATGAAGCAGGGCACTTTTTCAGTATGACTTTAATGATGCTTTTGCCATGAGAGAATTTATTTTTTTCCTTCTCTGAGGCATTTTCTGTGTCTGATATTTCCTATTGTGTTGGCTAGTAATCACGCCACACTGAAGGAATGTAATTCCTTCATCTTCAAATAGGCATGAAGTGATGCTTCGAGTAATCTGAGATTTACTCTACGTATTCTCTCTCCCTTGCATTATCAAAGATACAGTCGTTCTCTAGATGATGTGAGCCTCTCTTCCCCTTGTCTCATTCCAGATACTATCTTAAAGAAGAGAGTTCTTGCCAAAACTATGACCCTTTTGATAATTTATGTAATGGGGGTTGATGCTTTTCAAAGAACAAAAGTTTAGATCCTTGAGGAATGGAGCTCTTTGTTCTGATGAACAACTTTGTGGAGAACCTGGGAGAGAACAGACTCCTGTGAATAATGTTGGTCATGATGGTCAACTTGACTCAAACTCACAGTGACCCCATGCACTTCTACTCACAGTAGAACTGCCCCATGGGGTAGTTTCAGATAGGCCTTTTCCACAGAAATGTGTATCAGAATTATTCCTATGATTCTCAGTTTTTAAATAATGGCTCAAATGCTCAGGAAATGTTTGCTGCAAGTGGATATATGTATATATGACAGAGAAAGGGCTGGATGTATTGAGGCCTTGAGGTTGATGATTGTTATTAGGATCAAACAGAAATAGCATACTCACAAAGAGGACCAGGAAGCAGAGTGCCAAGAATAAACATGGTGCAGAAATTGTATGGGGGGCTGCTTTGTTTTTACAGCCAATGGCTTAGTCGGGTCAGCCAAAGGGCAGAGTCTGCCCACTTGACAGCTGGGCTATAGTGGATGCTGATGTTGATGTTAGTGGGTTTGAAACGAGGCATAGCATCAGATCTATTTATATTTCTTTTCTCATTCACCAACGTGAGTAAAAGCTTTAAGTAGCTTCCAGGGTGCTTATTTATCCTTACCAAATTTCTAAATTAGTGCAAGAGCATTTTGATTTCTGGGTGTATTCTTGAAGTATATTGATACGGACCTGATGAATTGGCCAGATGACTTTTGACCTCCAGGACAAGGCTATAAGGAAGAGCTTTTCAGAACTATGTAAAACTAAGTATCTTTCATAAATGCCCAGGACATTGAAAGAAGTTTTAGATATATGGTTTCGTTGTTTGATCAATTTTAGAGTAAAGGAGTTGGTATAATTCTTTAATTTCTTCATCACTGGCTTTAGTGGTTGGTGCATACATTTGACTAATATTTATATAAACTGGATCTCCTTGTTGGTGTACAGATAGTATCCTATCACAGACTACATTATACTTCAAGATTTTTAAAAAATAATCATTTTATTGGGGGCTCGTACAACTCTTATCGCAATCCATCCATCCATCCATTGTATGTCAAGCATATTTGTACATTTGTTGCCGTTATCATTCTCAAAACATTTGCTTTGTACTTGAGCCCTTTGTATCTGCTCCTCATTTTTTCCCTTTTCTCCCTGTTCCCCTCTCCCTCATGTACCCTTAAAATCGACTCCCTCTTTCTACCCCACCTTACCTCCACCCTCGCAGTATCACCACTTTCACCACTGTTCCTGAATGGATCATCTGTCCTGATTCCCTGTGTTTCCGGGTCCTATCTGTACCAGTGTATATCCTCTGGTCTAGCTGCATTTGTAAGTTAGAATTGGGATCATGAAAGTAGGGTTGGGGGTGGGGAGGAGGAAGCATTTAAGAACTAGAGGAAAGTTGTATGTTTCTTCATTGCTACATTGCACCCTGACTGTCTCATCTCCTCCCTGCGACCCTTCTGTAAGGGTATGTCCTGTTGCCTACAGGTGGGTTTTGGGTCTCCAATCTGCATGCACCCTTATTTACAATTATATGATTTTTTTATTCTTTGATGTCTGGTACCTGATCCCCTCAACACCTTGTGATTGCACAGGCTGGTGTGCTTCTTCAATGTGGGTTTTGTTGTTTCTGAGCTAGATGGTCGCTTGTTTATCTTCAAGCTTCTAAGACCCCAGATGCTATATCTTTTGATAGCCAGGCACCACCAGCTTTCTTCACCACATTTGCTTATGCACCCATTTGTCTTCAGTGATCGTGTTGAGAAGGTGAGCATAGTGGAGTGCCAATTTACTAGAACAAAGTGTTCTTGCATTGAGGGAGTACTTAAGTTGAGGCCCAATGTCCATCTGCTACCTTAATACTAAACCCATAAATATATGCACTTAGATCTATTTCCCCATTATCATATATACATATATTTACATATGTACCAAGATTTTTAAATGATGAATGCAATGCTATTTCTCTTTAAAAATATGTATTGAGCTTACTTATCATATCATACAATTCAATAGCTCAATCATAGACAAAGGGTTGTTCAGTCATGGCCACACTCAACTTTAGAACGTTTTCTCCCTTTTGTACCATTGATGTCCCCATTTCTACCACCCTCCCCTTCCATGTCCCAGGAAGTCAGTAATCCAACAACTGACTGCACACATCCACCGTCCTGCTTTCCCTATACAGATAAGCATATACAACGAGCGTGCCATTTCTCTTGAGTTTGTCCATCACAGCACAGTAAGCCAGATTATTTTCTGGTCCCAAATGGCCAATACCAATTCACTTCAGTTTACTCATGCCTAATGCCTAATCTTTGTGCATTCCATCTCATTTTGGTGACTTCTAAATTTCCTGGATTCATACTAGGTACATTCCATGTTCTGATTATTAATATGTCCGCAGTTGTTTCTTCTCTTTTTGTGTTGTGCACTGTCGGTCAGTGAAGGTTCCGAAAGCTTTACACCATCCAGGTCAACACTGTGCCTCTATTTTGAAGAGGCAGGGGCTCCTGAGTCATATTTTGGATGCTTTCTGACTTGAGGGTGTAGCTTCTGACACTTTATTTGACAATGTCCCACTGCTGTTTATAAGGTCTACAGTGACTGTTCCCTCAGGAATGGGCATTCTATTTCTTCTTCATAGTCTGTTCTTAGTCCAGAGCCTCCACTGAAATACATGTCTTCATCTTGTAGGATAGCTTCAAAAGAAGGTCCAATCAAAACAGTGGCTTCCAAGGGCATCTGTTAGACCAGTAGTTCAATTTAAGGCACAATCTATGGCATTAGGTCACCTTGCTGGTGTTCGAAATAGCAGTGACATAACTTCCAGTATCAAAGGCACCAAAGAATGACATACTGGCAGGCATGTGGTGGTTTTAGACATACATACACTCAAATTTGTAGTATTCAAAACATAATAAATAATGAATAACATAATATATAATATTAACAATTAGTTCAGGACCTAGTATATGATATGTAACATTATATGCACACACGAGGGTTATAGGAGAATATTGCTATGGAGTTACTGGTTCATACATGTACCACCTTGTTCTTAACAAAACATGTTGCTCTGATCAGTGGAAGGCTACAGACAAATTCTTCCAGTAATTCAAGGGTATATAAAAAAGTAATGCTATAAAATAATGGAAGCGTTTATGAAATAAAAACATTAAAATGTGAATCTATTTTTTTTTAACATACTCTCCAGCTAGGCCGATCCACTCTGGAAGGTTGTATTGCCCTCTTTCACCCTTCCCTACAGAAGGCAGCTCTTTTCTATTCAGACCATGTTCAATAACTTTCTTCCAGGGACTCAAATTATGTTCCTTTTAAAATTCTTTGAATTTAGGGAACAAGAAGATGTCTGAAGAGGCAAGATCAGGACTAGAGGGTGGATGGGGGAAGGTTTTCCAACACATCTCCTGTAGGATAGCCTTTTTTATCCTCAAAGAATGATCAGGTTAGTTGCTGTAATGGGGGAAAAAATTCTAGATGGATCTTACCTTTTTTCCTCATAAATGCAGTTTTTAATTTTCTTAAAACATTTTACTAATATGCTTTCACAATCTTCCTGTGTCTTTGTAATAAATCCACCAAGTGTACCTCTTGGGGGTCCAAACAGGGATTGCCATAGATTATGCTTTAAATTGAACTACTGGTCTAACAAATGCCCTTGGAAGCCACTGTTTTGATTGGACCTTCTTTTGAAGCTATCCTATGAGATGAAGACATGTATTACTGAGATCACTGGGCCAAAGCTCTCTACTGTTCACAGAGACATAGTTAAGCAGGTTTTGTTTGGAACAAACTTGTGTGTGGATGAGCTGGAACCCCAGTAGCACGGTTTTTAAATGAACTCTCCTACACTTGTGTTAGTCACAGATTATTTTTACAGAGGAGCCCTGGTAGCGCAGTGATTACACATTGGGCTACTAACCAGAAGGTCAACAGTTCCAAACTACCAGCCACTCAGGAGAAAGATGGGGCTTACTACTCATGTAAAGAGTTAAAATCTCAGAAACTCACAGAGACATCTCTACCCTTTCCTATAGGGTTGCTAGGAGTTTCAATCAACTCCTGGCACTGAGAGAGTGCCTTCACAAAAATGATCCCACACAAAAGTGACTTGGGATCTGCTGGACTTTTTCAAGGCAAAAATGTTGGTGCAGAACACGATAGCAATGTTGTTTGACTATTTATTTGCCCTGGAAAATCAAAGAAGTCATTTTGATGCATTTTCTCAAAGAATGGAGGACAATCACGGGCTTGTGATGAGTTGTATGGAAAACTGAAAACTGCATTGGTGACTAAAAGCCAGGAACATTGCACCCAGGATATCCGCCCCCCCCCCCCCCCCCCCCCCCCCCCGCATTGTAACAATGCACCTGCTCATTCTTTGAGAATAGCAAGGATTATCCCATAAGAACTTGTTGTAAAATCTTCTCCCACCCAACCTAAAGCTCTGATCTTGTCCTTTCAGATATTTTTGTTCCACAAATTCAATAAATACTGAGAAGGATCATGATTTCGGTCTCTCAAGGATGCCCAAACTACCGTTATGATATGCCATTAAAAAAAAAAGAGTGTATTTATTCTTTGGAGAAGGGTGAGATGCAAACATTGCCTTCAAAAGTGTATACACATCTGGAAGATAGGTGGAGAAACAGTAGCTTCATATGTTTGTTTATTAAATGTTTTCTATGATTTTGTAGCAGTACTTTTTGACTTCCTCTTATTTCCCCCACACTTTGAAATAGATACCTGCCTAGAAATCTGTGATGTTAGCTGTTTTCCCCCCACTTATTTTCCCATTGATGTGGGTAATGAAATGAAATGAGTTACTGAGGAAAGTTTAAATGAGAACCGCACTTGAACCTGGCAGTGCACTTGTTAGGCATTTGGCTGCTACCTGCAAGGTCCGTAGTTAGAAACCTCCAGCTGCTCCGCAGAAGAAAGCGGGGGTTTTCTAGTTCCACAAAGAGTTGCAGTTTGGAGACTTCCAGGAGTCATTCTACCCTGTCCTAGAGGGTCACTATGAGCTGCCATCAACTCACTGGCAGTAACTTTGTTGCTGTTGTTTTGAGACAAGCTTAGCGGGATAACCTAAAAGCAATTTTAACGTTCCTTAGAGCACATTCTCCCTGATGAAGTGCTTATACTCACAATGAGTTTTAAGACAAAAATAAGATATCCGAGAGGCAGGACTCTGTCTCAAGAATGACATTGGTTGGTATTATGTCTGTCTGAGCAGGAAGGAGATTAGAGGGTTGAAGACTTGGCCCTTTCGATGTAGTTTCCAGTGGTATAATCGAAGAGTCAGGTTCAGACAGGCAGCAAAGTGGAGGTCTCAGAGGCTGTTCCGAGCAGTGGAGTTGAATGATTGCCTGTCTGTGCTTACTATGTATAAATCTTCAGGTAAGTGAATCTTTAGCCTCATTTAGTTATTAGGAAAATGGGGAGCAGCACACCTCACAGGGTTCTCGTGAAGATTTAAGATGTTATTAAATGGAGTGTGCTGGGAAATTACTGCTTCATTACTGCTCGCTCCTATTTTCTTCTTATCGTGCGTGCAATGCTCACGCCTCGCTGCAGTTCCTACCAAATTCTGCATCAAGTTTTTGTTGACTGTCGGTAGATATACTTGTGGCTGATTTGGGGGTGTCAACTTTTCAAGGTGGGAGTCAATCTCCTGGTGATAGCGCTTGCTCTGGTTTTCAAGCAGGGTAACTTTAATTGAGAAACTGTTGGTTGATACCAATGAGGAGCTGATACCAAGGGCTCCAGTACAAAGAAAATGTTTTGAAAATGATGACGGCAACCTATGTACAATGTGCTTGACACAATGGATTGCTATAAGAACTATAAGAGTCCCCAATCAAATGATGCTAAAAAAGGAAAGAAAGGGAAAGCACGTGTGCATTGGAGCTTGCAGTTTTGAATCTCCTCCATGACTCTGAGAAGGATATGCCCAAGCACATTGGTCCCAGGAAAAAGATGAGCCATGTAACGAGGAGAGCCGCTCTCGGGCAAGCCTCGTGCAGATCTGAAAAACACAGGCAACGCAAACCCACAAGAGAAATAATAAATAACTGCTGTTTTCAGATATTAAATGTTGTGGTGGTTTGATACATAGTGTTGCCAAGTGGATACCATCCCTTTTGACTTCATAAATGTATACAGTTTTGAATCTATGTGAGTCAAGGAGACTGTCTTCCCCTTGGTTTTTCATTTAGCATCTCCTGGATCCTTGGCATGGTGGCTTCAAATTGCTCAAACGGAAGCATGGCATTTGGTCCCTCGCTTTCCTAAATCATTTATGCTTGCTCTCCACTGACACCCACATCTATGAGAGGGACAGCCAAATTTATGGGGGTGATAATTGTATCTAATGAATTTTTAAAATAAAATTTCCTAGGAGAGCCATTGGAAATAGAAAGGACATTTTTACTTGAAAAAATTATTTGCATAGCTAGAGCTCTTGCCTGACTGTAGGGAGGCCAATCAACAGGGAACACTTTTAAAGTTCTTGTATCAAGTTATCTGATTTGTAATCAATTGTTATTTCCCTAGTACATTATTCATTGGTTTAATGTTTACCATATGGGGAAAGTCAGCTGGTTGTAAGCAGATATATTAGTTCATTTTCTGCAGTTTCTTGCTTTGAGCTAGCAATGGCCTGTCTTCTATCTTTTATATAAATAAATTATTTTCGGGAAAGGAGCATTTGGAAGGCAATTCATCACTCCAGACGAACTCCAGATGTGAATCAATAGTGCACTTTACTCAGTAGGCGATCTCTGGCAGAATTTCCTCACACTACTTTGAACTGATGTGATCTGTCCTGTTTGTCAGGGAGATTCTTTTTCGCAGTATTTGTTCTTAAAGGTATTCAGCTCCAGGGCAAGGTTCCAGTCGCAAGTGAGTAGGACAACTTGCTTCCTTGTATCCTGATTTTAATGTCCTTCTAAGGGAGGTGAAGGTACAACACTGGAGATGCTTGCTCATGTACGTTATAAAATTGAGAAGACAGTTTTACCTGACCAAATGGTAGTTACATAACCTGTTGTCAGTTTGAGACTTAAGAGTGGAGGGGTGGGGTCTAGCCTGTCAATCAGGTTGTAGCTTGATGGCCTCATTTGGAGGCACTAAGGAGATAAATAGCTTGCTGGAGGCTCACTCCCTGGGAGACATTGCAGCTTACAAGACACATGGAGCTACACAAGTGCCCTGAGCTGGAGGCGCCAACTGGAGATGCCCGACAGCACTGAGATGTTTACAGCACCACTGGATCCACAAGACGTCCCACCCACTGGCCTGTGATCTTCCTGCATTCAGTGTCATTGTATGTGTTTGGTGAGTCTGAAAACCATATGAAAACAATGCCGCATTATTGATATAGTGCCAGAACTGAGCCTCTGATGTGGAAGGGCATTTAACATCTGAGCAGGAAGAGCTGCCTCTTTAAAGAAGAGTTGACCTTAATTGTGGGGATGAAGCAAAACTTTGGGGACACACCTTTCCTGATGGGGAGTGACTAAAAATGAGAAGAACTACCTGCAAAAATCCACTCACAATTGGAACATAGACTGTATCAATTATGAATCTAGGAAAATTGGAAGACATAAAAAAACTAAGCCAAATTCAGAAGAAGATGTGATATGAAGGGTATCATTACTGTTGGTAGATAGACCTTGGTTGAAAGTAGAGAATACCAGGACAATGTTTGCCTGTATTTCATTAACGTGGATCTTAACAAAATATGAATAATATAATCATGTTGTGAGGAATGGCTATTCCAGAATACTTAGTTGTGCTCATGCGGAATGTGATCATTGACCAAGAGGCAGTTGTTCAGACAGAATAAATGGGTAATGGCTGAGTTATTAAAGGAAAGGGGTGCATCAGGGCTGTGTCCTCTTACCATGCTTATTTAATCTGTGTACTGAGCAAATAATCCGGGAAGCTGGGCTAGAGGCAGAAGAACATGGAGGGCATTGGGACGGGATGTGGGCACAACCTGCAATACGGAGGTGACACAACCTTCTTTGCTGACTGTGACGATGACTCGAAACACTCATTAAAAGAAAATGAAAAAGCCCACAGTCTTCAAGGCAGATTACACTTCAATATAAAGAGAACAAAAATCATTACAAGTGGAACAATAAACATCATGATAGAAACGGAAGTTGTCAAAAATGTCATGGTATTTGGATCCAGTCAATGAGAACAGCAGTTAGGACATCAAATGAGGTATTACATTGGACAGATCTCTTGCAAAAGACCTCCTTAAAGTGTTGAAGGACCTGTTTGAGTGGCAGCTTTGAGGACCAAGGTGTCTGTGACTCGAGTCATAGTATTTTCGATAATCTGATGGGTGTGTGAGAGCTGGAGACCAGAGAGTCATTGATGCATTGGCGTTATGATGTTGGGGAAGACTATTGAACATACCTTGGCCTTCCAGCAGAATGAGCACATTTGTGTTGGAAGAAGTATACTACAATAGTCCTTAAAAGTGAGGTTCATGAGACTTCCTCTCACGAACTTTGGATGTTTTCAAGAGGGACCCGTTTCTGGAGAAGGACGCCATAGTCTTGGTAAAATAAGGGGTGGGTCATTGACAAAGAGGAAGACCGTCAGCAGGATGCGTTGAATCAGTGGCTTTAATAATGATCTCTCCTGTAGGACAGATGGTGCAGGTGGCACAGAGAACAGCAACAGTTCATTCTATTACACATGGGACTGGTGTGAGTCAGGAGCATCTTGATGGAACCCAAGAAGATGAACAACAAAGAATTATCATTATATCAAGCAATAAAATGGGTATAAGCATTTCATGCCAGATATATAAAGACAATGTCTTAACAATGTCATAGCAATGCTGGTAGTTGGCTGCTTATAAATGCAGGTTGATTAATGCACATATTTGGGGAGACCTATTATTTTTTCATCCCTATGGGGCTGGATCTGTAGCTTTGCACATATTTGCATTGCATATGTTTGTGTGCATGGGTGCACGTGCGCAAACAAGAAAGAAAGAGAAAGAGAAGCAGGCATTCAGTGAGCTATTTAGCTACCCATTCGTGTAATAAACTACAGCTTCTGACTCAATAAATAGTGCAATTGTGCAACTTATATATAGAAAATTCTTTCTGAACTTCTACCCAGATTGTGAGGCATCCAATTAATAAACTTTGGAAAATAATTATACATGAAGGAAAATTGGTCATTTTCTTAGGTGCTTTATATGAATGAAAGGGGCCCTGGGGGTAGGGGGTTACATGTTCTGCTACTAATGACAAGGTCAGTAGTTCAAACCCATCAGTTTCTCTGAGGGAAAAATATGAGACTTTTTGCTCCCATAAATATTTACGCTTTCAGAAATCCAAAAGGGTAATTTTATTTTTTCCATCATGTCACTATGAATCAGAATGGGCTCAATGGCAGTAAGTTTGGTTTGCATGGGAATGAATGCATTCTGATTAGCCTTATTCTCATTGGATGGCTATTGTCACACAAAATGCTTGTCCAAAGAGGCTGGTGATCTTTCTTGCATGGGTTCCAGGACCCACATGGCTCTGTCACCAGATGTGAGTGTCCCTGCAGTCCTCATCTCTATTTTACACGGAGCTCTAGGTTTTCTGAGAAGATGTCAAAACAAAATTACACATGCAAAGGTTGTGTTGGGAGAAAGCCTATGAGAAAAAACAAATCGGGGTGGGGGGGCGGGGACTAGATGAGGCTGAAGACAGGGAAGGAAGGTTGACTAGGAGAATCTTAGACTGTATCTAAGGCAGGGAAACAAGAGCATCAAGGAGTTCTTGGGTCCAGGTCCAGGGAATTGTCTCCAGCTCACAATCCCCCTTTGTATCACCACCACGTTGCAGGTAGTGTGTGAGAAGCACAACCTCAGTGCAAATGAGGCTGCGTATTATAAAGCAAAGAAGTTGGGTCTTGTAGATGGAACTCTTTGCATGTGGGGGTCGGCGAGGGACATTTTCCTGGCGACCACAGTAGATCTATAAAGCATACTTATTAATAAATGAGCAAATGTGAACTGGTACTTGAAAAAGAAAAGAGAAAAACAAACTAGAGCCATTAGTTTGACATTGCTTTAGCAAAAAGTAAGAATTGGAAAGGAGTGTGTGATTGAGAGCTGGCAAGATCCAGAGCCTTTGCATTAAGTCGTGTCATCCAAACTGCTACAAGAGTGGATTTTTTAATCCATAAGAGCTCAACTACAAAGAGGTTGAAGCTCACGCATAAGGTGGTTCAAGGAGGCCTATCTTCCTGAGGAGTTGGCCACTTGCCTCCACATGATGATTGTTGTATCTAGGTTCCTTCCATCTGGGGACCCCACAATCCTTAGGGGTACCCATGGTCTACATCCGCTTGGTATAGGGGAAATGAAAGCAAATAGGAAAGCATAGTGGATTCGTGCCAGCCATCATTCTCTTTCCTTTTGTCAACTAGACGTCATTACACAGCAACACCTTGGATGCAAGGAATGCATAACATTAATTCTTTCCTAGAATCTGTGCTAAGCTAAACCTCAACACTGATGAAGACAAGTAAAAACTCTGGCATTCAGTTAGCTGCCGGTTCATGGTGGGAATGTCTTTCATTACTAAAAGGATTGGGTAATTACAAATCATGAAGAGTCACCAAAGACGTCTCCACAGTGGACGGGCCCGATGACACTTGCATTTTTAAAGACCACGAGTGTATCGCTGTATTAAATGGATTGGATAGCGAGCGCACCTTCTATCCCGGTGCAAATGGGAATCTTCTTGCCCAAAGTAGTGAGTTTTTTGTCATAATCCTGGTAGGAAAGAGGTGAGGGTATCCTAGAGTAACAGGATTAAGAGACGTAGACACATATTAGAAATATTTAGGAATTAGACCTTGGAGATTGATTGCCGATGATGATTGACTAACTGTATATACTGTCTTAAGCAAATTGATGAGTGCTGTGGTACTAACCAAATTTGAGAATAATAGACTAAACTATATCCTATCAGGATGATCCTTTTCATACGTTTCCTTGAAAATGTTCTTTAAAACCCAAAGCAAGGTAAATATGTATCTCAGGAGGCTCGAGTGGGTATCTCATTCAGTATATTTTGCAAATTTTATTTTCTATCCCACTGTATCTTGAGGGAACAATGAGGCATTCTGTTGCCATAGAGTTGAAACCCACAGAGGCAGTTCTACCCTGCCCTAGGGTTGCTAGGGGTTGGGATTGACTTGAAGTCAGTGAGTTTTTTTTGTTGTTGTTTTAATTACATTCTACATATGAACTTGTTATGAAATAAAATAATGCCTCAGTTGGTTTAAAAAAGCACCCAATAAGCTATGAATCTAATCTCTCATCTACTAAGCATGTAGACACTATCTGAGTTGGGTCTGTTCTGACTCAGGTGCCCACATGTAGTATCAGGGTAGAACTGTGACCAGGAGGGTTTCCAATGGCTTCTTCATCGCCAGGCCTTTCTTTTGAGGCCCTGCTGGGTGGACTTGAACTGCCAATATTTCAGATAGCAAACATGATGGGCTGCTCCTTAGAATCCTGGATGTGGACACAGACCCTGAGCCTACACTTGGCTAGAACTTGTCATCTCTATCTCCCCTCCGGGCCTTGAGTAACCAAAGCCTTTTATGTGTGGCTTACCCTTCCAGATTTTCGCTTACTGATGTGCTGGGGGGAAAACTAGGTTTTTGTGGTGTGTGGTTTTTTTTTAGAGATATAAAACCATTCTGCTCCTATTATGGCTGCTTGCTTTATTTTTTACTAAAAAGTGACATATTGAGATCTATCCAGGTTGATATAGATAGAGGAGTTCATTCCTTTACATGACTTCTTGGGAATTGCATTGACACTCCAGAAAGGTGGCCCGGAGTGTGCCTGGAATGTTGTCGCCCACCTCCAGGATCACACGAGCATAGTTAGACACGCAGGTACAGAGAGATAGCACCTTCTATCCCTGTGCAAATGAGAATCTTCTCGCACAAAGTGATGATAACCACACACATTTATTTGCGCTATGTATGCTCTAGGCGTTCATAACGGTTCTGTAACATAGGTATAATTGTCCACATTTTGCAGATGAGAAAATGAATCATGGAAAGTTTGGATAACTAGACTATGGTTATGTAGGCTCTTCATGGCAAAGTCAAGAACTTAACTCAGGCAGACCGATTAGAATCTTCTCAAACAGTTTGGGTGAATGTGTGTGATACTCTTGAAAGTCCCCGCTGATGCCTCTGTGTCCCCAAGGCAAGAGATAAGCAATGAGATAGGTGCTTTCAATGCTCAACGACAGCAGCCACCAAATGGTCTTCCCATCCATCTTGGCTGATGAGAAGCTCCTCGTGTTTCTGAATTTATGGTGGGACTCATTTACAGATGAGATACCTATTAATTTATCCAGTAAATTGATGCAGGATGAATGGTTATTGTGTATACTCACTGGGCAATGTAGACTCAGATCCCCAAATCCACAGCTAAATAGCTCACTCTGCACAATTCCACTGAACAACTGGGAAGCCGTGCGAAGTCCACAGGCAAGGAAGGATGCTGCTTTCCAAGAAGGCGCTGGGTCCCTGCTGCTTTCCCGTCAGCGGTGGTGCTGACAGGACAGGATTTTGCTGCTGGTGGTGCAGGTCTCAGCTGTTGTTGTTCCCCCTGGGATGAGAGTGGAAGGACACGAATTACAGGGTGTGAATGCCATTTGGTCTGCCTTTTGCAACCTCCCCAGTGTGACTGTTAGCTTTGACACCAGTGGGGGTTGGGCATGGAGGAGGAACGTTTTATTTCATTTCTTTCACTGCCTTGTGCAGCACTTATTTTAAAATGTGGGGATGAGTGGGTTGTGTCTTCTTTTTTTCCTCCCTGAAGCATTGTAGATACAGCAGGACACCAAATTCTTTTGCAGAACCCTCTTCCTAGATTTTGTACTGTAATTTGAATTTCCAGACAAGTATAGTAGTGTGAACAAATGCATTGGCCGCAGGGTGTCTCAGGGAACAAACCTTATTCATTTAGAAATTTCTGATAAAATTTGTAGGATGTAGAAACAGAAACTCATGGGAAAATGATTAGGACAGCTGTAAAAAGATCTGTAAATATGTTACATGAGAAATTAAAAGTAGATTGAGAATGGGTGGGGAGAGAGGAAACCAAGTATCAAGGTAAGAAGTGGCCAGTGGGAGCTTGGACTGAGAAGTCTAATATCCAATTATAATGATCTTCCTTTTTCTCTCCTCTTTCTTCCTCTCTTCCTCTCTTTCTTTCTCTTTTTTTCTTTCTATTTCTTTCTTTCTTTCTTGTTTTCTCCTTTTTGTTTCTGCCTTTTCCCCTTCCTTCCTTGGCTGGCCGAGGTTGTCCCACAAGATGTGGGCAATGTACAAATGGTTATATGGCAAGTGTGGAGGAAACTTTGGGGAAGGAAGAAAGGATAAACCTGAAGCAGAAAGAAATGGAAAGGTCAGTCACAGCAAGTGTGACACCAAAGGAAAAGTCGGAGCAGAAATTGAGCTCTTGACATCCCAGTGGATGTGAAACCCTGATCCTGAATCAAACTTCTTTATAGATCAAAAGGTGACCTCAACAGACACCCGGATGACAAAGAAATTGTCAACTTGACCCAAACATACGAGATGTTTTTATGGGTAAATTCAGAAAACCCTGGATTAAAAATTCAGAAAACCCCTGGATTAAAGAGCTTACTTGGTTGTAGGTCAAAACAATGCTCCATCTTTTCACAATTTCTCCTTATGTTCAGGGTAAGATCAATGACGCTTAGTTCCATTTTTTAAAAATCTATATAAAAACTTACTGTGAATTAGGTGAAGGTTTACAGAGCAGATCGTAGTTTTTCATTCAATAATTCATTTACCTTTTGATTCAGTTCATTGGGTAAATGCTGCGACCTTCATCTTAAAAGGTCGATTATTTTTAAATGGGTGAATTCTATTCCAGATATAAAGAGTGACTAAGAGTAATAGTGTTGAGGGGCCCACCAGTCTCTCTCTGACCAATAAGTCTGGGTCTCTTAAGATTTTGAATTTGGTTCCATATTTTGCTCCTAATCTAGCTAGGACCTCCCAATGCAACCCTTTTCAGAGCAGTTTGCCGTGACAGCCAGGTGACCTCTAGTTCTTCTGGGCTTAGGAGTGTGGATATGGGTATTTGCGTGGTCCATCAGCCCACTGGATCGGTTGTCTTCATGCCTGTTTACATTCTCATCTCTTTTCTCTTGGTGAGGAGTGAACACAGGTTCTTCCTTAAATGACTGCTCATGAGCTTTTAAGACCTCAGTCTTAAAAACCAAATTGCAGGGTAGAACATTGTCTTTGTGAACTGTTATGCCAATTAACCTTGGCTTAGCTCATTTTATTAACATGCATGACATTCTAGAGGACAGAGCACAAGCTTTGGGTCAGAAATGCATGGATTGGGCATTTGTGAGGTAGATATTTTTACTTATTTTACCTATGTTGTTTTAAAAATCACTTATAATTTGTAATTTCCTTTATTTGGCATTTTAATTTAAATATGACTTCATTTTCCTTCATTAAGGACAAACAAGAAGGTTGATCAGAGAGGGACTGTGCTTTTCAATATGTGCATCTTTTTTGTATCAATCCCCTTTTCGTTTTCTTTCTTTTTTTATTTGCAGCCTATCTATTCGGGTTTTTTTTTTTCCTTTTTCCCCTTCTTTTAAATTTTGTTTGTAAGTGGCTTTTTTGTTGTGGGCTTGTCAGTACTGCAGCCGTCGTCGCCAGGCTCTTATGAGTTGCTCTGGAGCTGTGCTGTCAAAGCCAATCCCAATTTTATTCGCACATTGTAATTTCTGTACACCCACTTAGATAAGAGAAGTTGGACAAAAAAAAAATATGAGAAGAAAATAAAGGGACCGATGGCCCCGGAGGGACATGGGAGTGTAGGAGGTAGGGGAAGGGAGGAGGGTTGGTCAACCTAGGGACAGGGAACAACAAATGGTTCAAAACCAACGATAGGGAGGGGACAGGAGGACTGGTAGGGAGCGACCACGGTCAAGGCAACCACGAGGAACTACTGAAGCCAGAATGAAGACAGAACATGGTATTGGGACAGGAGGAAAGCATAAAGAAATAGAGGAAAGAAGTAGGAGGCAAAGGGCATATATACAAGCCTAAATACAGACATGTACATATGTAAATATATTTAAGATTAAGGGGGGAACAGACCTAGGTGCAATAATTATTGGTTTGGTAGTGGGGTGGCAGGTGGACATTGGGCCTCCTCATGCGCACTCCCCTAACACAAGAGCACTTTGCTCAGCTAAACGGTCATTTTATATCTACCTTCCGGACATGATCGCTGAAGACAGATGTGTGCAT
>NW_022111320.1:31967898-31978042 GCF_000313985.2 Echinops telfairi
AATTTTGGGAATAATGAGGGCAACAAATGTATAGATGTGCTTTACACAATTGATCTATGTATTGTGATGAATTGTATGAGCCCCAATAAATTGATAAAAAAATTATATATTATTTTTTATTTCAAACCCTTTTATTAGCACCCAATCCAGACATCATACCATTCAATAGTTCAATTATATCAAGCAATTTTGTATAATTGTTACCACAATCAGTTTCAATATATGTACCTTAAATGAATGCATAATATTTTTTTCTGTATTTGTACTTTTATTTATTTAATCACTTTGTTGGGAGCTCTTACAGATATAACATTTCATAGTTCAATCACATCAAGCAGTATTGTACAATTGCTACCAAAATCAGTTGCGAAATATTTTCTTTCTTCTTGAACTCCTTGATAGCAACTCCCTTTTATCCTCCCCCTCCCCCACTCTATCCCAAAGGAACCCCTTTTTTCATAAAATAGTCCCCCCACATCTTACACAATCAAATATATGCATTCTCATACAATTCTGTAGTTCAATCCCATCAAGTGGGTTTATACAGTCATCAATGCTATCAGCACCCTGTTTGCCCCACTCCCCTTCCCATACCCTCAGGGAACCATTACTCCTATTACTTTTTCTGAGGGGTTATCTATCTTGGCTTCCATGTACTGAATGATCTTAAATATGCAAATTAACATGATTAATGATGTAAAACAAATAAAAACTATAATAGTAAGGGGAGGAAATATCAAAGAACTAGAGGATAGTTTCATCAGTGTTATACCACACCCTGAACACATCATCCCTTCCATGTGATCCTTCTGTGAGGGACTGTCCAATTAGCTTATAGGTGGGTTTTGGTTCTCCACTTTGTCTGTGCTCTTTCACATCAATTTGGTTGCTTGTTTTTGAACTTCTGATACCTCTTCCCATCAAAACCTCATGATCACACAGGTTGCTGTGCTTCTTCCATGTGGGCTTTGTTGATTCCCTGCTAGATGGCTGCTTATTTAACTACAAGCCTTTAATACCTCAGATGCTATATTTTTTAATAGCTGGCCACCATCAGCTTTCTTCATCACATTTGCTTATACACTCATTTTGTCTTCAGTGAATGCATAACATTTTTGGACCATAGATGTATGAGTTTGTTTCTGGTTTCTGACTTCTATTCCATTGGTCTATGTTTCTATCATTATACTAGTACCAAGCTGTCTTGAATGCTGTAGCTGTATAGTATGAATCCTCCCACTTTGCTTTTCTCTTTCAACATGACTTCAACTCTCTGAGTCTCTTGCCATTCCATATAAAGTTGAGGTTCACTCTGTAAAGAAGATGGTTAGAATTTTGGTTGGGATGGTGTTCACTCTATAAACTACTTTGGTATTGATATCTTAACAATACTACGTCTTTCAATCTATGGGTGTGAAACATTTTTCCATTTATTGAAGCCCTTTAAATATCTTTCAGCAGGACTTTCGATTTTCATTGTATAAGTCCTTCTAGTGCATGGTTAGATTTATTTCTAGATATTTTATATGCCATGTGGGTTTTAAGGCTCTGCTTGGAAGCATATCTCTACACATTTCTTCAGTTTCTCTGGTGTAAAATAAAATGTTACTGAAGAATCATTCATCTCGTGATTCAGGGGACCTTGTGATTTTCACCTCAGTCACTTCCAGTTATAGGGTTCCACCCACTTATCTTGGTCTTCCAGGTTCCTGCTGTGTTTTGAGTAAAGGGTGTTTTCATAATATAATCAGAAGTGATCTCTGGTGTATGATCAAATGCCAAATGCCAATCTGACAGTCATTCCTTGGGCAAGTGAGGCACACTGACAGAGTCAAATCTTCACTGTCCACCTAATGGAGGCACAGCTGGTAAAGGCTCTGAACCTGGGAGATGAACTATCCCTCTATCAATGAAGAGTTGGAGCAATAGATGAAATCCCATGAGGTTCTTAGACACTTCAATAATGGCGTGAAGTTGACTAGCTGCAATCAGTTAGCTCTTCTGATATAGCTAGCTTTACTTGCTATGTTAGGCCACATTAACTAGAGAAACAAGTCTTGTGACACTCATATGTATGAGAGAGATTTATATCAAGAAATAATTCTCTATCAAGAAAGCAACCAGCCCAATCCAACTCAAGTCCGTCAGTCTGATACTACACCAAAGTTGCTCTTCAGACTGACGCAGCCACAAGCAATGATGCAGACTCCAGAAAGGTCACAGGCTGGTGGGTGCAAAGTCTTGTGGATCCAATGGCAGTGAAAGCCTCACAGGGCTCAGGCAGGTCTCAGAGAGGTCCACCAGCAAGAAGGTGAGGGCAGAGAGAGGGGGGTGGGGTATGTGTGTGTTCCCAGGGCCCTCTTTATGAGAAAGCCATGCCCACAAAGAGCCATCCTCAGACTGTGACCTGATTGACAGGTAGAATACTACCCTTACGCTATTATATATTTTCACATTGTACCACACCTGCTATGAGCACTGTCTTAAAATTTTTGTTCTGTCACCCCCCCTTCCCACAAATTTGATAGTCTACTGAGCACAGGTACAGACATTATAACTTAGCTTCTAACTTTCCTTGAATGTGTGAGGAAGCGTGAGCGTTTTGTTCTGCAAAGAAAGAACAAAAGTGAAAGTTTATTTTCCATATTCAAACTATTTGAATTATCAGCACTGTAGGTGCTAGATTGGAAAATCCCTGAAATACTTTCCAGTTCTAATATGATATAAATTTGCAGCCAAAAGAAACACAATGTGGTTTTCCTTTTGACTTCAGCAATTACATCCCCCCAAACCTTAAACACTTTAGAAATCTGATCTATAATGAAGAGATCAATGAAGATAAGGGTGCTATGGCAACGTGTGGTGAAGAAACCAGATGAGGTCAGGCTATCAGAAAGAATGGTGTCTGGGATCATTCAGGCTCATCTTCAAACAAGCAGTCATCTAAGTGATATGTCAGGTCTACATGGAAGTAGCACACCAACCTGTGCAATCGAAGGATTTTAAATAATAAAACCCAAATCCAAAGGAGGAAATAATATCAGGGCTCAAATGATTAACACCTGGTATTCAGAAGGCTATGAATGACAGTACAACCCCCAAATTCACTTTCAGTGCCCCCACATGTAGTAAATCTCTGGTGAATCCCCTGTGACCATAGTCGAGGATGTGAATAGCCTTGCTATCATAGAGAAAGAGCATTGGGAAGTCAATTATGCCAGATACAGTTAAGTTAAAATGTAATACTTTATCATTTGATCTCCCTTTCTACCTTTTTAAAATGTGCTTCAGTTTTAAATATTTTCTGCTTTCTCTCTGATATTTTCAATATTTTGTATAGTCATTTTATTGTTTGCTTTTTTATGATTTTGTATGATTGTGTCTTTGTATGGTATTCTGTATATTAAATCTATAGAGACAGTAATGAGGAATGGGAAGATGGAGGAGATGGGAAGCTAACAACAATGAGTCTGAAAAAATGTTCTGAATTTTATTGTGGTGATGATTGTACAAATCTTCTTAATATGATAGATGGATTCAATTGTATGATATGTGAAGTATATGCCAACAAAACTACGTGAAGCCTGTTAAATTATAAAATACAAATGCTCCACATAAGCCACTGTCTTGATTGGCTTTTCTATTTTAAATGTACACTAACAATCCAACACACTAAGACAAGTGTGTTGCTGAGTGAATTTGTTTGCAGCCATCCACTTACTGTAGAGGCATGCTTAGCTCGGCTTTGTTTGGGAAAAATCTCATGCTAAACAAAACAAAGCAAAACTGGATCTATTAAAACTTTTCAACCTCAACACACAGAAGGAAATAAATGATGGCAAGTAACCTAAATCTCCATGATCATGCTCTAGTGGATTTATGACACCAAACTGCTGGGTACGATCATTTAAGAAGACAGACATGGCTCTGGAAAGCCTGTTCCTAAATGAATGTGATGGTTAAATAGATGGATTAGCACATGATTATCTTCTGGTAGAGGCCCCAGGAATTGTTGGACAGTATACACATGGGAGATGTGTTAGGGCAAAGGACAAAGCGATTACAATCAATTGCTTCACATTTTGAGAATCATAAGCAAACATCGGAGACCTTCCCACTATGTAGACTGACATTTTGCTCGCAGCTCAGTCTGTTTAATCATGTTTCAGGATGCTGCCTGAATTAGCACAAGCATTGCCATTCTGAGATTGTTCAGCTATCTGAAATATTCAAGAGGTGTCTGTGAGCACTTTGAAGGTGTGAAGAGGCTAGAATACAGACTAAGATATCCGACTCAGTGCTTTGTACATGGCTTGATAAAGAAGAGAGTCTAGCTGTTCTTTCTTTTCTTCCTTCCTTCCTTCCTTCCTGCATGTTTCCATTCATTAATCTGTGCATCCTTCCATTCAGTGCTATTGGATATGAACTATGCTCCAGGCACTGTGTATGATAGGGGGCACAAGATTCGTGGATAATGTCTATCTAGAAATAAGGTGCAGGGGATAGGGGAGGAGAATAATTTTCATTTTCATGTCCAATGGTGATGAGCCATGAAAGGGGCATACATTTGCTGATGATAATTTTGAGGGGAATTAGCTGCTGTGAGAAATATTCTAAGACTAAGCGGCACTTCTTGCCACTAGGGAACATGAAAGAATCTTTATACTGTCTGTGGGAACAGGTAGGGGTCCCCAAGGAGCAAGCAGACTCATCACCTTCTTTTTATCCTCTAGGCTCACCAAAAGTAGCACTTAGGACTCAGCATGAGCCATACATCTCCCCAAGCCCCCCTCTGCTACTGTACTCTCACCACATATTCTGAAAGGAATCAGATGCTACTGATTAATAATCCAAGCACACGGTTTCTCCACGGGGGGCATGCAGATGTCTAAATTGACTGTCTAAAATCAAAACAATTCACCTAGAAAGTTATCCACACAGAACTTCCATCTCTGGCCTGTTTTCATCAGCAGAAGGGATTTGCGAAGCTTATATTTTTATACAGGGTATTGCCAGCTCTCATTTCTCTACCCCATAAGGTCAGGCAGACCTTGGCTGGCCTGGTGGGAGAGGTGTTGACAGCGATGCTCCTGCCCTTTCTGAGTGGATATCTTGTATGCATCTTAGGGCTCAGAAAATAAGCACCTTCAAGCTTTAGGGTCAGCCAAAGCCCACGAGCAGCATCTGAAAGTGAGGTGCTGTCATACTTCATCAGGCTGCTGTACAGGGTCGATGAGATAGTGTGAGATGTTGCCAAAGGGAGGGGAGGCACCATGGCTATTGATGCCTTTCCTCCATTTATCTGAGGAAAAGGTTAGTTTCCTTGGGATTCTGGAAAAGGCCAATAATAGCGCAGTCCATCACCTGTTACAAATGTCTGGACTCGGCTGGGAGACAGGAATGGCTCTATGTTCATTTGGAGAAGGAAGAGAGTGGGCCATATGTTAAAGAAAGAAGGGCACAGAAGAGGCCTGGCTTGCTGATGCAGATGGCTATTCAAAGAAAGGGCTTCCCATGTGACTTATCCTTCTTTAAGAGTCCACATAATATTATTAATTAGCTCCTCGCTGGTTACTCAAAACTCACCTCCATGGAGTCGATGGTAAAACTTCCCTGTGGGGTTCTTAGACTTTAAATCATTAGGGGAGTAGACAACCTCACTTTTCTTTCAAGGAGCAGCTGGAAGTTTCGAACTGCTGACCTTGAAGTTAGCAGTTGAATGCATAACCCACGAAATCACAAGGACTCCTGCCTCTGGCTCCTCTGTTTTCCAAGATATTGAGAGTTTATGAAGCAACATTCAGAGGGTCACCCAGAAGAGTAGAAAGGCTCATTCCTGAGGGTCTCTCCTGGGGAAAGGTGCTAGTCTTGGTGGACTAGAGAAACAAATTCATAGACACTCATATGCGTATAAGGAAGAGCTTTGTATAAAAGAGAAATTGTATATTGAGAAAACTCCCTAGCCCAGTCCAGATCAAGTCCAAAATTAGCCCATACATCTCATACTAGTCTATAAATTACTCTCCAGACTCACACAACACATGCAATGATGCTGAAGGCAGGAAGATCACAGGCCAGTGAGTGCAAAGTCCTGTGGATCCAGTGGCGGTGGAAGCATCTCAGCTCTGGCAGGGCTCTCCACGTAGCTCCTCCAGCTCCAGGGCTCTAGCTCCATCAGTGTAACTCCATGTGCCTTGTCAGTGGGAAGGTGAAGAAACACAGGAGTTTTGAGAATCCTCAGGAGAAGGCCATGCCCTCACAGAGGTCTCATTGGCTATGACCTGATTGACAGGCTAGACTCCACCTCTTCGCAGTTGACAGATTATGTAAGTGCCACAGTGCCCCACTGTTTGCTCACTTCCTGCTGCTTCAGGACTCTTGCTGTACCAGGTCTTTGGATCGCTCTTCTCTCAGCACCAACATTCCCTGGAAGGCAGTTTGTGGCTGGGATGACCCCAATGCCTGGGAAGAGAACATGGCTGAACTGAGAGATTCAAACTCACTCCTTCTAACACAGTGCAACATAACATGGTAGCTAAGAATGTTTCCTCTGGATTCTAACAGACCTGGTGTCAAACCCCAAGCCTGACAATTATTAAGCTTTACTGAGATTTACTTAACTTGCCTCAATATGAATATAGGAATGCCTAGCTAATGATGCTTATGAAGGGCGATGCTAAGTATTACTTCGCCACCAGCCCAGCCCTACTGCCAGCGAGTGGATTCTAGTGACCCTATCGGACAAAGAACAACTCCCAAGAGTTTCTGAGGTTAAAAAATTGTGTAGAATCATCTTGCCTCATCTTTCTTCCATGGATAGGCTGATGAGTTTGGATTACTGATACTGTAGTTAGCAGTCCAATTTCAAATCCACTCCTTCACTTGACTCATGGAAAACAAAGAAAGAGAGAAAGTAAGTAAGAAAGAAAGGCTTTACTTCTGCAGAGTCCATTTAGACTCAGAGTGATCCTTGACAGGGTTTCCAAGGCTGTAAATCTTTATGGGAACAGAGAGCCTCATCTTTCTCTGAAAGAGGAGCTGGTGGCTTTGAACTGATGGCACTGTGCTTAGCATTCCAACATTTACCCAACAGCTCGCTTTGCTTGACCTGTCTAAAACAACAGCAGTAACAACAACAACAACAACAACACTACCATTACTCGTTGAGAGCCTTGTGGCGTTTCTGGGGCTGTAAGTCTTTAAGGGAGCAGGTAGATTCAAGTTTCTCCCACTGAGTGGCTGATGGTTTTTGACAGTCAACCTTGAAGTTAGCAGTTCAGTGCTTACCAGGAAGCACCCCTTGATCCATACTCCCTCACTTGATCCACGCTGATGCCGACTGAGAACAGCTTGTTCATAGTTACAGTCTTGGAAACTCAGAGGGAGTAGTTCTCCACCGTCCTATAGGATCACTATGAATTGGCATTGGCTCGATTGCAGTGTGTTGTGTTTTTTGGTTTACTGTATCCCCGGCACCTGGAAACTTGCTTGGCTGAGAGAAGTCACTGAATAGGTAACTGCCTAGAAAAATGAGAGATTGAGACCCCTGGGGAAGCAGAGCAGTAAATAATGCATTACTTAGAAAACAACCAATATTAATTTATATACCAATTAATGAATTTTAGAAGGGATCTCAAATATGCATGTGTATATTTTGTGTGGGTATTCATCCTAAATAAAATGGAATAGTCGTGCAAACTGCTGCTAATAGGGCATCTTTCTTTTACTACATTTCTGATGAAGAGATGCACTCCCTTCTTCGGCATCATTTATTGGATTTTGTGACTTTGTCAAGGAATTAAACAATTATTGGCAGGGTTTTTTTCTTTAGAAAAAATGAGACAAATTGCATGATCCCCTGGATTTGAACATTAATACGTTTTTCCCTACTCTTGGATTTCCCTCAGATTCCAGTATTAAATCCATGGTTCATTTAATTGGGTACCAGCTCATGTTCCCGTAGTCTCCTCCATTACTGCCCTGTCGGTGGACCTGGCTTGTTGCCTGAATCCTTCCTCTCTCTCTGGAGTGGGTACTTCCTAAATCCCGTTTCATGAAAATACTGTCCCTCTTGTCACTTCAAATATTTCTAGTGCCTCCATCCATTATTTGAATGTCCCTTCCTCAGACAGACTACAAAAACAATTTTGTCCTAATGTCAGAAAATAAACAAGAAGCACAAATCACATCAGCTGTTGTGTTGACTTCAACTCATGGTGACCTCTGTAGATCAGAGTACAACTCTGCTTCATGTTGTTCTCTAAGCTGATCTTTTTGAACATACATCACCAAGCCTGTCTTCCAAGGTGCCTTTGGCTGGACTCGAATTTCCAACCTTTTGCTTCACCATCAAGCATGTTAATCACTGGCACCACTCAGTTACCCCATCACCACATGATATTTATAATGATCACTAGCATTTATTGAGGAGTTGCCATGTACTAGACAGGAAACGAAGAAGTTTTTTTCCCTTTCTTTTTAGTAAGTACTTAAACTATACCTCTTTAGCTGTAAATAGATTATGTAACTCCAGTAGCAAAGCAAACAACCAAAAAAAGTTCAGAGGCTTAACACAAGAGCAGTTTATTTCTTCTGCATGTAAAGTCTAAATAAATATTCCTGTTAAGCAAGCACAATGAGGGGTTTAGCACCTTGGTTTTTTTCCATCTTGCGGCTCTTTTCTCCTCAGCAGTGGTTTCTGAGCTGGCTGGCAAGGAGCTAAAGGATCAATGCTCACATCTGGGAAGCTTCTCTGGGCTATGAAAGATGAGGAGGCTGTAGCTGTGTATTCACAATGCTGACTTTTACCTGAGCCCTGTGACCCTAGAAAACATCCGTGATTCAGAAATCTTCCTCACTCTTGTTTGTTTTCCGGTAAAGCAAATCTCACTGCAAAGAAATGTCATTTCCCCTATGATCAAGATAAGATCCATGATGGTACCTGTTTACCTCGGACAAGGTCTGACACAGGCAGTCAAAATTGCTATTCTTGGTCTCATAATAGATTAGCTGAATTATTTTGTCCCCACTAAGCAATTGGAATAAAATGCTTGTTAATCAAACTTTGGTTCAAATTTTCCTTCCTCACACCAGTTAATAAATGTTGATCCATGCTCAGCTTTAGTAAGGATACAATTCTTTCTTAATGGTCCCTCTCAAGAATAGGCTGAGTCCCAGTGGAAAACATTCTCAGATCTCCTGTCAGGTCTCTGCCACCTCCCCCATTCATCCTTCTCTTTTCACATCCCTATAATCAGTTATTTCTGGCTTTGTTTACATTCTCCCTGTAAAAGAAAAGACTCTCCATGCCTGATTTTTGAGATGCTTCTATATCACATGGGTGGAGTATTCTTCCTATTATAACAATCCCTCTTCCTCTATTGCAATAGTTCATGAAGCCATGCCTTACTTTGGAGTAAGGACCCCGGAATAAAGTCTCATTACCTTTATACAAATTTAAATTATTTACTTGACAGCCCATCTGTCAGGCCTTGTCCACCATGATCATGGTCCCAGCCTTCTATAGTACAGACGTGTGGCCAGGAAGTGGTTGGCAAGACAGTCTGCGCTTTGCAGGCCCTCCTCACTTTTAGGATGAGTTCAGTTCTTCTTCTTTTTTTAAAAATCATTTTATTGGGGGCTCGTACAACTCATCACCATCCATCCATCCATCCATATGTCTAGCACATTTCTACACTTGTTGCCATTGTCATTCTCAAGACATTTGCTTTCTACTTGAGCCCTTAGTATCAACTTCTCATTTTTCCCCTCCTTCCCTCCCCACTCCCCTCCCTCATGAACCCTTGATATTTTATAAACTATTATTGTTTTGTTATGTCTTACACTGTCCAATGTCTTCCTTCACCCACTTTTCTGTTGTCCCTCCCCCAGGGAGGGGGTTATATGTAGATCGTTGTGATCGGTTCCCCCTTTCTACCCCACCTTTGTCCGTGTTTTAAATACGCAAAAGGAATCTTGATGCAGGCAGTGCTGATGAGAGCAAATCCTCGCGTCTGAATTCCCCACGTCCTGTTGCGGTGATAGCACTTTTCTATTGAAATGTTTCCTCCTGGATTTAAGGACCAATGCTGGCACCCTATTAAACTAATCATCAGTGTTAATCTAACCTAACCCTTCTTTTTCT
>NW_022111320.1:31978275-31979825 GCF_000313985.2 Echinops telfairi
TTTGTTGCTTCTCAGCTAGATGGCTGCTTGTTTACCTTCAAGCCTTTAAGACCCCAGATGCTATACCTTTTGATAGCTGAGCACCATCAGCTTTCTTCACCACATTTGCTTATGTACCCACTTTGTCTTCAATCATGTCGAGAAGATGAGCATCATGGAATGCCAGTTTAATAAAGCAAAGTTTTCTTGCATTGAGGGAATTCAGTAGAGGCCCAATGTCCATATGCTACCTTAATACAATACTAAACCTCTAAATATATGCACATAGATTTATTTCCCCCATGATTATATATAAATAAATTTACCTATGTACATGCCTGTATTTAAACCTATATAAATGTCCTTGGCCTTCTAGTTCTTTCCTCTATTTCCCTTACTCTCATCTTATCCCACTATCATGTTCCGCCTTCATTTGGGTTTCAGTAATTCCTCTTCGTTACATTGCCCTTGATCAAACCCTACCAGGCCTCCTATACCCTCCTCACCACCGATTTGGCTCACTTGTTATTCCCTTGTCCCTGGGTTTCTTAACACCCATTTCATTTTCCTCGCCTCCCTCTCTCCTATGTCCCCCTGGAACTGTCAGTCCTGTTGTTTTCTCCCCCAGATTGTTGATACCACCTATCTTATCTATATAGATCTTCAGAGATACTAATATGCACAAAAAACAAGACAGCAAAACAAAGCAATAGAAAAAAACAACAACAACATAAAAGAAAACTGATGAAAGAAAAGCCTGTAAATAGTTCAAGATCTGTTTGTTGACCTTAAGGAGTTTTTACTGGGTAAATCTGATGGGGTGCCATGCCCTGGCCTCAAAGTCTATTTTTGTTATTTCCTCAGAACTTCCTTACTCTGCTCCCTTGCTGTTCTTTTCCATACCTTTAGTGTTTTGCCTTGGTGTGGTGGGATCAAATCAGGCAGAATTCCCACACTGTATCTTCAGTGTGGGCCCCCGTAGGGCTATGGGTCAGTGAGGGATGTTGTGTCTCATAGTGGGGCCGGCCATATGGTCTTCTCTGTGGATTGGCTGCTCTGAGCAGGGATATCGTCCTCAAGGCTTGGTGGACCAGGATGTGCACCACTCTCTATTCCTCCCCCTTCATTTGCTCCTGTGTGCTCTGATCAGACATGTCCCTCTGTAGCTTCAGGCTGTCCTCTGAAGTAAATTTTCTTGGGGGTAGGAGAAGGCCAGTTCTTTAAAAAGTGAAACAGAATGGCTACATAACCCAGCAATTCCATTCTTAGGTATCTATGCAAATGAACTGAAAGTAGTGACTCAAATAGAGCATGTACACTGATGCTCCTTGCAGCATTATTCACAAAGTCAAAAGGTAGAAACAACCCAAGATGAATGGATGAACAAACAGTAACATTGCTGACCTATAAAGAGAAATAGAGTTCTGATACATACCATTATGTTAGTGAACCTTGAAAAAAATTATGCTATGGTAATTAAAATAAACCAGATAAAAAGTACAAATATTCTATGATATATTATTATGAAATGTCTAGAACAGATGAATCCATTTTGCTAACAGAAGACGGGT
>NW_022111320.1:31980729-31982696 GCF_000313985.2 Echinops telfairi
ATGTCCAAAGTGTGTAAGAAGTCTCCGCATCCTTACCTTCAAGGAGTACTTTCATGATACTTCTCCCAAGACAGATTTTAAAACCCAACCCAACCCAACCCAACTCCTTGTCATCAGTCACTACCAACTCATTACAACCCCACAGGACTGGAGAGAACTGCCGGTCCTCAGTTTCTGAGCTTCTGAGAGTAGAAAGTGAGGAGGGGCTAGAGGTTTCAAACTGCTGACCTGGCACGGAGCAGCCCAATGCTTAACCACTGCAAGCATGGGCGTAGTCAGTCACAGGCTGTAGCAACTGCTGGGGTGTATCAAGGAAGCTTGGTGGCCCACTGGGTTGCAGATTGGGCTGCTAGCCTCCAGGTGAACAATGGGTATCACTAGACTCTCTGCAGGAGAAAAATGCAGGAACTTGTCATGTCCCTTAGAGATGCAAAGCTTCAAATCCCGCGGAGTCATTGTATGTTGTCCCATAGAATTCCCATGGCTGGAATTGACTGGAGGGGAGTAGGGCAGGCTTGAAATCCCCTGCACGATAGTTGATTTTTGTTTGTTTGGGTTTGCCAGAGATCAGCATCAGGCTATATATAGTGTGTCAGACAATAAACTATCTTATTTTATTTACAACTAGTTTATTGGAGGAAACAAGCAGAAAAGTATTCATTATTTCACAGACAACATTAAATTTGTATATCGATTAGCCATTCTGAATTTTAGAAAGGATTTATATTGCTTTGGGATATTAAAAGGTGCCTGCACGGCACAAGGAGAAGTGAAGGCAGTGGAGTGGTGTATGCGCTGGGCTGCGATCCATAGGAATAGTTCAAAACCACCCAGGAGCTCCACGGGGAAAGACATGGCTTTCTACTCCAGTTCAGAGTTGCACTTTCAGAAGCCCACAGGGGCAGTTCTAGCCTGTCCCGTGGTGTCGCTATGAGTCGGCATAGACTCAAGGGCAGCGAGTTGAGTTCTTTTGGGCAGCACAAGTGATTTGTGTTTGCCTCCTATCATGTGTGGGCCTTTACTGGGTGGCAAGAGGTCTATGTGTGCACGTACACAAAGGACATCAAAAAGTTTGCAGAAAAACAGGATTAAAAGATGATGGAATTTTCCCACAGACTTTTTGAAGGCCCGTATTATTCCCAAAAACTCTATGAAACTCCATAGAATTGCCCCCTGCGGGTTTCTGAGACCAGGTCTTCATGGCCGTGTAGTCCATAACCAACGCATAGGCCACCAGGGTGCCTCCCTCCCTCCTTCAGACCTCGCTGTACAGATGAAGAGGGGGAGTCCTAGAACATTCTACTAGCTTCCTGGAGTGTTATGTTGTGGGCTGCAGTGGAAGAAATAAAATAGAGAAAGTTTGGAAAATAACATTTTAAAGTCACTTTTAATTTGACTGGTTTCTGTGCTATCATATTTGCCCTTTCTGCATTTTTTTCCATCTCTGTAACCATAATACACATGTATACATTTTAGTATTTTAATGATTTTTATAACATGTTTTTGCATGCTGTTGGTTTGCCCTCATATCCGTTATTTTTCATTCCTGCTCATACAGGTAGTATAATTTATTTATCTGCTTCAATATGCACTACGCAAATAGTCTCAATAATAAAAAACCTTATGCATAGAGATTTTCCACATATTTATTTATATCATTTCCTTAGAATAAATTTTCAAATGTAATATGGTTATGTCAAAGGATAGGGACATTTTTATTATTGTTGGTACATATTGCCAAATTACTTTCTGGAAGACTTGCACTATTTTATAAAAATTACTGTATTCTTGCTAGCATGAGTAAAAATGAAACATTTTAGTGTATTTATTATATAGAACATCTCATTATTGAAAATTACTTTTCTTTGATTATTAGGATGAGGGTATATTTTGGATTTTTGCTTTTGTTGTATTTCTTCTTTTGTAAATTTACCCTGTCTATTATTATTATTTTTTCATTTGAATCA
>NW_022111320.1:31984828-31986997 GCF_000313985.2 Echinops telfairi
ACTGGCTTGATTGATGTTTGACTTTGGGGGTCATAAGAATAGTACCATGTCTCATCACCAGTAAGGACGCTGGGGAAAAAAAGTCTGGGTAGCTTCCGAGCTGTTTGTTCAAAGCACAGCATGTTTCCACTCTATGCTCTTTTTCCTGGTCAGTCAGAACCCAGGGCACACACTTTGTAGCAACCCTTCTCATCCTCAAATCTTCCATTAAAATTCGCTGCACCGAGCTCCAAGATAGTCCAGATAACATCCCCATCTCTTCAGTGGTCCTTTGTCGGTCTTCAAGCACAAATGCACGCATTTTGTTGACATTTCTGTCTATTCAGGAAGTTGATGGATATCCAGAATGAGGTTTTGTCATCAATCAACATTTCACCGTTTTTGAAATGAGAAAAGCATTCATATAGTTGAGTTTTTCCCCATAGTGCTGTCCTTGTAAGCTGTGTTCAACATCACAACAGTTTCAGCAGGAAACAAAATTTCAAAGCCTCACACTGTTCTTTTAAATCAACCATCACAAAAAATGAAGTTTGAGCAAAACTGATTTTATGAAAAAATCACTGTGACCAGAGAGAACCTTCCCAGGTGATGCTACTGGGTGCACTAACTCAGAACTAGTTGCTTGATGCCCCCCCTAGTGGAAAGAATACATATTATGGAAGCTGTGCTTAGCAGAGCTTTTTTCCCCGTGGTGTGCACACATGCGTGCGCGCACACACATATATATTATTTTCAGGAGTTGGGTCACCCAGTTGTAGAGGCTGGAAAGGTTCAATTTTGTGGGTAAGAAGCCAGGCTGGAGACTTTTCCTGACTTACATATCTACAGGGGCTGATGATATCAAGATTTACAGGTCAAACAGCAAGGTTCATAGGTAACAGAGGCTGATTAACCCAATATTTGCATATCAGATTGTAAGCTACTGACTCACAGAATGTAGAGGCTAACAAATTATAAAACCAGCAGAGAATATGGAAGACCTATGGCTTTAGATCGAAGAACCTAAAGTCAGATAACGAGGCAAGATTTAGGATCCAGATTAAGCAGAAAGCTACAGTGCTCAGCAAGAATGTCTGTAAATATTCTGTGCCAACCACACCCTCTTTCAGCTGATTGACTCTGCATAGCGGACCTTATAATGGGAGATAAACATTCTGGTGGACAACCCAGAGAATTCTAGTCTATTAAATTTGATACACAACCACTCTCATCATAGAAGTGCTGTATTTCGAAGACGATGGAAGCAGATCACTGGCCTGTCTTTCAAGTTGCCTCTGGGAGGATTGGACTCCCAAATTTGGATAAGTAACCAAGTGCATAACTATTTGTGTCAGCAGACACTCTTCTTCAAGTAACAGGGCTTGATTTTGAATGCGTCCCAGAATTGTCATTCCACATAGAGGCTGGGACACTTATCCATCAGCTGTAGACCGCCCGCCTACCCTCCACCCCTATCAGTACACTTCTGCATTGAAGAAAGACCGAGGTTGAAAAAGAACAGAGATACTTTGGACTGAAATTCACTGATGGGAGAGAAAGCAAAAGATGGTCACCCCAAAGCTGTGGAACGTTGGTCATTGGACCTTGGGCAGGACCTCTGGCTTAGTGGGAGTCCAATGAAAGGAGACTCAGGACCACTATATATTGTCTGAATACTCTGCTTGCATTAAAATGATGGGCATTAATCTGATAGACATCGATCTGCCCTTGTAAGAAACGTTAAGTAAAATTTCTTTAGCACCAATCCCCATGCTCAATGTAAACACAGCTCAATCAATGAAGAAATGAATACAAAGTAACAACTCATAGATTGCAGTTCCCAGTTGGACCCATTCCCATAAACTTCGCATATCAACAATATCTTAAATTCTATGCCATGGGATCAATTATTGATGTTATCAATGCAGTCACCTTAGACTCCAGGGGGATGATTTACAATGTTGTCCTTTTTTTTTAATTGTTTGTTTGCTATTGTTTTGTTCTTGTTCTTGGGTTTTTTTGTTCATATTATGATCAACAAAGCAAACCAGAGTTGTTTATAATCCATGGAAAATCAGATGGATTCTGGGCTACCATGTAATTCTTGCCCCAATCCAAGATCAGTTTGTTCTTATAACATGTCTCTGCTCAGTACTTGCTTTCATGAAAAGATCATTGAAGATAAGAGTG
>NW_022111320.1:31987350-31999895 GCF_000313985.2 Echinops telfairi
TTATTATAAAATTGATTATGGTGGATTGAACCATGGTATAATATAATACTTGGTAAGTTTATCTCCCTCTTGACACAACCTGAATTTGCTCTAGGCTTAAATATCTCTCATTTATTCCATGACAGACATTTATTCTCTGGTTTTAAAATATTTTTGTGTGTGTGAGTGAGTGAGAAAGTAAGAGAGTGAGTGAGTGAGAAAGAGAGTGAGGGAGTGAGTGAGTGAGCAAAAGAGTAAGTCAGGTTTTAAAATATTGTTGGTGTCTTTTCCTTTCTTACTCTTTCTTTTTATCTTTATATTATGAGTATTATTTTTTCTTCTTTCTGTTTTGTTTTTTATTGTTTCTGTTGGGTTTCCCTGTTTATGAAGCACAGGGGTGGATTCATAGAGACAATAGTTAATACAATGGTTTATTAGGGATGGGGCGAGGGAAGGGGAGGGGACCTGGTGAGCAAAGAATGAATGCAGGAGGAGAAGGGGTGATGGAGCACTGGAACTGATTGTGATGATATCTATACAACTCTTTCTCAAAGCAATGAACCTATGGAAGTGTATGATATGTGAAGTCTATATTAGGAAATCTACTTTAAAAAAAGTCGATCAGTGGTTACCATGGGGGAAGGACGAAGAGTTTTTGCTTAGGGGTTGTTGAGTTTATGTGAATGGTGGAAGAATCAATTGGAATAGGATATCAATGATGGTTGCACAACATGAAAGTATAACCCACGGCACTGGATTATACATGTAGAAGTTGTTGAATTGGAGCATATTTTGTTATGTATATTTTTGCCACAATTAAAAAATAGTAATAATTACACTAATGAAAATGATTACAAGGAAGAAGAAAATGTTCTAAAATTGATTGTTGTTAGTACAACTCTTCTTGGTATGGTTGATCTATTGAATTGTACGATATATGCATGAAATGCCAATAAAACTGTTTGGGGAAAAAATGAAAGCAAAGGAAAAGAGAAAGAATGGGGAAATTTTCATCTTGAGGAGGAATGCTGTCAGAACTCTCCAACACAATTAAGGCCTTTGGGTTGTGGGGTCCCAGAAGACATGCCACACATATGGACGGGCGCAAGAATCATTTGTTCAGGGTAAACATGTCTCCCCTTTGAAAGGAATCTGCACTTCTATGAGCGTCCCAGATGCTCCTAAGATCCCATGACTGTAGGCAGCGACATCATCAGGGGAGGGGGAGGCCAAAACACAGGACCTTGTTTGTTTCAGTAGACATAAATTATTTTTAGCAAAATACCCCCAAAGTTTGTTATTACAACCAAAACATTTTCTTAAGTCCAGCTTACACATATCGATACTCCAAGATCGATACTCCAAGGCTGAGATCTATGTGAATGTACAGTTTGAATCTTCTAATGGGCTCCGGGTCAGAGCAGACTGTTAGATCTTTTCTCCCTGGTGGGTTTGAGATTCCCACCTTCTGCTTAACAGTTGAGTGCTAACTCATCAAGTAGCTGGTGTAAGAACCTAGGACTCGTGGTATAATGATGAAAAGATCTTTATATTTTGTTACGTCGTTCCTTTAAATCATTCTAGCTGGGGCAGTTTTCTGCCCCCACGTACCTACTCCCTTCCTCTCCAAGTAAGGAAACAAGAACCTCTGGCCAGGCTCTGCTTCCTTATCAATCTTAAATGACCAAACCTGTAAGTGATTATTTTTATATGTGCTATCATAAAATCAATTATACTACTGGTTTTATATTGAGACGACCAACTTAATCCTTAATCAGAGGGTATTTTGGTAAAAATGTCCAGGATACCATTTGATTAACCAGTGGCTGTAAGCAATGCGTCAGAATGAACCCAACAGCAGTGGGATTTACAAGCGATGTCGGCACTGCAACAGAGAAAAGACAGACTGGAAAAGAAAATCAGATTCACATTGGGCATTGATTACTAGAGTTCCATTCTTTTTAGTCTTCATATAGACATGATCATTTCAAAACTTAACCCCAAATCTATGGTGAACAATATCACAGCAGTCATGGCTCCTGAGAGTGGGTGTGAGCAGGGGTTGATGGTTAAGAACAATGAGGGAAGATAGGGAGATTACATTGTCTTGTGTTTTAGTAGGAGTTTGTGTTACATGTGGGTGTGAATATGTCAAAACATATGGACTAGTATATTTTAGATTTGTGCACTGCACTGCACATATATTTCATTAAAATAAATAACCAACTTGGAACACTAGTTAATAATATATATACATCAGTATGTATATATATATATATTTCACATATACACTGAATTATTTAGGTGTAAGGTTTACTGATGTCTGCAATTTTCATAGAAATGCATTGCACAGTAAGATAAACCAATATAGTTGCCCTTTGAACAACAAAAGGGTTAAGAGTATTAACTTTGCAGTAAAAAATTCATACATCATTTTTAGTCCCTTATAACTTAACTACTAATAGCCAGCCTAGCATTGACCTGATGCTTTACTGTTACCATAAGTAGTTGATGAACACATGTTTTATATGTAATATACCACCATAAAAGCTGCTTTTTCCGTATGAGATAGAAAGATATTTCAAAAAAAGGGCATGGTTTGTACAACTGTTGGTATAGCTGCAGTGGCAATTTTTTTTTTTTTGCCATGGTCCTTATGCTGCACTCACTGATCGTGAAATGGTGAGCAGCCGCTGACCTTAACTACAGAACGTATCAAGCAATTACACTTCTTGTAGTGCCATGGCTTCACTAATGATACGTCATATGGGTCCCTTGGCATTAATTCAAGGTTTACGGAATTGAACTAAACAGGATGAAAAGTAAAAGAGAATTATGAGAGATCACATTTTTTCTTTTCTTTCTTTTTTTAAAAGAGTATTATTGGCACATAATCTACATATCATACAACTCAATAGTTCAATCACATCAAAAAGAGTTATACAATCATCATCACAATCAATGTGAGAACATTTTCTTCTTTCTTGAACTCACTGTTATTAGCTCAACCTCCCCTGTCATACCCCCCAAGAAACCACTTTCATACATAAAAAAACAGTTTTTAAAACCCCACAACACCACATACAGACCCCAAAAACTAACAATAAAAATATAATGCAGAAAAACCTAAATTTCTGCTTTTCAGAAAACATTAAAAAGTTAAATTATTTTACAATGGGTCAAGAGAGACGTCAAATGATGAGGTGTCGAATTTTAACCTAGCTATATCTGCAGTAATCCACTTTCCAATGCCCTCTGCATGATAGCAAGGCGATTTGCATCCCTGGTCTATGGTCAGAGGGTATTCACCTGAGATTTAATCTATATTTTTTAATGGAACCAACTTTTAAATAACTCAAAAGAGAGATGAAACATGATATTACATTTTAACCTAATTATATATACCATATCAGACTTTACATTGTTCTTAATCGGATAACAAGGCTAGTCACATACCTTGACTATGGTCAGAGAGGATTCACTGGAGGCTTAATCTATGTGTAAACTGCAAAACATTTTGGGTTTCCTCTGTTGTCCTTAGACTTCTGAAGACCAGGTATTCACAATTTAAGCTCTGAGACCATTCCCTCTTTAAGACTTGCCTTATATTACTTATAATCTTTGGATCACACAGGTTGGTGCACTTTTTTCCATGTGAGCTTAGTTGATATTTCACTTAGATGGCTACTTGTTTGAAGGTAAGCTTTTAAGAATCCAGATGCTATTCTTTCTGATAGCCATGTACTATCTAGCTTCTTAACCACATTTCACTGTAGCACCTATATTTTCCACGAGAGAGATCACTTTTTACTGTTATAAGCTGGTCAGGTGAACTGCTCACACAGAGATGATTAGAATCACATGACCTTTAAAACAAAATAAAACAAAACTAAAAATCTTTGCTTAACTGAACCCATGCAGTTCAAACCTATGCTGTTCAAACTTATAGCAAAAAATATCAAAGGAATCTGTATATCAGGCATGAAATTTTTCATTGTATAACTGTTTCAATCGTTCTGTGTGTTTTAACATTTCCAGTACAAAATACTCTAGAAAAAAAAAAACCCTCAAGCTCAGGAATCCCTAAATCTTAACTGAGGAAATCTAAGAGCAAGTAAACCATGCAGAGGATATAAGTTACTCACCTATATGAAGGGTTTGAGAAGGTGAGCCATTGGACTTAGGTCTTTATTTGATCATCATAGTAGGCAGAATAATTGTTCCCCAGGCTGTCTCTGTCATAAACCTTGGAAGTGTGAAAACATTACCTTAGATGGTGTCTTAGTTATCTAGCCTTGCTCTAACAGCATTGCCACAGTTGGAAGGCTTTAAGAAACAAAAATTTATTTTCCCACAGTTTAGGATGCTGGAAGTCCAAATTCAGTGAGCCAGCAAGGGAAGGCTCTCCCTTTCTGTCAGCTCTGGTGGGGAGGATCTTTGTTTCCTGTCAACACCCATGGGTCTGTTGTCTTTTGGATATTTCTGTGTGATTTGGTATCAATCTTCACTTGGGTCTAAGATTATCTCAGCACAGGGACCTTGAGTGTAAAAAAATGATGCTTCACTTTTGACTTTTTTCTGAGTGTAGACAGGCCCCTCTTTCTCTACTCTCTTATCTCTCCCCTTTTATTTCTTTTAAGATAAAAGGTGATTCAGACCACAATTCAGAGAAACTCTCCTTGGCTTAGAACAGGGAGATAGCCTGAGTAAGGGTTTAGGATCTCAATCCCCTTACAAATGATTGTCTTATTATGTCAAATCACGTCTTGGGGGATAATTCCTTAATAACATAAGTGACAAATTATATACCTCTGTGTTAGACAGGTTTCTCTAGAGAAATAAAACCAGATTGCTAATAATTTTATATATTTATTTATAAAGATAGTTAGATATATAACACAAGAAATGAACTGTTAAATTATATACAGATAGATAGATACATAATACAAGAAATGAACAGTTAAATTATAAAGCAGTACAAATGGCTCAGTGCAACTCACTCCCGTGAGAGAGTTGTGAGACACTAGCAGTCCTTCAAGTCTTGAGGGCTGCCAGGTATTCCTTTATATAGAGAACTATGCTAAATCAGCACAGCAGCAAACAGTAATGCAGGTCACCAACTGTCAGCCAGGTCACCAACCATCAGTCCCCAGCTCCAGAGATGTACATTCCAATCGTGTAGTCTTAAAGGGACCTCAACTTACAGTGACACAGTCCACAGGCTAGGCGTCCCACAGGTAGTGTAGCCTGTAAATTGAGGCACAGAACAAGCAAGGCAGCCGCACACTGGTCTGATGATCAAAGAGCGAGAGACAAGAAAGGCAAGACGCATTGAGCCATTTATCTCTCCACCCTTCAATTAATCCCATTTGTGTTTATGGGCCAGACTGGCACAATAAGCTATCTCAACCTTCATAAACAAAATCCTCAGAAAAGAAAGCCAAAATCCTCATAAGTGGATCAATAGACAATATCATGCTAAAGAAACTATTGAAATTTTCAAAGATTTTATTTTGCTTATATCCGCAATTAATGCTTGTGGACGTAGCAGAAAAGAAATCGACTGATGTATTGCACTGGCCTAATTGCTAAACAAGACTTCTTTAAGGGACGAAAGGGCACTTGATCCAAGCTATGGTGTTTTCAATCACCTGATAGGCATGCGGAAGTTGGACAAGGAATAAAGAAGACTTTAGAAGAATTAATGGATTTGAATTATGGTGTTGGCAAAGGGCATGGGAAGTACTGTGGACAGCCAGGACAAGCAGATCTGCCTTGGAAGTACAGCCAGAATGGACCTCAGAAGGGAAGACAGTGATACTTCATACCACTTTCTTTGGAAATGTCATCAGGAGTGACTAATCCCTGAAAAAGGACATCATGCTTGGTAAATTACTGCCATCGAGGCAATACCGATTCATATGGACTCCTTGTGGGTTTCTGAGTCTATAACAGTTTACAGAAGTAGAAAGATGCTAGTGGTTTTGAACTGAGGACCATGCAGATTTCAATCAATTTGAAACCGTTATACCACCAGGGATCCATGTTAAAGTAGAGGGTTAAGCAAAGGAGTTCTCTGGAGATATAAAACCAGGACACTTATGATTATATATATATATATATGGATAGGCTTATACAGCAAGAAGGAACATAACAGCTAATTAGTCTACAGCAGTACAGAGGGCTCAGTTCAACTCACTTTCATAGAACTGTTCATATACTGGACGTCCTTTAACTCACATGGGTTGCTGGGCCCAAGTTCAAGGAAGCTGACAGCGGAGTCTTCGCTCTGGCAAGGTAGGCAGAGTCTGCCTGAAGGCAGCAGACAGCAGGCTGGGTCAGAAACAGTTGGTAGCTGAGAAGCTTATTGAAGTAGGCTCTGATGGAATTCAAGTGTGCTAACAGGATCCCCAGCCTCAAGCTCAAGCAATGTACGTACCAGCAGCATGTCAAAGCAGGTTTTGAAGGTGTCTCAAGCTCTAGAGACACAGTCCACAGGTTGGCGTGGCCCACAGGTAGTGTAGCACACAGACTGAGGCAGAGAACTAGCTAAAACAGCAACTTGAACACCAGGGACCAAGAGCGAGATGGGATACAGGCTGTCTTTATTTATTTCGGTTGTCTTCCAATCAAGCTTTGACCTGATTAAACTCTGCCCACATGTTCCTATTGGCCTAGTTGCCTAGTTATCACAACCATCAAGGAGATGGATTGACATAATGGCTGCAACAATGAGTTCAAACATAACAAGAACTGTGACTATGATCCAGGACTGGACAGTGTCTCATTCTGTTGTACACAGGGTCAGGTCACTCGGAGTTGGAACCAACTTGATGGGGCCCAGCAACATTATTATCTCCAAACTACTAGGAATCATGAATCAGATTGACCCATTTTGTGAGGGCACAATCTTTAATCCATGACACATGGCAAAAGAGCTTTCGTAGATGTGATTAGGTTAAGGATCTTAGGATGGGGAGATTTTTAAAAAGTATAATGAAAGTGTGCCCTATGTGATCACAAAAGTACTAACAAGTGAAGAATTGTGGCGTGTGTCAGACAGAGAAGGAGATATGATGACAGAAACAGGAAGGGATGATAATGATTTCTGGCTTTCTACATGGAATAAGGGACACAGACCAAGAGACATGACAAACTCTAGTGGAATGGAAGCGGAGCCCATCCCTAGAGCTTTCGGGAAACCCAAATGAAACTCAGTGCCATGGAGTCAATGTTGACACATAGCGACCTCCCTGTGGGTTTCTGAGACTAACCGTTTACAGGAGTAGAAAGCTCAGCCTCTCACCTAGAGTTTTCAGACGGAATACATATTTACTGACACCGCTTAGAATGGATGACGTTTAAATCATAAAATAAGATTTTTGAGTTGTTCTAAGCCAGTATATGTTACAGAAGCCATAGGAAATGAATGAAACCACAGAGCATAATATTAAAAAATGTATTATGAAGGAAAATTGCGGCTGAGTGAGAGGCAACCTGGTTCACTTTGATGTTTATTTTAGAGAGACTCTTTGGGTTGGAAAAACAGGATCAATTACAATTTAATCTTTAATGATGTGTTTTAGAAAGTATGTATGTTGTTTGCTTCAAGAAAACAGACTCCGGACTGTGATCCCATAAACTACAGGAAGAAATGCTTTGTAGCACTGTGCCCTCCCCATGATCAGTGCCAATCAGACCATTGTGAAAACTAGGGTTTTCATTGTCTGATTTTCTGAAGCATATTGTCAGGCCTTTCATCCGACTCCATCTCTGTCTGGAAACTCTACTCAAATGTATTCAGCATCATAGATAGTAAGAGCCACGCCTCCTGCGACAGGCAGCTGGTAGCTGCGATGAGGTCCACTGGCTGGGAACTGAACCCCGGTCTCCCACACGGAATGTGAGCTAGTGCTGGAAGCAGAAATGCCTTCGCAGATCCCCGTAAGGATGTAAGAAATGTGAGTCTCGGCCATGCCTTAGAGGAAGCTGAAATTTCCATTTTTAGGAAAACATATGAATGACAGAAGAGTCTGTCTCAAGGAGAGTGAGGCAGGAAGGCTGGTCAGCAACTCAGACAGCTATAGAGACTTCACGCCCAGGTGCTTTCATAATACCATTATAGAACTGAGGGTTTTTTGTTTTTAATCTTTGCTTCATTTTCATTTGCTTATATACTTTTTCCCTCATAGGTCTATGTGAAGTTGGGCACCTGTGCTGTCACCGACGGGAGAAGTAGCAAGCTGGTGTGTTTTGTTCGGGTCCAGAGATAAGCCGTGCTCACACATACCTATGCACACAGCAACCAAGCGCTCAACCACGGTTTTATTAAAGCATGGAATGACTTCAAAAGAAATGACGCGGGTTCCTCTCTTAAGCATAGGTGAGATACACTTTGCACCAGGAGATAAATGGGTCCCCCATCTCAAGTGGAGAAAGAACATGGTTGGTGTAGGGCAGCGGTTCTCAACCTGTGGGTCTCAACCCCTTTGGGGGTTGAACCACCCTTTCACAGGGGTCGCCCAAGACCATCAGAAAACACGTAAATATTTCACGATATATAATTACATATTCTTTTGTGATTAATCATTATACTTTAATCATGTTCCATTTGTAACAATGAAAATACATCCTGCATATCAGATATTTACATGACGATTCATGACAGTAGCAAAATGACAGTGACGAAGCAGCCACAAAAATAATGTTATGGTTGGGGTCACCACCACCCGAGGAACTGTCTGAAAGGGTCATGGCAGGAGGAAGGTTGAGAACCGCTGGCCTAGGGGCAGACTGCCAGTGTTTAAAAGGTTGCCACTGTGCAACTTTCTAATTAGTTACTCAATTCGTTCTTGGCTCTCATGCCTCTTTTCTTTCAAATTTATCCTGGCTGCAGCTCAGGGTCAGCAGTCTCAGAATGTTTACGAATTCTCTCCAAGAACCGTCCTGTGTCAGGGTCTGGCTTCAAGGTTACTGTCTTTGCCAAGCCAGTTCTCCCCGAGCCCTTCATTCATAACGTCTTCTCCCAGAGCCCTGGCTCCGTTCCCTTAGCAGGCAGGGCACAGCCCCTGTTCCGTCCCCGTCATGCCTTTCCTCTAGGTGGACACAGCCGTGATTTAGAGGCGTGGTTTGGTGATTTGAGTTCGCAGAGCACAACGGCTCACTCTTACACACACAGCTCAGCCTGCTGCGCCCTCCGCCGCTCTGCGTCTTCCTTCGGCCTGTGGAGCTCCATGCTTCTTGATCGTCTTGGCCGCCTTATAGCTCTTGTTCATTTATAACCATCGCTCGTCTGTTCTCCAGGCCCCTGCACGGTTTCCTGTGTGAGCCGTTTACATTTCAGCTCTCCCTGCCAACTGTTTGGTTTTCTCATTGATTTTCAATTTAGTTCCTGAAAATGAGACTGGTCAAGCTGCTCTCTATTTGGAAAGAGCTATCTATTCCAAGTGATCTTATATGCCTGGTGGCTAGAATTTGCTGCTTTCGGATTAGACTCTCAGACCTGATCTCACTGGGAGGACACACACACACACACACACACACACACACACACACACACGCACACACACGCATGCCCTCATGCACGAGGATCTCAAAAACGTAATGGAAAAATGGAATTTCCCCATCAACTCTTTGATTACCATATATATTTTTGGCATGGTTATGTGCCATTGAGTCAGTTCAGATTCAAAGCGACCCCGCTACAACAGAATGAAATAGTGCACGTGCCTGCTCCATCCTCATAACTGTTCTTATATTTGAGCGCATCGTTGCAGCCACTGTGTCAGTCCATCTTGTTGAAGGTCTTCCTCTTTGGTACCTCTCTGTTTTTCCAAGCGATGTCCTCCAGGTACTGGTGTCTCTTGATAACAGGTCTACAACACCTGAAGCCAAGCCGCACCATCCCTTGCTTGGAAGGAGCAAGGATGGTGGCTGTACTTCTGCAAGACAGATTTGTTGATTTGTGGGCAGGCCACGGGACTGTCAGTATTTCTCACCAGCACCATAATTCAAATGCAGAGATTCTTCTTCAGCTTCCTTATTTAGTCAATGTCCAACTTTAACATGCATATGACATAATTACATATATCATGGCTTGGGCCAGGCTTACCTTAGTCCTCAAAGTAAAATACTTGCTTCTGAACACTTTAAAGAGGTCTTGTGCAGCAGATTTACCCACTGTAGTGTGTCATTTGATCTTTTGTCTGCTGCTTACATGAACATTTATTGTTAATCCAAGCAGGGGAAAATTTTGACAACTTCAATCTTTTTTTCTGTTTATCACGATGTTACCTATTGGTCTAGTTGTGAATATTTCGGTTTCTTTACCTTGAGTTGTAATTCATACTGCAGGCTATAATCCTTCATCATTATCAGCAAGTGCTTCAAGTCCTCCTTACCTTCAGCCAGCCAGGCTGTGTCATCTGCATATTGAAGGTTGTTTGTAAGCCTTCCTCCAGTCCTTATACCACATTCTTCATATAATCCAGCTTCTCTGCTTACTTGCTCAACATACCGAATGAATAAGTGTGGGAGAGAGGATACAACCCTAACACATACCTTTCTTGAAGTATGTAATTATATATCTATAATTTCATTTTTAATTTTGAATAGTGGATGAAGTCATTAGGAACCCAAAGTGGTTCCCTATACATGGCCCTTTGTAAAGAATGTTGGGCAGATAGGACCATAACTAAATATCTAGTTCAAGTTTCAACTAAAGGAATGTTGTTTATATTTCCACGTTCCCCTTTTCACAGAGAATATGGGTGGCTAAAAGGAAAGCACCGACAGTACGCTTATTGATAGTGTTCACAGAGGAAACCATAGGCAACTTGATAGAGAAAAGTACAAGAGCTTTTACTAATGTGTTTAATATGGTTCGTTGTGCTTAATTTTTTAGTTTCCTGGCATCCAAAGAAGAAAGGAAAGTGGGATCTACTGTGTGGAGTTTACTAGGAGAAGGGATCTGGTTGTGTGGCGTTTACTAGGAGAAAGGATCTGGTTGTGTTTCTCAGTGGATGACTGTGAACTCCTATAAGGTAGGTTGACCTCGGGAAAGAAATGTGTTGAGAGATCTTGGAGGAGAATTATAAAAATATAATTTTTATGTTGGTAGGTGTTGGGCTGCAATTTGAAAGATAAGCAGTTCAAAACCATGAGCCAATCTATAGGAGAAAGATGGGGGTTTTTAATCCTATAAAAACTTACAGTCTTGACAACCCACAGGGGCAGTTCTACCCTATCCTATAGGGTCACTCTGAGTCAGCTTTAATTCGATGGGCGTGAGTTTGGTTTGGATGTGGGTTGTCTTTATTAACAAATATTCTTTATTCACCAGAGTATATTATTCTCTAGCTTGTCATTTAGTTCATTTCCTTATAACTCAGAAGAGGACCCTAAAATAAGAATGTCTTAATAAATACTAAATTTCTAGACCAGAGGAAGGTCTTATCAAATTCAGGGTTGCCGTGACTATAAGTTGACACGACAGTAGCTGGTATTTTATTATTTTGTTTTCTATGAAGCAACATGGCAAATGTGAATGTGTTCCTTCCATGGGGATCTTTGTTCAAGGTCGCAAGGAGCTCCCGTTTTTCTCTTGCTGCACACTCACTTGTTTTGTTGAAAGGAGAGTTCGAGTTTGAGCTCTGGACCATGTTTTGAAAAGAACATTGAACTGTGTCAAGAGAACTTGACGTGAATTCAGAACCTGCCACTACTCACCTGAGTAGTGTGGCTTCACTTTCTCTCTGCAATTTTGAGGGAATTAGAGACTAGAAAAGAGGTCTGGCGTCTTAATGACTAAAGGGCTCAGCTGCTAACTGAAGTGTCAGCATTTTGAACCCACCACGTAGTCTACAAAAGATGTGCCATTTTGCTTCTGTAAAAAGTACAACCTTTTGTATGAGTCATAGAAGCTCCGGTGGTATAGTGGTTTCTCAGTGGGCTGCTAACTGAAAGGGCAGCAATTCAAAACCACCAGCCACTCCAAGGGAGAAAGTCAAGGCTTCCTATTACTGTAAAGAGTTAGTCTCCGAAAGCCACAGGGGCAGTTCTGCTCTGTCCTACAGAGCCACTCTGAATCAGCCTCTGCTTGATGGCAGGGACCTTTTGTCCCTTGTTTTTCTGTGAGTCAGAATAGACTTGAGAGTGACAGGTAGGACGACTAGACTAGTGTTTTCCAAGGTTTGGATGAGGGGCAGCTGTATCTGAAGACACAGCTTTGGGGATAATTTATAAAAACCATAGATTCCAAAATAGTATCCCAGACTCACTGGATCAGAATTGCTTGGCATGAAGGTAGGGCTGCACGTTTTAGGAGAGTCTCTAGGTGCTTCTGATGCACTTCTTTCCAGCTTAGTATATATTTGATCTCCTATTTCCAAGGAAAGACTCATGTCCTTTCTTCATGTAAAGTCATGTCCTTTTTTAGCCATTAAAAAAAATAGTGAATATCATTTTTTTAAAATCATTTTATTGGGGCTCATACAATTCATCACAATACATAGATCAATTGTGTAAAGCACACCTATACATTTGTTGCCCTCATCATTCCCAAAATT
>NW_022111320.1:32002271-32039816 GCF_000313985.2 Echinops telfairi
CTTCTCCCTCCACTTGTCCCCCTTCCCGTTCTTTATGTTGGACTCTCATGTACCTCCCTAGGTGTTGCCTGCCCTCCCTCCAACTGTCTATGGTTCCACCTGTTTATTTCGAGATAGGTGTTTATTCTTCTATTCCTGACGTGCTGATTGTACTTACCTCAGGGGACTCATGTTATACCTGTCCTTTTGCTTTTGGCTTACCTTGCTTACACTATTGAGTCAATTCTGATTGCAACCAAAAAGAGAAAACAGAACTGCCCACTGGTGGTTTCAAACTGCTGACCTCGTAGATAGTAGCCCAACATGTAACTACTATGCCACTGGGGCTAGACAAGACCAGTCTTCTCTCACTGTTCACACACACACGGGCACACACAAATAGTTACTGTCCAGTTGATTCTAACTCTTGGGAAAGTTGTGTGCACAGTTCTCAATGGCTGTGCCTGTTTGGAAGTATATTGCTAGGTTTTCCTTCTGCCAGATGCTTCTTGGGGATTCAAACTACCAACTTTTCAGATAGTAGCTGAGTACATAATCATTTGTATTATCCATTTAAATTCACACCACACCCTAAAATCTTCAGGTTATTTCTGTATTGCTTTATTTAATAGCTCGTATAAATAGAATGTTTCTCTTTGAAATGTTGACCTCATAAGTAACAAGAGGTTTGTTAATGGAAAGCTGAGAAATGGGTTGTAACCCAAGATGATTAAAAAAAATTATTCCAAAAATGTCTTCAGGAAAAAAAAATTAAAAATAAACACCAGATATCAGTCTAAGGCTCTATGAGTCATTCTGATTATTCACTGACAGTTAATTTCCCTAATTATTAAATTTCTGAGATAATTTTCTTTACAATTGGACCAATAGTTAACATCATGATAAATGGAGAAAAGGTAGAAATTGTCAATGATTTTGTCTTGCTTGGATGAATTCATATAAGAACTAATCAAGAGAGCAAATGACATTACATTGGTTAAATCTGCTTCAAAACACCACTTTGAAGTGTTGAAAAGCAAGGCCTTTACTTTGAGAACTAAGGTCTGTCTGACACAAGCCATGATATATTTTGCTCCTTATCAGTTTTGTTGAAAATTAATGCACATAGCATGCCATTCCATAGTCCAATCACATCAAGAAGAGTTGTACAATCATCACCACAATCCATTTTAGAATATTTTCTTCAATCTTGTACTCATCTTTATTAGCTCCGATTTCCCCCAACCTGCCTTGTAATTCCCTCAAGGGGTCATTAATCCAGTTACTGTCTCTATAGATTTGTATATCCTGGATTTCATATACAGAAAAACCTTAAACAAACAAACAACAAAAACTAACATTAATATCAAAGTAAAAGAGTTACCTCAATAGAAAAGAATACAGAAAATCTTAAAAACTAGAACAAAGTTAAGAGATCAAAGATCAAAGCATAAGGTGTTAATTTACCCTCACTGCATTTGCACCAATCCGTTTTCCAGTGCAATCTGGAATATGTTGTTGTCCTTCGGTGCCATGGAGTCTGCTCTGTCCCCTAGCAGCCCTAAGCTCAACAGAATGAAAGGCTGAATGGTCCTGCACCAGCCTCACAATTGTTCTTACACCGGAGTCTATTGATGCAACCACTGTGTCAATCCATCTCATCGAAAGCCTTCCTCTTTTCAACTGCCCTTCCACTTTACCAAACATGATGTGCTTCTCTAGGGAGTGATCTCTCCTGACAATATGTTCAAAGAACGTATGATGAAGTCTTGCCATCCTTGCCTCTAAGGAGCACTTTGGTATTACTTCTTCTAACACATATAGATTTGTCCTTTCAGCAGTCCATGGTACTTTCAAAATTCTTCTCCAGCACCACAATTCAAATACATTCTTCCATGATCTTCCTTACTCATGTTAGTCTAGGTAAACTAGGGAAACAAATCCGCAGAAACTCATACATGTATAAGAGAGAGTTTTATATAAATGGTAAGTGTACATTCAGAAAGCAAAAGCATCCCAACCCAGCACTGTCCAAGCCCATAAGTCCAACATTAGCCCATATGTCCGACACCAATCTACAAAGTCCTCCTCCATCTCACAAAACACACACAATGACACTGACTGCAGGAGGAAAGCCAAATCAGTGAGTGTGTAAGCATCTCAGCGCTGGCAGGGGTCTCCATGCAAGTGCTCCAGCACCCAGAGCTGCATCGAGGTAGGTCCATGTGGCTTCTCCTCAGGGATGTCTCACAGGAAGTGAACCTTGCCAGCTGAAGCAGGGAACTGGCTCAGGCAGCTGTACCCTGATCCAACCATCACAAAGCAAGAGACCAGAGAACTAGAAAGGCAAGGATGATGGAGCCATTTCTCTCTCCACCATTCAATTAATCCCACATGTGTTTATTGGCCAGGCTGGCACAATAAACCTTAACTATCTCATTACTCATTGTCCAACTTTCATGTTCATATGTTGCAAAAGAGAATACCATGGCTTGGGTCCGGCTTACCTTAGTCCTCCAAGTAACATCCTTGCTTTTCAATACTCTAAAGAGGGTTTGTGCAGCGGATTTGCCTAATGCAATACGTATTTTGATCTCTTGACTACTGCTTTCATGAACACTGATTATGGATATGAGTAAGACAAAATCTTTGACAACTTCACCCTTTTCTCCATTTATCATGATGTTTACTTATTGGTCCAGTTGTGAAGATTTTGGTCTTCCTTACATTGAGTTGTAATCCATACTGAAGACCACAATCTTTGATCTTCAACAGCAAATGATTTAAGTACTCCTCACTTTCAGCAAGCAAGGTTGTGTCATCTGCATGTTGCAGGTTGTTAATAAGCCTTCCTTCAATCTTAATACCACACTCTTCTTCATATAATACAGCTTCTATGATGATTTGCTCAGAATACAGATTGTACAAGTATATTGAGAGGCTACAACCCTGATGCGCAATGAAGTGTTCTAAAATTCCCATTCTTTTCAATACCATTATCCACCCATTATGGTACACACATTCAAATGCCTTTGCCTGGTTAATGAAACACAAGTAAAAATCTTTCTTGTATTCTCTTCTTTGAGCCAAAATCCATCTGACATCAGCAATGATATCCCTTTTTTCACATCCTCTTCTGAATCCAGCCTGAACCTCTGACAGTTCCCTGTCAAATGGGTTGCTGGTACAGTTGGATGATTTTAAGCAAAAGTTTACTTGCATGAGATATCAATGATATTGTTCTATAGTTTGGCCATTCTGTTAGATAACCTTTCTTTGGAATGGGCACAAATAAGGATCTCTTCTTGTCAGTTGGTCAAATAACTGTCTTTCAAATTTCCAGGCATAGATGAGGGAGTACTTGTAAGGCTTCTTCAGTCTTCTGAAACATTTCAATGGGTTTTCCAACAATTCCTGGAGTTTTGTTTTAGGTGAATGAATTCAGTGCAGTTTGAACTTCTTCCCTCAGCACCATTGATTCTTGCTCATATGCTGCCTTCTGAAATGTTGGAATGTCGACCAGTTCTCTTTGGTACAATGACACTGGGTGATTTTCCATCTTCTCTTGATTCTCCTGCATCACTCGATATTTTTCCTACAGGATCTTTCAGAATTACAACGTGAGGTTTGACTATTTTCTTGAGTTCTTTCAGTTTCAGATATGCTGAGCCTTTCTAATTCTTGGTCCTTGCACATTTTGTTCTAATATTTGGTTTTGTCTTCTCACACTGCCCTTTGAAATGTTCCAGTCAGCTCCTTGACGTCATCCTTTCTCCCATTTGCTTTAGGTACTCTACAAGTAAGGGCAAGTTTCAGAGTCTCCTCTGATGTCCACTTTGATCTTTCTTTTCTTTGTAATGCCATTTTGTCTACTTCATGAATGATCGTCTTGATGTCCTCTCGCAGCTCATCAGGTCTTCTGCAATTAGTGCTCGTTGCATCAAATCTGTTGTTGAGATGTTCTTGAAATTCAGGTGGGATAGACTAAAGGCTGTGTTTTTACGTGATTTTGTTTTCATTTTCTTCAGCTTTATCCTGAATTTACAAATGAGCCATTGATGGTCTTTTCTACAGTTGGCCCATAGTCTGGTTTTAGTTGCTGATATTTAGATCTCCACTGTGTCTCCTTACTCAGGTAGTCAATTTGATCTCTGGGGGTTTCATCTGGGGAAGTCCATGTGTGTAGCTGCCTTTTATGTTGTTGAAAGAAGATACTTGCTATGAACAAGTCTTTGCTTTGGTTTTACAAAATTCTATCACATGATATCTAGCTTCATTTCTATCACCAAGTCCATATTTTCCACTACTATTCCTTCCTCTTGATTTCCAGCTTTTGCATTCTATTCACCAATAACTACCAATGCATTGATTGCATATTTCATCAATTTTCAACTGAAGTCATTGGTAGAATTCTTCGATTTATTCACCAAGAGCTTTGTGGTTGGTGCATAAAGTTGAATGATACTTGTATTGATTGGATTTCCTTGAAGGTGGATAGATACAAACTGATCACAGACAGCATTGTAGTTCATGATGTATTTAATAAGATCCTTTCTGATAATGAATGCCACACCATTCTTTTTGATTGTTATTCTCAAAATGGGAAATTATATGATTTTCTGATTCAAAATGGTCAATGCCAGTTCATTTTATTCTGCATGTTACTAAAGCTATTCACATACTTGGGCCACTGTCAGAGAAAATTCCCCAATGGCTTAATCCACATGTCTTTTCCCTATACTTTTTTCCTTTTTAAATTTAAATAGCTTTAAAATGGGTCAAAAGGGAGATCAAATGGTAAGCTATTACATTTTAGGCTAACAATGTCTGCCATAATTATTTACTTTATAAAACTCTGTGTCTGATAACAGGGCTATTCATATCCCTCAACTATGATCACAGGGCATTCAACAGGGCTAATCCCATGAGTGGAAAGCCATGGTATTTTGAATAACCTGATTTGTAAAATTTGGATATTTAATAAGGAAGACTGAATAAGAATAGCTGCACTTGAACTATGGTGCTGGTGAAGAATATTGAAGGTACCATGGACTGCAGAAAGAACCAAGAAATCTATTTTGGAAGAAAAGCAGTCATAATCCTCCTTAGAAGCAAGGATGATGAGACTTCTTACATGCTTTGGCCATGCTATTGGGAGAGATTAGTCCCCAGAAAAGGGAATCATCCTTGGTAAAGTAGAGAAGCTAAAAAGAGGAAGACTCTTGACTAGATGGATTGACAACAGTGGCTGGAATAAGGGTCTCAAACATAGGAACAGTTGTGAAGATAGAGCAGGACCAGGGCATGTTTTGTTCTGTTGTACATCAGTCGCTATGAGTCACTCAGAAGTGACTTGACAGTACCTGATGTCAGTAGCAATAACAATTGTTATGACCTGAACGCAGAGTATGGAAGTGATCTGACATGAGAAGAAATGATGAGGAATTACAGTTCTAAGTGGGGTTTGCTCTGTGTCCTTGGAAAAGACACAATGTATCCCTGTTTCTTGGTGCCATCTTCTCTAAAATAAGGCATTGGATTGGAATACATGTTTTCCACCAACTATTATTTTCTGCATCATCTTCCCCCCCAAAAGAAAGTTCAGTTAGCGGTTAAATGAAATTGGAAACATATAAAATGTATGCCTCTTTTAACAATTTATTTGGCTCATTCATGTATTAAATGTTTTGAGAAGCTAGACAACCCAATGCCAACGCAATAATTCCTGCTTATTTTCATTTAATTAAAATTTCTTCATTTACTTGCATGCTTGCTTTACAACCCTTTTCCCTGACACCTAATACTAGTAAACATCTCGTGGAATACACTTTGAGGAATGAATGCTAGATTACATGGTTTTTATATTCCTTAATATAATATTGTATGATTACCCCCTCCACTGCCTGCTGCTGGTTGGGTGATCATTAGCATGAGAACGCGTGGGTGGAAAGCACTGATAATGACAGATTAAGACCTTTGTGTACAGGAGATCAAAATAAGAAAAAAAGAAGGTGGATTGTCTTATTTATAGACTTCCCCCTTCTGAGCGGGAAAGTGGAATCGGTGTTGACTTGAACAGGATATCCATGCAGGATTTTCTTCCTCTGAATACTTCCCTAAATGCCAGAAGAGAGTTTATATCCCCAGCCAAATTTTAGAAAATAAGTAGAACTCATCAGACAACAGTAATAAACTAATCTGAAACTGTGGAAAGGGTCTTTTAAGAATGCTGCTGTCTGTAAGGGCAAGGATGTGGAGTAACTGGAATCTTCCATTCCTAGTGGAATTGTAAAATGGTACAGCTGCCATTTGGCAGGTCTTCAGAAAGGTTGAATATAGAACTACTGTATAATCCAACAATCTAACCTCTACATGTATATCCAAAAATTAAAACAGAAAAGGAAGCAGATATATCCCAATATTCTCACCAGCCCCATTTACAATAGCTAAAGGTGAACGCAGACTAAATTTCCATCATCAAATGAACAAAACATGGGAGGTTAAGTCAAAAAGTACTGCTACAAAATCATAGAAACCTGGGTTGAACAAAAATATCAATGTGAAGCAATTATTTCTTGATATATATTTCATCTAAGTCTATACACTTCTGAAAGTGATGTCTCCATCTATCTAACCAGTCCCCAAAGTACTCTTCAAACTGCAAATTCTCATTTGTTTGCAGGAAATGAACTTGTATGTCACTAAAGACTCCAATCCATTTCAGTTTAACTTTTCAGGTAAACATTACCTTTCATGACAAACTTCAGCTTGTGCCCTGTCAAAGCAGCGGTTGGCATCCTGGAGAAAGAACTCAAATTGTGTTCCATTTCCATGCTCTTTGACCTTGGGGAAGATAAAGATCTCTGAAAGGGTAAGAGCAGAGCTTTGTGATAGAAAACATTTCCTCAGCACAACCTTCCTGGACTTTTCCTTATCAGTGTAGTTTCGATTTTCTTAAAAGTTCCTCCTCATAAGCCCTCAGTATTGTTCTGTGTTCTTTGAGATAATCTATCAAGGTTACCGCCATTGAAATGTCCACAAAACCATTGCTATAACTTATTAGAGCCCTCGTGGTATAGTGGGTTACAGGCTGCAACATCAGCACTTCAAAGCCACCAGCCATTCTGTGGGAGAAAGATGAGACCTTCTACATCCATAAAGAGTTACAGTCTTGGAAACCCACACACATAGCTTTGCACTGGCTTATAGGGTCTCAATGAGTTAGACTAAGATTAGAGGGTAGTGAATTTGGTTTGGGTTTTGAGCCTATGCCCTATGAAGTCACTGTTTTGATGAGACCATCTTTTTGAAAGGACTTTAATGAAAGTTATCTGCCATCATACACTGATCACAGATTCATGTTTCAACAGAGAATATCAGAAAGATGTTTCTTTGTCTTTCATTGACCATGCAAATATATCCTACTGTGGGAATCATAACAATCCATGGATAACTTTGCAAAGAATGGGGATTCTAGAACAATTAAATCATGTAGAACCTACACATAGACCAAAATAGAGGGGATATTGCATGATTTTAAACCACAAGAGCAAATAATCTGAGAAGCTAAAAACCAGAGTCAGGATTGGAGGAAGACTCATTAACAACCTAATATGTGTGGGTAATACAAGATTTTGAAAGCTAAGAAGCTAAGAAGCCTTGAGGTACTTACTGGTGAAGATACAAAACTAAGTTTTAATATGGACACAATTAACATACAGAAAACAAAAATTCTCACAACTGGACCATTAAGTAACATTAAGTAACATCACAATCACATCACAAAAATCACATCTTGAAGTTGTCAAGAATTTAATTTTACTTAGATCCACAATTGATGCCCAGTGGAGCAGCAGTCAAGAGATCAAATAACATATTGCGTTGTGCAACTCTGCTGCAAAAACAAAACAAAAGAAATCAATTTAAAATGTTACATAAGCAAATAAGTTACTTTGAAGACTAAGGTATACCTTCTAAAACCCAAACTCACAGCCATCGAGTTGATTGCAACTCATAGCAACCTTATAGAAGAAGGTAGAACTGTCCCTAAGAGTTTCTGCAAATATAATTCTCTGTGTGAATAGGCAGCCCTGTCTTTCCCCCAAGAGCCACTGGGCGTGCCTCTTAGTCATGATATTTTTCATTGTTTCATATGAAAGTTTGACAATGAGTAAAGAACACTGAAGAATAACTGATCCTTTGAATTCCGGTGTTGGGAGCAAACACTGACTATAACATAGCACAAGTAAATCTATTTAGATACAATCACCTTCAAAATGTTCTCTAGAGTCAAGAATGATAAGACATTGTCTCCCATACTTGGGATAAGTTTTCAGGAGGGACAAGTCCCTGGAGAAGAATGTCAGAAAAAAAATAGGATGATTCTCCATGAGATGGATTAACACACTTTGGCTACAACAATGGGCTGAAACATACCCACTGTGAAGGTGGCGTGGGATGGTTCATTGTTTGCTTCCGTTGCAGGTAGGGTCATTGTGCATTAGAACCTACAAACAACAGTCCAATACAATGAACTATTAACCAGCCATGAAGACAAATGAAGTTCTGAAATAAGCTACAACATGATCAAACATTTAAAACATGATGTGTAAATCAATCAGTCACAATAGGACAAATACTACATAGCCCTACTTGTTTGAAATATCTAGATCAGGCAAGTTGACAGAAACCAAAGTTTGTTGTTGTTGTTGTTGTTGGGTGCCATCGCATAGGGTCTGACCTACAGTGACCCTGTGGACAACAGAAGAAAACACTGCAAGTTCCTGAGCCATCTTTACAATCGTTCCTACCCCTGAGCCCATTGTTGCAGCCATGGCTTCGATCCGTCCTCCACTTTACTGAGCATGGCATTCTTCTGCAAGGACTGGTTTCTCCTGACAATATACCCATGTCCCAATCATTAACAGATTTTTGCACCTGTTTTTCCTTTCCTTGTGTCACGCCCCAAATGAAGATCCTGAAGGCTCTACTCCGCAGGCTTTACATCACAGGCAGACTCACGTCACCGTGGGTAACACCACTCCAAGAAATCCGCTCCCCTTCAGTCACATTTGAGTGCCCTTGTACCTGAGGGGCCCGCCCTCCAGCACGAGCTCGGACATGTTCGTTCAGTGTTCAGTATCTGACAATGTTTCCAAGCTATGTATAAGGTTGTCAGAGCCCCTTCCTCTGAAATGAGGAGCCCAGTCCCTCTATGCTGTCTGTCCTTAGTCTGGAAGTTCTCCTGACACCTGTTCACTTTGGGTGACCCTGCTGACATTGAAGGACCAGTGACATAGCTTCCAGCATCACAGCAACACACAAGCCACCACAATATGACAAACTGACAGATAAGTGATGGTTACAGTGTAGTTATTAATTTTCTAATTATTAGTAATAGGCAAATTGTATCATGTTCATGCGATGGAATACTAGTCAACAGCAAACAGAAACAAACTTCGGATACATGAAACACTAAGAATGAATCCAAAGGAAGATCTTACTGTCTGAACATAGCCCACCACAAATGAGTACATGCTATAGTTAAATTTATATCAAGTTTCAAAATAGGCAAAAGTTCTCTGGTGGGAAATTTAGAGCAATGGCTATCTTTGGGGCATGTTGGTGGGGATTGTCTGGACAAGGGGCCTGAAGGAATTGTCAGTGTTAGAATTGTTCTGATTCTTGATCGCTCATTCCTAAGTATTTTACGTTCAGTTAAAAAAATGTTTTAAATGGATATATCAAGCAGAATTAAACCCTAGAGGGGCCCAGCATACCCTACTGTGTAGGCATGCCCAGGCAAAGGGTCACACCACTCACTGTACCCCCATGTCCAGGAGGGACTCCCCTTGAGCCTAGCCCCAAAGCCCCAGGACTGGCTGAGGCTGTAGCTGGCAGATTTACATTTTAAGTACTTTTGATGATTATTTAAGTCAGGGTAACCTACATCACGCTGAGTTTAACAAATAAGCTCCCACAGTTTAGAGAGTTGACTGCAAAAAGAAAAGTTTCCATTCTTAATTCAGTACCTCCTGATGCAGGGAGTCGGTTTCCTGGGTCTGTCTTGTACAAAAATGACTCCAAACCTGAGGGCCTCCTTCTTCCAACCTTGTCCTCTTGGAATGCTTTGCTTCCCGTAATCTTGCTCTCAGGAGCCCTGGTAGCACAACATGAAAGTGCTCTGCAGCCAACCAGAGGTTGGCTCTGGGGCTCAGCAGCCGGTCCACAGGAGGAAGACCTGGCGATCTGCTCTCATAGAAGTTAGTCTAGAAAACCCACTGGGCAGCTCTGCTCTGTCACGTGGGGTCACTGTGTTGATACGTAATAACTGAAAGACACCTGAAAGCAACAGCAACAACAACAATCTTGCTCTTAATTGTCTTGGACCAAAATGCCACTTTTCCATTGATAAGAACTCCCTTACAAGGTCCTATTCTAATCATCAGTGGGACTGGAAAATGTAACAGTCCAGGATTTACAAGAACAAGAGACAATAGAGCAACTGTTACACCAATTCACCACAGTTATGGTTTGGCCCCATTCACGAGCCTTGTTAAATTCATTTCCATATTTGAAACCACATCTATAAATTTAATGTATTCTATTTCCTTTTTAAGTATTTCATGAAATCCTTAAATGGTTCTTAATGATTAAATGTATGAATATGGTGCGTTTTAAGTTCAAGTTAGTGTTTGAGTAATGTTGACAAAAATTTAGGACGATTTCAATGTAATAAAGCCAGAAGCCTGCAGGTACATACAGAAAATCTTAACAGCATTTTCTTTCCTTTCCTCTTTTGTGTGTGTGTGTGTGTGTGTGTGTGTGTGTGTGTGTGCATTAGGTTCAGATTTGTTTACGAACAGAACACAGTGTACATTCCACATTTCATAGGCGCTCCACTGCAGCGTATCTATTGCGATCCCCTCAGTCTACCATTGCTTCTCCCAGTTCCTCCCTTTGTTTCCCGTTTTCATTCCTCCTTCTAACTACGTTCTTCTGCAGAATTAAAAAGTTGATGTAGCAGATAAATAGGAGGGTAGGAAATGTTGGAATGTTTTGTTTATTATACCAGGATTTACTAATGCATTTCTCCTATTTTTTTAAAGGTGTGAATTAGCAAATAGGAAAAGGTTCAATAGGATAAACTCAGTTGCACATGAATATTTGATTTGGAATGACAAGTTTAGCCTTTTGCTTTCATAGGTCAAATCCCCCTGAATCATGTAAATATTCAAACACACCAAATGTTTACAAAATATCCATATTATGGATTATATATTTTTAAACTTTCCTATATGTTAATTCTGGGAGAAAGACTGGGCTTTCTCCTCCTGGAAACTGTGTGTGTGGGGGGCGGGGGGAGGCACTCCTTGCAATCAGATCCGGAGATTCTAAATCTTCCCTGCCTTGAGGGAGGTCTGTTACCAGTAATGAAATAATTAGAGAAAACCAAAATATTTAGGGTTCCTTTTTCAAACAACTTTTGGGAAGATATTCTCAGTAAGTTTGCGTTCTTTAAAAACTCAAGAGACTTCTAAGATGCTCCTGGGATTATTGCCCATGGCTCAAAATGGCCAGGCTAATTGTATTTTACACTTGTTCCCTGTCTTTTTACTTCTACAGTCCACGGCTCTCAGCCCACACCTTTCTACACAACTCCATCCTCCATCTCTTCAATGCAGTCACCACACCACTCCATGCGAATCAGCTTATCTCTGTTCTGCTCCCCCCGCCCTCCCCCGTATACACTGCATTCCTATGTGCAGTCCTTTGGCGCAGTGATGGAGTACTTGGCCAACACAGGAGCCACGTCTGACCCCCTATGGCTTCCTTACTGCCATAAGGCAGGGGTCAGACATGCCTCCACCCTCCATCTCTCTTTATTGTAGTCCAACATCAACCATTCCTCCCAGGACACTCTGCTTTTCTGCTAGTTTCAGAATTGGTTGCAGTGGCCACACAGCAGGCACAGACACCTCTCACAATGAAGAGGGCGTTTATAGGGAAGTCAGTGGGCCACCACAAGCCAGGATCACAACAGTAAGGATACAGTAATTGGTCTCTAACAACACCTCTCCTTAGCCAGCTGTCAAGTCTCTCTCTCTCTACTCCTCAGCCTCTCAGCTACTTGGTCCTCTGACTTCTGCCTCTGTGGGCTGGGAAGCCAGCTCTCCACCCTGGCTTACAGCCTCATCTTGTACTGTGTTAACCCAAAAGTAAGACATCCCCCGAAAATAATACCTACTTACAGTTTTGCCTCTTGCTGAAATATAAGGCATCCCCTGAAAATAAGACCTCCACAAACATAAGGCCTCCCCAATAATAATGTCCCCTGAAGCTACTGTAACTCTGGACTCTGGACTCTGGACCGTAGTGGCAGGTGCTGCCACACAGCTTACTGTAAATGTACCATAGATTTAGAGTAAATGTACCATAGATTGTTGTACATGGAAATAATGGTAGTGACAAGAAATTCTTGATACTGTAGAATTCACAGTTTGTCTGGTTATGCTGGTTTGTGATGACAACTACTACCGTACCGTATACCGGTAATAACGTTCCTTTTTTGTTGTTCAACAATAAATGTGTACCGTACTCTTCTTCATGGAAAAATAAGATATCCCCTGAAAATAAGACCTAGCACATCTTTGGGAGCAAAAATTAATATAAGACACTGTCTTATTTGGGGGGGAAAGGGTAGGGGCTGTCTTCTATTCTGTCTCATGTTCTCCTTGACTCCACTGCAGTCTCATCCTGGATCCTCTGTCTTGTTCCGTGGTCTCCACGCTGCAGCCTGATGCCTGTGGTCTCAGCCTCACCGCCGCTTCAGGCAGAGATCCAGAAGGTGCTCCATGTCCAGTGGTCCTGCGATTTCTCTCTCTGTTTCTGCTTCTGAGATGGATCTTGTACACGGAGGAATGGCTTTGATGGAGGTGTGGTTGCTTTTCAACAGATCATACCCCCAAGGAAAAGAAAAGCGAGTGATTTTTGTCACACCCTCTAGTAAATTTACATTTATTAAGGATCCCTCTCACTTCACTCCTGTAACAGAGAAACTCCTCTGAAATGGAATTGTCGCCACAGGCAAATCCACAACTGGCCCTGTGGATTTCTGAGACTAGAAATCGTTATGGAGACAGAAAGGCTCATCTGTCTCCCATGGAGCAGGTGGTGGTTCCAAACTGCTGACCTTGTGGTGAGCAGCCCAACACATCACCCTCTACGTCATCAGGGCTCCTTTCATATAGGCTAGCTTCTCAAATTATTTGATCAGCATGCAGATTGAATATATCTGATGAAACAATACAACCCTTATGCACACATTTCTTGACTTAAATCAGGTGGCATTCCCTTATTCTGTTCAGAGGACTGCCTCTCGATCCATGTACACATTCTACATGAGCACGTTGAAGAGTTCTGGAATTCCCATGCTTCTCAATGTTATCCATAGTCTGTTATAATTCACATAGTTGAATGCCTTTGCATAGTCAATAAAACACAAGTGAGCATGTTCCAGTATTCTTTGCCTTTAGCCAACATCCCTCTGAAGCCAGCAATGATGTCCCCCATGCCACAGTTGCATTTGAATCCTGCTTGAATAGCTGGCAGTTGTTGATGTATGTATGATCCCTGTTTTAATTATCTTCGGCAAAATCTTACATGGATATCCTTGGATAATTTCTGCATTCTTCTGTGTCACTTTTCTTAGGTATGGGAATAAATATGAATCTCTTCTAGTTGGTTGGCCAAATCTTCCAAATATTGTGATAGAGACAAATGGATGCTTTCAGTGCCTAATCAACTTGTTAAAACATTTCAGCGGGCATGACATCAATTCTTGGAGCCTTGTTTTTTCAATAAAGCCTTGAGTGCAGCTTGGACTTTTTTTTTTTTAATTTATTTTATTAGGGGCTCATATAACTCTTATCACAATCCATACATACATCAATTGTGTAAAGCACATTTGTACATTCATTGCCCTCATCATTCTCAAAACATTTGCTCTCCACGTAAGCCCCTGGCATCAGCTCCTCATTTTCCCCTCCCTCCCTGCTCCCCCCTCCCTCATGAACCCTTTATAATCTATACATGATTTTGTCACATCCTGCCCTGTCCACGTCTCCCTTCACCCACTTTTCTGTTGTCTGTCCCCCAGGAAGGAGGTCACATGTAATCGGTTCCCCTTTCCCAACCCACCATCCCTCTACACTCCCAGTATCGCCACTCACACCACTGGTCCTGAAGGGATCATCCACCCTGGATTCTCTGTTTCCAGTTCTTATGTGTACTAGTGTACATCCTCTGGTCTAGCCAGACTTACAAGGTGGAATTGGGATCATAAAATAGGAGGGGGGTGAGGAGGAAGCATTTAGGAACTAGAGGAAAGTTGTATTTTTCATCGTTGCTGTATCGCACCCTGACTGGCTCGTCTCCTCCCTGAGACCCTTCTATAAGGGGATGTCCAGTGGCCTACAAATGGGCTTTGGGTCTCCACTCCGTACTCCCCCACTTCATTCACTATGGTAAGATTATTTGTTCTGATGATGCCTGATACCTGATTCCTTCGACACTGACTTCTTTGTTAATAGGGGTGACTCTTGACCATACAATGCCTGTTGAAATAGTGACACGTCAGCCAGCTCTATTTGGGACAGTGACTCTGTGTATTCCTTCCATTTTCTTTTCGATACTTCCTGTGACATTCGGTATTCTGTTCATAGACTCTGCGTATTGTAACTTGATGCTTGCGTTTCTTCAGTTACATCAGCTTGAGACATGCTGAGTGTGTTCTTCCTTTTTGCCCTTCCAGTTCCAAATCTTTGCACATTTCATTTTAATGCTTTACCGTGTCTTCTTGAGCTCCCCTTTGACGTTTATGTTCAGCTTTTTTACTTCATTTCTTCCATTCATTTTAGCTATTCTGTAGTCGAGGGCAAGTTTTCGAGTCTCTTTTGATAGCCACTTTGATATTTTTCTTCCTTGTCTGTTTAAGGACCTTTTGCTCTCGTCAAGTACAATGCTCTTGAGGTCATGCCACGGCTCGTCAGGTCTTCTGCTGTTAATATTCCCTGTGGTCAACCTGTACCTGAGAGAGTCTCTACATTCAGATGTGCTCTACTCCAAGTTGTATTCTGTCTCTCGTGGACTAGTTTTACTTCTCTCCCATTTCAACCTGAACTTGCGTGTGTGAACTAGATGGTCTGTTGAGCAGGTGGCCACTGGTCTTGTTTGGCTGATGATCTTGTGTGACTGCACTCTTTCCTTCCACAGGTATAGGCCACTTGATCCCTGTGCATTCCAACTGGAGAAGTTCATGTGGACAGTCGCTATTTATGTTGTTGGAAATGAGTATTTGCTATGAAGAAGTCATTGTTTTGCAAAATTCTATCATGGGATATCCAGCTTTGTTTTCTTATCACCAACACCATCTTTTCCAACTACCACTCCTTTCTCTTTGTTTCCAGCTTTTGCATCTGTTAGGAGTTATGTTAGCTAGACACCACTGGGTAAGGGAAAGAGGGTAGTTTAACCTATCAATTTCATCGAAGCCTGATGACACCTCCTTAAGCAGTGGCCTTTTATATAAGAAAGAGAGAGACTGAGCTAAGTAGAATCCTTTTTGGGCCTTCCCTTTCTGCTGGAGTCTGATCTTGCGTTCGGTTCCTTGACATACTGTTGCATCCCCTGCCTATGCCAGAAGCTGACAGTGGAGTACCAATGGTGGACTCAGTCAACTGCCTGCAGGTTCCCATTTCCTCTGCTTCCATCAGCTTGTGCCACTACTATCTCTGCATCTTCATCTGCTTCTTATCATCAACTTCCTAGAGTCAGGACGGGCCTTCCCTGTTTCTACAACTGCGTGAGTATTTCTCGATAGAAGGATCTTTCTCTCTGTGACACATACAAACATCACTAGTTTTGCTTCTCTAGAGAACCCAGCCTAACACAGCTTTCCAATCATCAACAATTATTAATGCATCATGATTGCATGTTTGGTCAATTTCAGCCTGAAGAAGTTGGCAGATTTCATCAATTCTTCATCACTAGCTTTTGTGGTTAATGTAGACAATGGAATAATAGTAACTGTTGTAGTAACTGGATTTCCTTGGAAGCGTAGAGGTGTTATCCTGTGATAGACAGCATTGTACTTCAAGATAGGTGTTGAGATGTTCTCTTTGACTATGACTGTAATGATATTCTTCTTAGAGTTGCCACCTAGCATAGTAAACCATATGATTGTCTGGCTCAAAAAGGGCAATGCCAGTCCATTTCAGCTCCCTAATACCTATGATATTGGTCTTTATGTGTGCCACTTCCATTGGACAACTTTGAATTTTCCTAGTTTCATACTTTGTGACTTCCACATTCTGATCATCAATGGATACTTGCAGCTATTTCTTTTCATTTGGAGTCATGTCCTATGTCAAATGGAGATCCAGGTAGCTTTACCCTATTCATGTCATCACGGTCAACTCTATGTGGAGAAGGCAGCTCTGTCTCCGTCACAGTTTGGGTGCCGGGGCTCATGTTCCAGCGCTAGGTCTGACCGTGTTCTGCTGTCTGCTGCCATTCATAAGGCGGTCGTCTGAAGTGCCCACCTGTTCTTTCTTCCCAGACTGGTGTTAGTATGTAACCTCTGCTAAAACCTGCCCAGATGGGTGACCACCATCTGAACATCACAGCAACATGTATGTAAGCCACCACAGTATGGCAAACTGACAGGGAGGTGCTGCTTATATAAACTGATTTCTTATGTCGGACTCCTTTTTCTCAATCTTATGTTTGTGAGTTTTAAATATATTTTTGTGTCTATATTTTGTTATTCATTATCATTCAGGTATAGGATTCTATTGTATAACGCTACACATTTTTAAAAATACTTTAAAAAGTACATGCAAACAGTATTTGCAGCTTCGGGATTTTACAGACAGTGTTTAATGCTCAGTAGTATGTAAGTAATACATAAGGTACACATTTCTTCTGGTATACTTAGAAGAGGAGGGACACTTTCAATACTTATTTTAAATAATTTAAACAGGTGCAGGTCAGAAGCCATTTGCATTCAGAACATTTCTCTGAGTTTGTTATGTCTGTCATTATTGTGTGTGTTTGTTTATTTGTGTATTTTTTTCATCCAGAAGTTTGATACTTTTGATGTAATGGAATCACTGGTTTTGCCTTTATGATTTCAGATTTTGGAATATTATTCATTTCGGCCTTCTCATCCCAGATCTAGTTTTAAAATGCTCACCACTATTTTCTTCATTTTTACATTTAAACCCATGGTGCAGTAGGATTTAATTTTAGTATAGGAAGTTGGCTAGGGATGCAACTCTCTATGCTGGATAACGACTGTACTGGCAAATCATAAAACTTTGAAGTCAGACAAACTCAGGCTGACAATTGGATTTTCCACTCCCCGAGATCCAATTTTTTTTTCATTACAGGACTGAAACACAATATTATTTTACATAGTTGTTGGAAGGTTTAGAAATAATATAAAGCACCAAGAGCCCCAATGGCACAGTGGTTAAAGCATTTGTCTGATAATTAAAAGGCAGCAGTCTGAACCAGCTAGTCCCTCTGTGGGAGAAAGAGCCAGCAATCTGAGCCTGTAAGCGTTTCCAGCACTGGAAACCCCATGGGTCAGTTCTCCTGTGTCCTGTAGAGTTGCTATGAGTCAGAATCAAGTTTTGTTTTTTGTTTTAGTATGCTACCTGGCACAGTGTAAGCTCCCAATCAAGGAGACCATAGTCCCAGTTAACTACCAGTATCAAGCAAAGGTACACTTATCAAATTTACTGCATCGAGATCATACCACTTACACAGAGACATAGAAAATAAGGGCAGTTTAGTTACAGGGTTTCAGTAGGGAACTCTGATTTTCCAATGGTTAAATAATTGACTGCTAACTTTAGGGTTGATGGTTCAAACCCACCAGACGGCCCTAGGAAAAAAGAACTGGTGATTTGATTCCATAAATATTACAGCCCAGAAAAGCCTTGGGGGTCACTTTAAGTCCCAAATCAGCTTGACCCCACTTAACAACATTAGGAACAGAATCTGAGGGGCTCACTTCCACGTGGGTCTTTCAAGGCAGGGGACAGTTGGACCTCAGCAGAGTTTATGATGTAATAACTTTGGAGTGGTGGCAATAGTGAAATGAGAGTCTCAGAGTAAGTTTAGATGAGAAAGCCATTAGTCTCAGTGAGTGAGCTATTTTGTTGGCCAAGGGTCTTACTTTCAGGTGCAAGTGTCTCCTCGGGCAAGCAGCTAAGTTATTTTTGCTTGGTCCTAGTGTTATGTAATACAAGGATGAAGGTGTTAATGATTTTAGCTATTACTTTTTAATCTTCTAAATGCTCCATGTTTTCTCATTTTATGGGGAATTGGGTGAAGAGATGTAATAGAGTATACCGGTTTTCTGTTCAACCGCTCATTTTGTTTCATGCCGTTGATTATAATCCTCCTACACATAAAAGTAGCACTTATCCCTCGGACTCCCCTCGTTTTCATTCATTTCTCCTTCTTTCCTGAAGTGTATCCTTGAGTAAACGCTGTTCCTTTGAGCTCAAGTGATTGATTAGTCTATGGAGTGTTATTAATCCCCTTAAAGGTCTGACTGTTCTTTGGCTGAAAACTGGGCTCTTTGGGTGAATCCAATTCCAGACCTGAAGTGTGACTAAGTCTCTTTTCCAAAGTTTCTCCAACTCTATCCAGGACCTTCTAATGTGACCCTTTCCAGAGCACGTGATAGTGGTAGGAAGCAGATGGTGGTACTCGGGGACATGGAAGCTTGGCGTTTGCATAGCCTATTAGTACATTGGGCTAACTGTCTCCATCTGCTTTGATTGTCTTCTAATCGTCTTTGCTTGGGTCAGAGAAACAGCCAGGAGTTGTGTTTTAGATGACTGCGCATGAGTTTTTAAGATCCTGGTCACTATTTCCTGAAGTAAAATGTTGAATCCTGGTTTTGTGGACTGTTATATCAGTTTACCTGGGGGTCCCCGGAGTTCCTTCCTTTATTAACAACCAGACCTTACTTTTAAAATACAAAATGTACAAACTATAGCCAAAGTTCCTTTGGAAATGACTGGGTGCTTACAGATAATTTTACTTATTGCTCCAATGATTCTTTGCCTCTGATGAAAACTCACTAAGATTGCTCATATTTTATTATAGAGAGGGACAAGCCTGTGAAAACCCCCCAATATCTCTATGTTCTGGCTCTATGCTCTGCTACTGAAACATGGAGTCCACCTGGATTCCTGAATTACCGGAGTACAGAAAGAGCTAGTCTCTCAAGTAGACCAAATTGCTCTCAGTGCATCCACATGTTGGAGGTGGCCTTTGCTCTCTGGTGCCATCACTGAACTTTGCTGACAGATATCATTTGATCATTTTGACGTCTTTCCCTGGAACAAGGGTATGGGTCCACTAAAGCCTAGGGGTTATTATTTTATTTTAGGAGTTTGTGACCTTGTCCTGGGATTTCAAAACCATTTTGAGACCTAATTCTGTTCCAAACATATTCATCATGACAAATGTGAGGAGGGCTAGATCTTCATGGGTTTGTAAGAAAAGTCGTTGATGAATTCTGAGTCATTTCAAGTTATGACAAGCCAGAAAAAGGTACAAAGGTTTTCCTGGTTTGATTGCTCATAAAGCTTATTTGGAAGCAAGGTCTAAGTGAATGTATTTGGAAAACTATTAACCCATAAAATTCCTGGAGAATAATTTGTAATTTAAAATCTAGCCCAGAAAAAGACTATCTTAGAAACAAAGTAGATGAAGCATTAATGGAAATGGGTGATGGGATGGCCTAACTAGTACTGAGAGAAGGGTGGTGAGTATCAGTATCCTGTGTTTGGTAATAGGAAAATAAATGGGAAACCTTGCAACTTGCCCAGAGTCTGCCCACTGGAAGATGGATGACTGATTGGGTTTGTTTCTGCTCTGCTAATAAAGAGTCCTGCTGTAGCTCACTGCCAAGAACAGTGCCCCCATGGCAAGAATGAATCACTAAATGGCTTAGATTTTAATAAATGTTGTGATTGGGCATTATCCTGTCAATTATGGAGCTTGAAATAAACAAATTTAATGAACTGATAAAATTTGGTGTTGTATCTGGGCTTAATTAGATCGAAAGAACACCAATGGGGTTTTCAAGTTCTTGAATGAGTGCCTACATGATCATTAGTAAACAGCATGAGCTTGGGGTTAGAAAGAATGACATGTAATAGCTTCTATCTGTTTTACTGTAGACAGTCTGCTTCACCAGTGGTGGTAGAGGTCATTCTAATTCATGGAAACACACGTGTTGAAGCGTTGAACTGCACCCCATACAATTTCCATGGCTGTGAACCTTTGGAAGGAGATGGCCAGGGCTTTTCCCGAGGTGCCTCAGGGTTATTTCAAAGCGTCAATCTTTTGCTTAATAGCCATGGAAATTCCAGACCAGTTATTTGATCTTTGAAAATAAAAAAAGAATTATCATGAGCAGTGGGGTCTTTGGGTGGTAGAAATTGTTTGCTCTTGGCTAGTCACTGAAAAGTTGGTGGTTTTAACCTATCTAGTGATGTCAGGAAAGGAAGGCTTGTTGGTATCTGCTTCCATGGAGCCTCACAGAACAGTTCTATTCTGCAACACATGGCTTCTCCAGGTGTCAGAATGGGCTCAGCAGCAGTGGGTTGTGTTGTGGTTGATACCATAAAAGGGGTAATTCATACGGTAGTTTCAAGAATTCGATAAAAGTATATGTCAATGCAAGCATTGAATTGTCATGAGAATCCTTTCTGTTTTCCTTTTAAAGTAGTAAATGGCTTCAGGGAGGTAACAGTTCTTTGATCGGATGGACAGCCTCTCCTTTGCAGAATTTGAGTCCACACCAAAGAAACAAACTCACTGCCATTGAGTTGATTCCAACCCAGTGTTTCCCTGTCTATAACACAGGGTAGCACTGCCCCTGTGGGTTTCCACGACCCTCAGGGAGTTTTAGAGCGTAACTCTTAAGGAGCAGAAATGCTGCTTCCTTCACGCTCAATCTCCTGAACTTATAGTAAGTAGTGCATGGGAGAGTGTGTGAGGGGGTTGGATCATCTCGCACCTCTGTGGTCATGAGCTTGTCCAATGAGCTTCTTAGAGACAGAAAGCTTATTGATGACCCAGAGCAGAAGTCATGCATGTCGCAAGGGAATCCTGATGGAATAGGATATACGTTCAAGCATTTTACTTCACATCAAAAAGTGGGGGAAGCAGATTTACAGAAGAGCACTGCCATCGAGTCGATTCCGACTCACAGAGACCCTCTAGGACAAGGCAGCACTGCCCCTAGGGGCTTCTGAGTCTATCACTCTTGACAGGAGTAGAAAGCCTCGTCTTTCATTCTCCCACAGAGCCGCTGGTGGTTTTGAACTGCCAACCTTGCAGTTAGCAGCTCAAACCATAACCACTAAGCCTATAAGGCTCCTACTCCACAGAATAATGATAATAAAGCTATCAACAATTGAAAGAGCAAATTGAGGAACAGCAAGATGCAACAGTATAAAATGTACTATTTAGCACTGTGGGTACACCAGAAAAATCAGAAAAGAGGTCAAAGTGAAGAGAAAGGCTAGGAATGAGAAATTGTTCTTTTTCGTGGTAAACCATTCTGCAAGGTTCGGGTTCTGTTTTTGACCATGTGCACATTTGTACCACACATTGCTTCTGAACTTCTTCTAAAAATATTCGGTGGGAGGCTGGCCCGACTCCCATCAGGCGGCACTGCATGGACATTGGGCGGCAGAACGCCACCAGGTCCATGATCGCATCTGGGTGCTGAGCTGGAGGAGTCTCTGAGGTGGTTCATTTCCCCAGCGGCAATTCCCAGCTCTGCAGCTGTTCCCACAGCCGCTTTCCACCCTCTACCAGGCCGTTCTTCGCTGCTCCCCAACCCCTGACCCCATCCCCAACGCAATAGATGATGGCCTTCCTGTTAATCATGTCAGCCTGCAGGTCTTCCTCGCTTCCTTATGAGAACAGACATTGTTGTCCCCCAGCTTTGAAGGCGGGGACGCTGTCAGACCTGTTGATTCCTTCTTAGCGCTCAGAGGGAGTCTCATACTTCTTTGTCTCCTACTTTCTGGTGAGGACCAGTGAGCTTGGTGCTTGATTCTCCGCTGCTATTTTCTTATGACTGTCTTTTTTCTGTGTGCCGCTGTTAACGGTTTGTTTTTTGTTTTAAGGATTTTGGAAGTAACACGGCATATCTTTGAATACCAGAGGAGCATGACCCTTTGCTTCCCTGGACCAGGCACACTTCTGACCCGTGGGAGAGATGTCTCCATACTTTGGAGCCTCTCTGAACTCCAGATTCTGCAATGGAGGTACTTGGGTCTCAGAGAGGAGAAGTCACTTAGCTACTGTTACATAAAGATTCATAGCAAAACAAACCACACAAAACTAAGAATGTGACAATTGGGGCATGGAACCAATTGTTTTATTTGGGTTTTATTTGGATGACAATCTCTTGTAGAACTTAATACAGGAAGCATGACGCAGGGCCGTGGGTCCAGAGAACAATCAGCTTAGACCACTTCTTGTTATGACCCTATACTCTGGTTATCTTGACAACCCAGCCTGAAATCCAATAGTCTGGACATAATTCAAAGCATTGTTTTCACAAACACAACACCGAGTTCCCATTTCTATTTTAAATTGCCCAGATGGGTCCCCTTTCCCTGTCCTCAGACACAGATGTGAGATTCCCCATTCAGTTCCACTTCCCATTAAGACAAGGGCAATTTACCAACTGTGTCTACCCTCCCGCTGTTTGGATTCCTATTACTGACTCCACCATGAAGTTTAGCCCTCATTTACTAGGACTCATTCACAGGCTCCCAGTGCATTTGTGAGGCTGCAGTTCATTGCTTTGCTTGTTAAACAGAAAACCAAGTTATATTTCTAAGTGTTGTGTCCCTCATTAGACATCGCTGGTTATCTTGCTGTTTGGGGTCTGAATTTTGCTCCTACATCCTCTTCTTCAACTGTCATACATTTTTTTCAGTGGCTGGACATCTAATGAGACAGATTCGGAGGATGTCTCTAAGCGATCTTGACTTCCCAGGCTGAGACAAGTCTGGGTTAGATTTTCAATTAAAACAAAACAAAACAAAAAAAGTTGAAAAGACAAAGAAGAAAAATCACGTGGCCAATTAAGCAGCAACAGGGTCTTGGCAAAAGATGTTAAATGAATTATGTAAGGTAGCAGCTAGGTTCGTGGAGGCCTGGTTACCTCTGGCTTTTTGCTTCCTAGGAAAGCCCAGGAGGCTGCATCCTCTCTTTCCTTCCTCAGGCTCAACAACATCTAGTTGAGCTAGGTGCATCTAGGGGTGCTGGGCTAGGTGCACCAAGGGTGTTGAGGAAAGTGGGGGACAGTATATGATGGACATTTTTCAGCAAGGGATCAGTCATAGGAAAGCACTGTCATCCAAGTGACATACAGGAGAATTCTGTGCTGGGAAGGGGCTTTGGATCGGGTTTGTAGCACCTGCTGTGGTACAAGGCCTCCAAAGACCAAGAAGATTAGCATGACTGAGGATGGCACCTGGGAATTCAGATTTTTCCTGTAACTCTCCCTCTTCTTGGCATTAAATTCAAGATACATTGTGACATCAGTTTGGCTATCTGTTGGCTTCAGCATCTGAGATGAAGGCTCACTGTGCAATCTCTGGGCTCAGCAACATGACTAAGGTAAGAATGACAAAGGACAAGGGGCTAGAAGTGAGGAAGGATACATACAGCTGGGTCTGAACCTCCACAGCTTGGGCTCCCATGATTTAGGATCGCAATCACCTGTGCTGATGCTTGCTCTTATGCCAAAGGTTAATGCCAGAGAAAAGGTTCTTTCTGTGTCCTAGATACTGGGTTTAACTTTAGTGACTTAAGCCCCCTGGGATGGGATTGTGTGCAATTCTGACCTGTCCCTTTATTTTCAGGAATTCTTGCTGATTATTTTTATTACATATATCTACTGCTTTATAGTACACACACACACACACACACACACACACACACACACACACACGGCAGATATTCCAGATGAAACCAATAATGTTTGAATGACGCAGGGAGTAGTGGAAGGGAAGTGTGGTGTGAGAAACTAATGTTGATGTTAATTTTCACAAAGGAGGCTTGGGTGCACCCATGTACAAGGCAGTCTTCAGTACATAATCGATATCCAATAAATATTCTTTGTCTTCCAGGGGCGACTACCAAGTCCAGCCCCAGCAGTGTGATTAATATGAAAAGCTTTCATTAGGACTAGTAAAAAGGGAAATGCTTAAATAAAAGAAAATTACAAAAAGGTCAGAGGAAATAGACTAGTACTCTGCACAGAGAAGAGATTGAATAACCAGGAAATCAGGTTACATCGATGTCACATCGTAGAAGACAGGGCACATTCCAGGGACTGTCTGCAAATAAGCCAATCTGCTGATTTCTGGATGAGAACCTGGTGGCATAGTGATTACACACTGGGTTGCGATCCGCAAGGTCAGCAGTTCATAACAACCAGTGGCTCCGTCGGAGAAAGACAGGGCTTTCTAGTCCCGTAAAGGGTTGCAGTCTCTGAAACCCACAGGGAAGTTCTACCTTGTCCTATAAGGTTGTTTAGGAGTCCACATCAATTTGATTACAGTGAGTTTTCAATGTTCATTTCTGGGTCTTGGGACAGGGTGAAGATAGTGGTCAACTTTTTTTTTTTTCAATTATTTTATTGGGGGCTCATACAATTCTTATCACAATCCATACACAATACATCAATTGTGTCAAGCAGATATGTACATTCGCTGCCCTCATCATTCTCAAAACACTTCCCTTCTACTCTAGCCCCTAATATCAGCTGCCCATTGTCCCCCTCCTTCCCCACTCACCCCTCTCTCATGAACCCTCCATAATTCACAAATCATTATTGTTTTGTCATAAGTTACACTGTCTGATGTCTCCCCCTGCCCTCTTCTCTGCTCTCCATCCTGCAGGGAGGAGGCTATACGCAGATTCTTGTAATCGGTTCCCCCTTTCTACCCAACATTCCCTCCACCCTCCAGGCATCGCCCCTCTCACCACTGGTCCTGAAGGAGTCATCTGTCCTGGATTCCCTGTGTTTCCAGTTGCTATCTGTACCAATGTACATCCTCTGGTCTAGCCAGATTTGTAAAGGTAGAATTGGGATCATGATAATGGGGTGGGGGTGGGGGGGAAGCATTCAAGAACTAAAGAAAAGTTATGTTTCATCGTTGCTACCCTGTACCTGGAATGGTTCATCTTCTCCCCACAACCCTTCAGTAAGGGGGTGTCTAGTTGCCTACCGATGGGCTTTGAGTCTCCACTCTGCACTCACCCACCTTTACAATGATATGATTTTTTGTTCTTTGATGCTTGATACCTGATCCTTCGACAGCTCGTGGTCACACAGGCTGGTGTGCTTCTTCCATGTGGGGTTTGTTCCTTCTGAACTAGTTTGCCACTTGTTTATCTTCAAGCCTTTAAGACCACAGATGCTCTATCTTTTGATAGCCGGGCACCATCAGCTTTCTTCACCACATTTGCTTATGCACACATTTGTCTTCAGTGATCATATCAGGAAGGTGGGCACCCACTAATATGATTTTTAGTTCTTTAATGTCTGATAACTGGTCCCTTCTACACCTCATGGTCAGACAGGCTGGTAGTGGTCAACTTTTTACATAGGCAGACTTTCAGTCTTGCTTCTGGCTGATTTTAAGTCCAGACAGATTGTGCCTGTACATGCCCAATGCCATTATAGGTAACTACAGCAGGAAGTGAGTGGGCTGAGGCCAATGTGTGTAAAATGGGCTACAGGCCAGTCTGAACAATGGCTATCATTTCCTCAATACTCTTAGTGGTTCTCAACTTCCTAATGCTGCGACCCTTTAGTACAGTTCTTCATGTTGTGGTGACCCCCAACCATAAAATTATTTTTGTGGCTACTTCATAACTGTAATTGTGCTACTGTTATGAATCAGGCGACCCCTGTGAAAGGGTCATTCAACCCCCAAAGGAGTTGAGATGCATAGGTTGAGAACTGCTGCTCTGAAGTATACAAAGGCTTCACCAATACTATTTAATTTAATCTTACTGATACATTTATGGTAGGTTGCTACTATTCTTATTTTAAGGTTGAGAAGCTGAGTCTCAGAGAAATTAACTAGTCCAAAGTTACCCAGCCTGTAATTGGCAGAGCCAGGATAGAAGTTCCATTTTGCTCCACTCCAAAGGCAATGAATAAGGAATGCTGTGTTTATCATGCCACCCTTTCTCATGTGTTGCAAGAGCATAAAACCAGGGTGAGTTAATAAAGGTAGAGCTAAGCTGGAAGTCGATGGAGAGTTGGTGACATTGTGAAAGGAAAGCCACGAGGAAACGAACAACTGGAGCTTGTAGGCCCAGGAGAGATCCCGCGGGACCAGTCTTGTCATTGACATGACCGGTAAAGGTAGAGGAGAGGCTGTCAACTGAACCTGTTCAATCCTGAGCGGAAAGCCAGTGGTTGCAACACAAGGAAGAAGAACAAGGGGGAAAGAAGGACTTCCCAGCTAACTCCTTGTTTTTCACCTTTGGCTCCTTTGATCGATTGCTTTTGGTTTTGGCTGTTATCATCTACCTCCCCAGCTTCATCAACTTGAACTAGCTGAGAAATCATATGGCTTGACAACAATGTTTTTGAAAAATAGTACTCTCTTGTTTATTGGGAACTTAAGCAAGGAGCACAAAAATAGGAATCACCCCCGCATCCCAAGGCTGATTATAGAAAACCACCTCAGCCTATGGCCTCACTTAAGGATAACTGCTCAAGTCCCTGGTTCCTACCTGTGGCAGTTACATAATCCCCAGTAAACTTGAGGGAAGGGGTGGAGTCTAGCCTGTCAATCACGTCGCAGATTGATGACCTCATTTAGAGATGCAAAGGAAATAACTAGCTCACTGTAGCCCAGACCCAGTTTCTCTGCCTTACCTTTCCTGCTGTTGAGACATTCCTGTTGACAAGCCACATGGAACTAAGCTGCTGGAGCCAGAGCCCTGGAGCTGGAGGATCCACATGGAGACCCACACCAATGCTGAGATGCTTCCACTGCCACTGGATGCACAAGACTTTGGACCCACTGACCTGTGATCTTCCTATATTTGGCATCATTGCATGTGTTGTGTGGGTCTGAAGAGGAATTTATAGACTCGTATTGAACACACGAGCTAATATTGGACTTATGGACTTGATCTGGACTGGGATGTTTTCTCAATATACAATTTCTCTTTTTTATAAAGCTCTTTCTTATTCATATATATGAGTGTCTACGAATTTGTTTCTCTAGTCAACCCGGACTAACACCCTATCTGAAACTGGCAGCAGTCGGGGCGTGTTCTGATCATCAGATGCAACCTGAGGTGCCTTAGCTGAATCAAGCCTTTAGTCTCTGAATCACTGAAAACCTTTTGACAAAAATTATTACAGCTTCACTTTCCTCCATATTATCCAAGTTCTTTCTTGCTCAGAAAGCACCTTCCTGGTCCTCACTTTCCAGGTTCCACTTATTCCCTGAATCTTTTCCTTCTTGCTTCTCAAACACAGGCTCCATCAGTTAGCCTCCCTTTTCTCTTTAGTTTTCATTTTTATTGTCTTTTGTTACCAATATCTTTATAGATAGGAGCCCTGGTGGCACAGTGGTTAAGAATTGGGCTGCTAACGGCAAGGTCTGCAGGTCGAAACCACCAGTGGCTCTGTGGGAGAAAGACGGGGCTCTGCACTCCTGTAAAGATTCACTGTCTCAGAAACCCACAGGGGCAGTTCTGCCCTTGTATAGGGTTGCTATGAGTCCGAATCAACTTGAAGGCAGTGAGTTTCTTTATTTGGAATATATATAGATCTTATCCTTATTTATTCTCTAGGGCTGGAAGAATTATCTCTGTGAGTAATATCAGCAAAGTACGCACTGCAACACTTTGTTGTTCACATTGCTAAGGATAACATGTAACAAAGTAGATCGGTCAAAAGCATCATAACTTGAATATGTAAATCATGGACTCCCTGTGTGCTCCCTTTTTGCCTGCGTCTTGACTTGCCTTCCCAATTGTCACTCAGTCCGACTGCCTTTTTAATTCCCAGGAATATTCCGGCAAATGTTTTCACAACCTTTAGACTGTATTGACCTTTAACCTCTTGTTATCGTTTCTCAGTATTTATTCTTTCTGTAAAACACTCCAACTCAGTTCCAACTCTCCCTACATGGAATCTTTTTACTCAGAACTCACTACCCCTCCAATGGCCTCCTTTCTTCTCTAGTGAGTATTCTCTGCTTTTCCCTAAAGTCTATGATTTGCACATATTATATCCTCAGAACTGAAAGGGCTCTACAGTTGACTTGTATTTCCACTTCAATCTCTTCTCCTACTGCACATGTTCAGTAAGTTAAGACTTTAGTTTTTGAATGTTGAGTGCTAACTCTGTCCCATGCAGACAGGAGGCTACTGTGGATTTTTTTTTAAGATCAAGTAGCTAGAACTGGAAGTAGGCCACAATTTGTGTATGTGTGTGTGTGTGTTTACCTCTGTGTCTGTGTGTCTCTTTGGAAAACATCATTTATTTATTCTCTTCTCCACTCGCCCCAAACTCCATGTAACCATTAAAGTCTACTTCTTTGGTGGGAAAAATCTTCTTTTTTAAAACTTTTTTTCTTTCTTTTAGTCATCTAATACAGTATTTAGCTTGATGAGATTAACTAACTTTGTTGAAAATAATGTTTTACAAATTCATTCATGTCATGAGATGTTTGGCAGTTTCATCATTATTCTTTGTGGATTCATAGTGTTCAACTGCACGTATGTACCAGCATTTATTTATCCATTTCCCCAGAGACTGGCATTTCAGCTGTTCAGGTTTTTTTGTTGCTATTATGGATAGCACTGCTAGAAACATAAGTGTTTATATCTGTGTGTGTGTGTGTGTGCGCGCATATGCGCGCGCATGTTAATTTCCTTGAGCTATGTACTGAGTTGAGAGATTACTGGGTTATGTGGGATTTTCATTCACATTTGTTTCAAGAAATGCCATTCTGCTTTCTTGAGCGGTTGTGTACTTCTGCAATCCTCCCAGCAGTGTATTAGGGTAGCAGGTTTTCCACACACTCTCCAGTATCTGTTATTTTGTTTTTATGAACTTTGTTAACAGTGTTGGTGTGAAGCGGTGTGTCATCATTTTTGTAATTTATATTTCACTCATAGCAAGTGACTGTGAGAATGTCTTCATTTGTGGGCTACCCGGATGGTATCTTTGGTGAATTGCTTATTCATACCTTCTGTCCATTTTTTCAGTGGACTGTTCATCTTTTTCATCTTGAAGCATTGCAGTTTTCTATAGATTTTAGAAACAGGGCCCTTGTCTGATAGATCATGGCCAACATATTTCCCCTGCTCTGTGGGGTCTCTTTTTGTCTCTGTTAAGGAAGTCCAGAGAGTATTTTAGGAGGGCCTTTTCCTCTAATTTTCCTTCTGTAAAATGGGTGTTTGTCCTTATGTTTGGTAGTGTGTTCATCCCTTGTATAAGGACCTTTAGATGTTGTCCCTATTTTCTTTAGGATTTATATTTAAGTCTAATCCATTTAGAATTCTCTTTTGTGTGTATATGTGATGTGAGGTAGGCATCATCTTTCATTCTTTTATCAATACAATTGTTAAAAAGACTATCTCTTCCCCATTTTGTGTGCTTCAGTCCTTTATCAAAAATCAGGTGTCTGTTCGTGCTTGGTTTTATTTTTAGGTTCTACACTCTAATATATTGGCCTGAATATTTATCTTTGTACAAATATCAGCCTGTTATGACTGTGTGGCTACTTCATAGGTTTTCAAATCTAGGAGTGAGAGACCGCCTATTTTTGTGGGGTTTTGTAGTAGTACTTTGCTTATACTATTTTTTTTTCCTTTCCATATATAAATTTTGTGATAAGATTTTTCTTTATTTTGAAGAATATTTCTGGGATTTAGAACAGAATTGTGTTATATTTATAGATTAGGTAGTATTGACATTTTTACAGTATTAAGTCTTTCAATCTATGAACTTGGGTACTCTTGAATTCATGTAGGTCTCTGGTTTCTTGTAATATTGCTGTAGAGTTTTATTTGTACAAGTTTTTCATTTCTCTGCTTCAGCTAATTCAAAATTATTTCATCTTTTGGGTGGTTATTATAAACAATATATCTTTAAAAAATCTTTGTACAGATTTCCTTTATATATAGGAATCTATTAATTATTACATGTTGATCTTATAGCCTGCTAGGTTGCCAACATGTTAATTTAGTAAGCAATCTTCTTATCAAGTCTTTAGGGTTTTCTATATATTAGATAATATCTGAGAAAAGAGGAATTTTATTTTTTCTTTGCCATCACCAGGCCTTTTTATTTCTTTTGATAGCTGTGGCTAGAACTTCCAAGACTATATTAAATGAAAATGGTGATAAGAGACATCCCTATCTGGTCCCATTTGGAAGGAATGCTTTCAGTTTCTCTCCATTCAGAGAAATGCTGGCCCTTGGTTTTGCATATATGACTTTTATTGGTTGTGAAAGTTCCCATCTATTCCTATTTTATTGATTATTTTTATCAAAAATGGATGTTAGGTTTTATCAAATGCCTTTTTTGGTGGCAATTGATATAATCATATAGTTATTTTATTTTTTGAGGTGCTTTACCTTGATTGTTTTTCTTAGCTTGAACCATCCTTGCCTAGCTGGTATCACTCCCACTTGACCATGATGTATTTTTAAAACTTGACTGTGGTGGCCCGCACCTGCAGAGGGTCTACGACGGAAAGAGGTGGAGTGGGATTAAAGAAAGACAGAACAGCGGGGTTGGGAGGATTGGCACAAGGCACCACCAGCAAATTTATTTTTCTTACACCAGGCTTTATACTATTTCAGAAGAAAGCAGCTATGCTTGAACGCAATCACCACGCCATGCTTGGCTGGACCATGTCTGATTAATAGCTATAACTAAGAACAAGCTTAGAGAGTGTTCTATTCTCCGGAAGCCTTTTTAGTTCCGCCCATGCAAGCCTTCAAGCCTTTGACAAAAGTCAAACACAATATCATGAGCTTCAACTGTTAGCATTCCAGGGGGGACAGGGCAGAGTCCAGGGCCATGCCATGTCCTCTCTGTCACTCAGACTCTGCCTGATCCTTGACGGTTCCCAACACTCCACCATGATGTATTGTTGTTAAATTATATTGACTAGGACCTTATTAAATTTTTTACATCTATGATTATTAGGGATATTGGTCTATAATAGTTTTCTCTTCTTCTAATGTTTTTGCCTGGTTTTGATATCAAGGTCATACTTGCTTTTCAGAATGAGTTTGAAATTATGTTTTCCCCTTTTATATTCTGGAATAGTTTGTATAGTGTTGGTTTTAACTCTTCTCTGAATGTTTGATAATACTCCCCAGCAAAATAATCTGTTCCTGGACATGTTTGTTGAAATATTAATAACGACCTACTTCTTTTGGTATAGGTTTGTTATTATTTTCTAAGTCTGGTTGTAGGTAATGCACTTCTAGAAATTTGTCCCTTTCTTGTGGGTTTTAAAATTTGCTCAAGTACAATTCTTTATCTTATTGTGTAATTATTTATTTGTACTTCTGTTGGTTCTCTATTGTGGTATCATCCAGTTCATTTCTTATTTGTGATATTTACTTTTTATTCTTCTTTTCCTTTGTTGTATTTGTCAGTAGTTTGTCAATTTTGTTAATCCTTTCAAAGAACCAACTTCTTGTTGTTTTCTCTATTGCTTTTTTGTTTTATGATTTATTTATTTATGCACTTATCTTTATTATTAACACTAGTTTAGTGGTCAGTTGTTTCTTTTGTTGTTGCTGCAGGTGCTAGGTAAAGGTATTGAGAGGGGGTTTTGCATCTTTTTTGATGTGAGTTCTTAGTGCTGCAAACTACCCTCTGAGTACTGCTTTTACTGAATCCCAAATATTTTGGTATATTGTATTTTTATTTCCATTTGTTTCTCGATTTTTAAAATTACATTCCTTATCATCAATTACCAAGTGGAATTTAAGCAAGGCGTTCATTCATTTTCCATATTTTAATTTTTTCCTTGATTTTCCTATTATTAATTTCTAGTTTTATTGCATTGTGATCTGAAAAGATGGCTTGTAGCATATTGATGTTTTGAAATTTATTGATGCTTGCTTTGTGGTCTAACATATGATCTATTCTGGAATATGTTCCATGTTTGTTGATAAAAATGTATAAAGTGTTGGATGAAATGTTCAGTGTATGTCTAAGAGATGAAGTTTTTATATAGTTTTGTTTTGTCCAGTTATTCACAAGTTCCTTTTTTTGAATTATCAATAACCGTATGAGGGCCCCTGGTGGCATGGTGGTTACATGTAGGGCTGTAATATGCAAGGTTAATAGTTTGAAATCCCGAGTCACTTCTTGGGATAAAAACAGGCCATTCCAGTCACATACTGTATCACAGCCTTGGAAACCCACAGGGGCAGTTCTACCCTGTCCTATAGCGTTGCTATGAGTTGGCATCAACTCAGTAACATTAAGTTTGACTTTGGTTTGGTCACAACATGACCTAACCCCCACCACTTCAGAGGCTACTAGTAGGCAGGGAATAGTGCCCACTCCATTTCCACCTGGACAACAGCAAAAATAAACATAAAATACAACACTGTGTCTGGGAAGCAGCAAAAAAAATCTCAGTGCACAGTGGATTTTGTGAAGAAGAAAGGCATTGGAATTATCCATGAGCGAGTTCAGAAATATAATGTTCAGCTTCTTTCAACAGATGGGAGAAAAGATCGAGAGAGCTAAGAGGGGGCTGGGGGGAATAGAAGAACTCAGGAAACCACTACAAGAGCAATCTAACAACAATCAACAAAACAAAATTAAATTAAAAACTATCCAGCAAATCCAGAAGATAAAAAGTAAAATATTAGGACTAGTAGCACATTGAAAGGACAAGGCACTATAACAGAAGCAATAAAAGCCTGAATTGGTGAACTTGAAAATAAATATCTCAAATGTAAACTCTCAACTCACTGCCATTTAGTTGGTGCCAACTCATAATGGCACTATAGAACAGAGTAGAACTGCTCCGGTGAGTTTCTGAGACTGTTACTCTTTATGGGAGTAGAAATCCTACTCTTTTCTCCCATGGACTGGCTAGTGGTTTTGAATTGTGGACTTGTGCTTAGCAGCCTAATGCACAAATACTCGCTATCAGAGCTTTTCGAGTCTAAGCTACATGAAGAATAATCTATTACAAGGAATCTAAGAATGCACAAGATTATGTGGGACACTATCAAAAGACATAATTTATATTTGATAAATATTCTAGAACAAGAATAAGGAAAAACTGAAGAGAAAATAGTTCAAGAAGTACTGGAAGAAAATTTCCCTAACATCATGATGGAACTGACAATATTCATTCATGAAGCCAGAAGTACATCAAATAGAACTGACCCTACAATAAATCACCATAATGTATCATAGTCAAACTGTATAACATCAAAGGAAAGGAAAAAATCCTGGGAGCAACATGGACAAAAAAGAAATACTGTCCATTGAGAGGAACCAAGAGCATGCAAGAAGTTAATGAGATCATACAAACCAAATCCTGGATGAAAATATTTGTCAGCTAAGACTCCACTCTCCAGCAAAATTATAGCTCAAATATGAGGGAGAAATAAGGATATTTTCAGACAAAGGAAAAACTAAAGACATTTGTAAACACAGGACCAAGCTATGGAGTTTTTTGGACAGGGAATAAACAATGGCAGACAGCAACTTGAGATAATACCACTGATAAACTAATCTACTCAAGCAACACTCAAAGTGATACAAATCTACGAGGTTGAAATAGGGAATCAGAGATTACAGCCCACATGATGACAAGAATAAAGCAGTAGAGTAGATGGAGTCGATATAGAAGAGTCAAACAGAGAACAAATCAAGTAGTTTGCAGGAGAGTACAATCTGCCTTAACGTTAGAAAGAAAATAATATAGAACAAACTAGCCTCAAAGAATATAGTGAAACATCAACAAAATTAAAAAGAGGAAACCATAAAAGTCTATTAAACAGTAACATAAAAATGGGAAAAAATTACAAGAAACCCTACCAACAAAATGAATTCAGTACAGGAAATTACAACAAACAAATGATAAAAACATTAAAAAAACAACAGCCAATTGACAGCAGTAAAATTAGACCTATAAAAAACACCGAGTGTTAATGTATTAAACTCACTAGCTAAGTCAGAGACTAGCAGAATGGATAAGAAAGCAGGATTTATTGATATGCTGTTTACTAGAAACATCTTAGATACAAAGACAAAAACAGACTAAAATGAAGTGATTGGAAAAATATATCAAGCTCGTGACAATCAAGAAAGCCTAGAAAAATGAGGAGCTGAGCTGATGCTTAAGTGGAGAGTACATGTTTTGAGAATGATGAGGCCAATGAATGTACAAATGTGTTTTACACAATTGATATATGTATGGATTGTGATAAGATTTATATGAGCCCCTAATACAATGATTAAAAAAAGATACCATAAAAAAGAGAAAATCTAGAAAAGCAGTATTACATTTTGAAAAAAATAGACTTCAAAGTAAAAGACACCATGAGTGACAAAGAAGGCCATGATTTTAAAGCCAGGGTTGAGCAAGAAGCTACAGCCACAGTCAAGGACAGCTCCCCTAGAAAGAATATCACCGATAAAGGAGATGGAGACACTACAGTCAACCCATTTGACCTCATAGGCACATAGAGTAGGTTCTGACTTTGGGCATGCATAAAGGTAAGCCCATTATAGGCACATTTCAGCAAGAGATTTCATGATTTACTATAATCTAGTTTTTCTGTTAAACCACATAAGAATTTTAGAACCACTTTGGGCTTTTCTCCTTTGTTACTTAATTCCTTGTATTTATTTAAATTCTATATCCTCTACTCCATTGTCTAAATTAGGTTCTTGACCTTCCTTTATTAGCACCACTCCCAGCCACTGCTACTAATCATGTTTTTATTGAAAAAGCAAATTCTAGTAAATGAAGTCTGATGTCTATTAAAACTGACAGGCTGGTAGATATTGATATCAACCAGGATATGGTCTTTACTTGCCCTTTATACCTCTTACATTCGACTTTTATTATTTCCACCTTCTAATTCTTAATACAGTTCTGTTGAAAATTTTTAAACTGACATTTTCATATATTCGAAGCCAATGCTGATTTTTAGATAAAACGCATGTTGTAGTGCAGGAAAAGTGATTGGAAGTTGGAAGAACTGCCTGTATCCCTTCTAATGTTGAGTCAGAGAAAAATAAAATTGAGCACTTAGCTGGTCAGGAGTGAAAAGATGGTGTCTAAATCTAGTTTTAAAATCTAAGGCAGAGAAGAAAGAATGTTTGATTGTTAATGTCAATCAACAGGGGACTTCTGAATGAAAGGAATTTAACTTAGGCTACCACCCTTTACCAGGTGCCAAAGTCAGACATTCAAATCAAGACTAACAGGCTCTTTGGGACTTTGGCTCACTCCAGGAGTTGAAAGCAATAGAAACCAGAGCCATACAATGACTAATGACAGATACTCTTGGACTCTAGGGCAGCTAAGTACCTTATAATACTCTTTCAGTATCTTGGGGTGGTGGGGGGGTTGGTGGAGTTAAGTTTCTCCTTTGGCAATTTTTCCCCCTCTTATTATTATTTTTGCTAAAGAAATATTTAGTTCCAGTGCCCATTGGTAGGAATAGTAAAAAGAAATGGATTCAAGAGTACACAGCTGGATGGTGAAGTACCACACACACACTACTAAGGAATAGTGATCAAACTGGGAAACATCTCATGGCATGGACACATTTGGAGGACCTTCCTGAGGTTGAATGAAGTTAGTCAATCATAAAAGGGCAAATGCTATATGAGATTATTATTATAAAATTTTAAATCAAGATAAGGTTGTTTTGTGTGTGTGTTCCAAGAAGCAAACGTTGATAGTTATCAGGAGTGGGACAGGAGTAAAGGGGAAGGAGGCAATTGAATGTAGACAGTGTTAGCTAAGGTAAAGGGGAAGAGAATATTTTACAAGAGGAAGAAGAGATAAAAAGGAGGGAGGCAGGGCAAACTGTTGGGGGGTTTGATAAGTTGTTTAATTTGTTGAATTTGCGGAATGCAAAAATTTAACCCCCCCCCCCATCTAATTCGTAATAAAGGTAAAACGACAAAGAGAAAGAGGGAGAGAGAGAGAGGAAAATGCTGGATCTTTATGGATGGAGAAGAATCAGAGCTTTCAGTCTGAGAAATGTTATGGCTTAGGTTGGCCCCCATTCACCTAGGGGCTTTTCCTCTAGGAGACTTGACTTTGAGAGATTGAGAGAAATTCTACAGTGTTTGTCCTTAAGATTTTTATGTGATTATTTATTCTTGAAATTGATTGACCACTGCAGTAAAATAATCCAGTGCCTAAAATTATTATGGTTCTTAAAAGTACCGAACAGAAAGAAAGTGGGTTGTTTGCCTCACTCTTCCCTAAACGGTACCAAGCGCACAGTAGCTGACTTCCAGCTGGTGCGCGTTCACAGGGAACGATATCCAAAAAGGAACTTGGAGAAAGTAGAAGGGCCCACAGCTTTAGAGGTGTGTCTCAGAGATGGCATTGGGAAGACAGGTGAAGGTCAGATGTCTAATTCCCATCAAGGCCAAGAGTGAATTATTGAGGTTCTTCCTTGAAAAACAAAGAGGGCATTTTTTTCTTTTTAATTATTTTATTGGGGGCTCATACAATTCTTATCAAAATCCATCCATCCATCCATTGTGTCAAGCCCATATGTACATTTGTTACCCTCATCATTCTCAAAACATTTGCCTTCTACTTTAGCCCCTAATATCAGTTGCTCATTTTCCCCCTCCCTCCCCACTACCCCCTCCCTCATGAACCCTTCATAATTCATAAATTATTATAGTTCTGTCATAAGTTACACTGTCCAATGTCTCCCTCCACCCTCTTCTCTGCTGTCCATCCCCAAGGGAGGAGGCAATACTTAGATTCTTGTAATCGGTTCCCCCTTTCTACCCCACATTCCCTTCACCCTCCAGGCCTAGCCCCTCTCACCACTGGTCCTGAAGGAGTCATCTATCCTGGATTCCCTGTGTTTCCAAAGAGGGTATTTTAAGAACCTCTGGGTTCCATGTCTAAGCACATCTCTCAGATGCCTTCAGTGTTAAGCATCCCTCACATGAAACCAAGCATAATTCTGGCCCGGACAAAAGAAAAACCTAAGAAAGTAAAACAACCACATTTGAGAAACCCAGCAGCAGTCTTTGGGGTAATGCAAAAACAGAGGACTGTGGGGAACTCTAAAGGGAGCTCAGGTTATGAAGAAGATAATTGAGACTGTGAAAGTCATTGGCTGACAAATATCAGAAGCTCAAAAGGAGGAAAGAAATCTCAAGTAAAAGCAGAGGTAGTAGAAATAGGAGACAGGAGTAGT